>NW_006256908.1:8606650-8975533 GCF_000478725.1 Eutrema salsugineum | reverse complement strand
GACAAATTAAATGTTGGAGAGTGTTTGTCGTGTAGATAAAATTGACTGAAATGAAAGTAGACATATGCTTGATCAAGCGAACACAGAGACTTTTATTCTCTATCAATCAGCTTAAGAACGACTTTTCTTGATAAGGCTATTTCTTTTGAAGATTGATTGTTTGAATTTTGAACCGTATAATCTTTGGATAAATTTGGTGGGAATAATGGGAGAATTGTTAGGTTTTCTTATAGTGAGGTAACCGTTGTGGTTTGGCTCAACCCAAACTTAGTTTTGAAAGGCCTTTTTCGTGAGTAGACATTGAAAGTTGAACTTTAGCATCCAAAGATTGTACTTTGACTCAATTGTTAAAGAGTTAAAACTACTCTTCGACATGTTTATTCAACGCGAAGCCATGAAACTTCTATAAACAAAAGAAAAGAAAAAAACGGCATGATATTGATAGCCAACTAAGCATGGAAATAACAGTAAGTTTATACATAAGAAATATGTTTCAACACAGAAGAAAAATGTGTGAAAGAGAGTTAGATTTGTGTACAGTGAAGCTATCAGTTATAGTAAAAAGTTTCTTTTAAAGCCAAGAGTCACTTTCTTTTTCAACTATCAACATTTTGACCCCATGCTTTTGCTTTGGTTCCATTTCAGACCATGTTAGACTTATCCTTCTTGCTGTCAAACCCAAAAAGCGAGCAGTTTTGAAACGCATCAAGGCTGGTCGCTATCAGACGGCTCAAACCCCCGAGGCTCTCACTGAGGATCAAGTCTTCCGTATACTTTGAAGATCTAATGTCTAGATCCAGTGGTCCTAACGAGTCCGGCTGCAAAGAGGAATGAAAAAAAGTGTTTTTGAATATATGGGATGCTTCACTTTGGGAAAACAAAAAAAAAAGAGATTTTGAGAATTACCCAATATACATCCGCAAGCCCACAGTGGATCTTCCCTGGAGAATCCATCGTATGAGGGTCTGTTGGACCCTCTTCCATTGGATCTTCATGGTCAGGAGGGTTACAAGGCCCCTCTTCGCTAGATATAGCCTAAGAGAAAGTTACAAAGTATTGAATCAAATGGTTTAGTTCTGTCAACCATTATGGAAGTACTTTGAGATTGATATAGTTTACCTTCACTATATGAGAAGGTTCATCATTTACTCTGCCTACACCTCCAGGAGAAGCAACATTAGCCAACTTGGGGGAAGCTGCGAGACGATTCTTCTGGAAAGAGAAAGCATCGCGTGTTTCTTCATCATCCCATAGAGAGGAAGAGCCAGAAGTCACTGGTAGTAGAGCACTAGGCTTATTCTGGTGTCTTAGTATATGAGCAGCAATTGCAGCATCAAAAGAGTCAGAGGCAAATGAGACATCTCGAAGGAGGCAATGTGAACCCTCAGTGACGGGTGGATCCACATCATCGCTATCTATGTCATTGGGCACTTCAGAGAGTAAATCACCTATACTTATGTTAGTAAGACTATCAGCCCATTCTCCTGCTGATAGTGCATTGCCGCTGCTCATATGCTCAAATGGAGTAACAGTCGCTAAAGCAGGTTCATAATTATCTCCAGATTCTGCAGGACGATCATGGATTTCACCAGAGGCACATACTACAGATGGCGCTTGTTCAGCAGTTGAATGCACTGATAAGGGTCCTGATTCAGTAAGTAGCATGTTAAACTCGTTCACCTCATTCGCCTCATCCATATTCATATCATCCCCGAGTGAAGGACAAGAAGCTGAAGTTGGAACTTGAGATATAATAGAACCTGATGCATCATGGACGAACCAGCCATACCTGCAAATAAATATACATAACAAAAATTTGGTTTATCCTGTTTAATATATTGACGAGAAGAAACATGCAAATGCCTAGGAGAATGTGAGGGCAAACCTTAAACGGAAAATTGAGGGACTTCCAACCATAGAATGCACTTCTGCTGCGCTTAGAAAAGAGTCATGGGTCCACCTCTGATGACAAGTTACAGTTTCTTTCCTTGCATTGTAAGGGAACAGCATTAGCTCTCCAGACGCACAACTTGAACTTCCCCATTTGCGATTGAGATGTTCCAGCACAGAAGATATCTTCTTGCGATTACTAAGAGTAAGTTCCAGATGCGGATTGTGCTTGTCCTGTTAACAGATCAAGCTCCGTTTCATGTCTCATTAAAGAATATTGCTGCAATCAGTATTATTCCTATCCGAAGCTTACCATTTCCAAGGATCTTCGAGTACATTCATCAATTGGGAACAACTGAAGTTTCAACTTGCCAGAAAACTGCATATTGGCATCACTGAGAGGAACGTCACCAGATGAGCATAGAGAAAGTGGAGACTTTCCGGTTAAATTACTTGTGGGACCTAACTCTGTAATAAAAAGAGAATCTGATTCAGAATTTGCATATGTTAGTCCTCAAAATACAAACATCCAAGAAACTGAAAAATGATCTACTATCCAATACTAGCAAGTAAACCTTTTTGACCATCCATATCTTTGTCGATCGATGTTCGTTCTAAGTGCTCTGCAGCATCAGCAACCAAAGAGACCCCATCTATTGCAGCCTTTTCCCATTTTCTATAACCTGCTGAAGATGGAAGAATTGCTTAGAGTCAAGTAAGAACCCGGAACTACATCACAATTTTCAAATAGAAACTTAAAATCTAATAGAAACATGGAAGATTAAAAGTAGTTAATGTCCAAAATTGTATGAACTCTCTAAACACACAAAAAAATATGACGCCGATGAAAACTGCCTATCTACCAAACATGCATAAAACTAGCAGAGGCAGAACCTTGTTTTCGCCGTTGCCTTCCACCTCTCCCAAAGGCTGTATCTTCTTTTTCATCACCAAGGCTAACTCCTAAGCTTTCGCCATGTTTGGTAAATGTTCTTCCCGGCCCTAGCTTTTTAACATTTTGGCCGTCGCAAATAATCAGTTTGAAAGGACGGTTATCCAATCCTCTATCCCTGCTATTACTTGAGATGTTTCCAAGGGAAGAGGAAGAGAAAGTTTCTCCCTGGCAACCCCGTTTTCTTATGCTCTTTCTACGGTCTTTCAGCAATTGGTGTTCCTTCATGCAAAAGGGTTTGTAAGAAAGTAGTTTGGAAAAAAGTATTTGTCAAATCCAAGATGGTATTGATTTATAACGAAACTTCTGTTTGCCAACTAACCAAGGCCTCTATGAATAGCTTGAATCTCCGGGGTTTGAGGTGAAGTTTTGAAGCTTTGCAGCTATACTTTTCCAGTAAAGACCACCTACAAGGCGAATGACAAGCAAGTTTAGTTTAGACAGAAGAGCTGTATAATAATTAAGATCATGATATGTGAAATCATGTCATCTAGGAGAAAGAAGAAAAGGAGTAATGTCCGAGATCTATAGGTCAATAGCTACTTGCAACTATCTGTTCATGTAAGCGGTTGCTGGCAAATATTCTCAATGCACAAGCTAAAACCAAAAAACTTTCCAAAACGTTCTTTTGTCACTAACAGGAAATGCATTCCCAAATTACAAAGATTTTTGAGGCGAATAGAACCCTTAAATTAATGTGACCTTGCCTTCATAATACTCATTGCTTGATATAATTTTTTTATCTAGACTAGCTTCGTACAGAGTAATGTTCATCCTTTGGTTACGAAAATAAGCTTAAGAATCTACACTACCAGCATGAAGCCATAAGAGAAAAGAATGTATATATTAAGTACCATCGCAGCATTGCAGCATTTGTGTCCTTAGGGTTCTTGGCATCAAGACTCAGTTCCGGACCCAAAAGTTTGTTCATACGCCTGACTAGACGATAATAGTAATGTCTAACCTGCAAATCACAAGAAGTTTCCACAACACAATAAATTAAAAGCCAACACCAGCAAGTGCGAGTGAAGAGGAAAAGAAACCCAAAGTTCTACCAACCAACCTGGTCCTTGTTTTTGCTCTGGACACGAGAAGTAATCTTCTCAAAATTCTGCAAGATCAACACAAAGAGAATGCCACTCACACATCACAGCAAAGAGAAACAAGAAGCTAAATCATTCAACTTGAACAGCGGATACCTTTCCAACTTGACGAAGCGCAGTGAAGAAACTTTCCTCTTCTTGATGTGTCCAAGCAGCCCATTGCCTAGTCGGCTTCTTAGCTACGCTCCGAGTAACACATAACATTGCCAAAACATCGAAGCTTCCATAAGGAAATCAACTAAGCCAAAAAAACAAACAAACAAGCAAAACTTCTGAATCAATGCAACATACCAGGAAACTGAGCAACACTGATAGAAGCTGAAGAGGCTATATTCGGATTGCTGTTCTGGTTTGTTATCCGGCCCTCGTCTATGGGACCTTCAGTGTTCAACAAAACCTCCTTCTCGGCTTGCATTGCACAATAATGCGCTGCTATTGGTTTAAGCATTCATGCTTATGAACAAGTTGCAACTTTTCCTTTTGCTTTCAAATTCCCACAAATCAGAGCAATGAACCCTAATCATGAAAAGAAAATCCCCAAAAATGGCGAAACTCAGAAAAAATGCGGATGCAAAAGTATGGCGATCATCAACCAAGAAATTGAACTTCTTAGACATAAATACTACAGCTATTTCAGAATTTCTACATCCATGACACACAGTGAACATAAAACCCTAATTTTTGAAGCTAAATGAAAATCATAAAAATCAACCGTCAATTAAAACCTAATTTAATTTCACCAGATCAAAACGAAACGCCCAATTTTGACCCAATTCGATACCTTAATTAGCTTAATAGACATTTAAATCTCGTAAGCGAACACGAAAATTTTGGAAATTTGAGAACTAAGGTTAGTAAATACAAACTCAAACAATTTCGAACTTTTCATAGAAAATCAAAAGAGAAACATGTTTGGCCCAAAAAAAACACGGAAAAAAAAGAGAAATCTTACCTGAGAAAGTTGCGAAGCGTGAGAGCCTGGGATTGGCGAACAGTAGTCGAAAATTTAGGGCAAATCTAACGAAATTGAAGCCGATGATATTTTCCGACGAACATCGACGGTTGAACAAGAGAGAGACAGAGAGGAAAATAATTTTTTTTTTCTTGTTTTACATTCGCATTAAAATTAAAGGAAAAATAAAATGAATGTAATTTATTAATTACTTATTATCTAAGATGTGAAAATCTCCAATATATATTTAATAGTTCGTCTGCTGTTATTTAATAAATTAAATACACTATTCAGAATTCTATTCTTGCATTTTTTTTTAGTCGGTAATTCTATTCTTGAAATTAAAAGTGAGTTTACTACTTTTTCGAAAGAATCAATGATATTTAAGCATTCAGGAACAAATGGAAAAAAAAAACAAGATTTAAAGTCTTTTTAATTGATTTATTCTGTCTTTTAAATCAAATAAAGTTCACTCGGCCAGTTGCCTTCATCACGCTAAGTATTTATTTTAAACAAATATATTATCTAAATTAGGAAATTAATATAATGGAGCAATCTTTTTCAGCAATTTAATGAAAATGAAAAGAAAAGGTTTTTCTACTATTTTGCCTCTTTTTACACAGAAAAAAAAAAGAAAGAAAAAGAAATGGTTTGAATCGTAAATGCACGTGGCTCGTGGCTCGGGTTGCCATCTCGCAAGTCGCATGTCCGGAAAGAGAAAGTGTGACAACTCCAAACGCTCACTTTCCACACCAGATTACTATTTCAAACCGGAGTTTTCTTTTTTACTAAAAATTGTCTCAGGCCCTATAAAGGAACCAAGTCTGATCCAATACTTAAATGCATGGGCTTCTATTTAGTCTACACTGTCGTGGGCCATTTAAACACTACCATATTTCTTTATCATTTCGTGTAGATATATAGGTTTTACAATTTGGGGAGAAATAGATTTTGAACTTTGTTTTCGGAGAGATATAGAACAAGGTTTTAGTTTGGCAGACATAAATCTGGTGGTGTTATATGATAGTTAGTTTCTCGTGAGAAAAATAGTTTGGGGAAATTGAATGGTAGACCCAAAAATGATTGATACTAAAACTCATCACAATTACATGCCTATTTTATTAACTATAAACTCAAACAATACCATTTACTTTATTTATCTAAAAAGTAAGGAGAAAAAGTTTTGATGCTGTCATCTCTATGGCCCGAGTGTCGTTTGGTGATTACAAGCGAAAGGCTAGGGTGAAAAATAAAAAGTAGACATGTTATTCACACAGCATTTGATTTCTTCCCTCATTATACACCGTTCCAAACAAAAATCAAATGCCAATTTAATTAGTGCATAGGTCATCTATATGTCGGTCGATTTTTGTTTAGAATGGAGAAACAAAATAAAATTAAAACCCTGGAATTATATCGAATGCCACATCGCCACATTTCATTGTAGAACCCGGTTGAATTTGTGCACTCTGTGCAGCAACATTAGTTGTTCCATTCTAATGTACGTAGATGATAGATTTTTCTGGGTCGTACATGCATGTATCTTCTAAATCTTCTCATGGAGTCTTCGTTTGAACTTCCCATTCTGGCCTCGTCCAATAGTTTAAACAAAATAAAATCTATTCAAAACCATAGCTTTTTTCTCACGATTCAACTTCTACATATATGATACCCACGTAACCAATATTTCGTATACACATATACGTAGTTTCTATATAAAGTTGGCTATTGCAGTTCTTTTTTTATAAACATTTTCGGACTTATTAGTTCTTTTTGCTTAAAGTTGACTTATCGTTTTGTTAAAAACTGAGTTCAACGATCGGAGAAAATCAGAAGATGGAGTTACGATGCGATGAATCCAACTGACTTTTGGTTTTTCATGGTCAAATTGTTTGACAAGTTCAATTTGTTACACCAAGCGTAGAGATTTGACCCACGGCCCACGGGTGTGCATGATGATATATTTACAATACACATGAGGAGTCGAGGAGATCATATACAATGGTTTACCCACGGGTTTCTTTCTATTAGCTAGAAATTGTCTTCGCCATTTGAATAATTATATTTTCTACCCCAACAAGTTACTATTACACTTTTCAGACTTTTCAAAAATGTTTTTTTAACATCGTTGAGTTGTTAAAATGAATACCGAGAACATAAAAGAACGAAACTCGTTAATAATAATTCTTAAAACCCTAATATAATACAAAGTTTAATGATAAATCATAAAAACTTACGCTTTTTTCAATTTGATTAACGTTAATTTTAAGTAGGTCTAGTTATAAAAATATAGCTAGCTATGCCGCCCTTAATACAAAGATTTATGAACTCAAAGGTCATTAAAATTTAAAAAAAAAACAAAACAAAAACAAAAATGGTATCCTGCACGACCATAATTTTTTGGGTAAGTTTACGCAAGTAATTATTTTTCGATAACGAGAACAGGCAAGTAGTTGTAGAGAAAAAAAAAAAAACATGCAAGTAGTTGTAAATATAAATGTTGGAGCCGAGTCAAACCGGTTCTAAACTAAAACCATATTTTGTTTACTACTGCTTTGAAAAACGTCAGGATCGGCCTGTCCCCAACCATAATGATTGATGAAGATACATCATCTCTTACGCAGACGTATATATAAGTCAAACCGAGAGATTCCAAATTCAAACCCTTTTCAGATTCAAGACATAAACCCAATTTTGTCGCGGACACCATTCAACATTATGATTTACATATCATACGTGTTGCCATAAATACGTATACATAATGTCTATTATTTCGTAAACACTTGTATAACCAATAAATGAAAATACAAACCATAACCATTAATCTTTTGTTGACAATTAACAATGTAAATTAACTGACTGCAATCAAATATAGTCTATTAAAAGTAACTATTTAAAATATTTTCACTACATAACAAAAGCGATAAACGTATTTGGATATAACTTATATTCTTGAACCTTTATTATCACTTGAAATTAAACTAAAAGTTATTATAAACTTTTTTAGTTACCATTTCATTGTAGTTATGTTATGTTTACTTTATTTCTTATGTACTAATCACACTTATTCCACCTTTTTTTTGTCGTCCTTGTTTTTAATTTTATTCACTAATGTTTCACACATGTCTTCCATCTTTTTACTAGTGAGAATCATAGATTCGTGGTGTGTATAGATTATCTACGTGGCAATATCGTAATGCAATCAACAATAAAATAGATAGATATAGATATCCACTAATTTGCAACCACAAAACAGATATCCACTATTTTTTGCATTTATTTATTTGCTAAGGTTCTTGTATTTTCTGCTGCCAGATCCACTTCCATGAAGGAGACATGGGTGGCCTTTGATTGGATTTTGCAACCTATCACCTAATTCATATTATACTATTATTATTACATATTATTATTAGTTTAATATTTGCCAAAATATATTCATAGTGAGCAATGACATAGCATCTTAGGTGGATTCCCATTTTGATTAAATAGAATAACTCATCATTCAAATACATGATATTACTTTAGATAAATTTGTATATATACAATTTAATTTATCTAGTATATTAGGTTCAGAATATGCCAAATACGTTTCTAGCTAGGTAAAGAAATACCTATCTAAAATTTGAGGTTATAAACAAAGATTTATAAGTTGACAAAAAAAAAACAAAGATTTATAATTGATTGACTAATAGAACTTTGAGTTGGTTCTCAAATATGACGCTTTCATTTGTAGTATTCAGTTTATTGCGGTAAGAAAGCTTTGAAATTGATTGACTAATGACTATAGTATATATATCATCAATATGATGTTTGCATTTTTAGAGTCTGTGACATACTGTATTCGTGAAAATGATGAGATATATTCAGAATTTTTTTTTTTAGTCGAAAGATATATTCAGAATTATAAAGTTAATGCTCTCTAAAGTCAGTTCAGCAGATTTTGCTACCTTGTATGAGTACAAACAGGTTACTAAACCATGATAGAATGTAATTTACGTATAGAAAGTGTCTACTTTACTTGGTAGATATATATAAATCAATGATATACTATCCACAATTTTCTCAAATAGAGAATTGACACGATTTAGATCTTAATATCATCCTCCTAACAAGTATCGATATTTGAATTATTCATTTTTTTCCTTTTCGTAAAGAATTTTATTCGATTTTCTTTAGCCCTACATGATAAACCTTCTTTACTTTATTTGTATTGTCACTTTCTTATTATAATTCCACTAGCTTACATCGTTACGTGAGACCAAATATCTGGGTCACATGAAGAAATCAAATACGTTTTATTCTTTACTTTTATCTATCTCCATTGCGACCAGAAGTGATCATTTTGGCAACACGTACATGTACACATGCAATTATTTGCCTATAGAGTAGAGGAGAGTTCCACGCTATCCCCAACGTTTTTATGATTCTTTAAATACATTGTACATATTAAATTTGATATGTATCCAAAGAGAAAAGTTTGTAATAAGTGGGTTATGGGGTATAGAGGATATATTTATAATTCCACAAATAAACCTCAAAATCGTGTGTGCGTGTTTAATTTATCATCAGCATCCAATGATTGATATTGCATGATTTTGAGAGATGGAATCAAATACTCTTACAAATTTTAAAGTTAATTGTGTATACAATTATATATCGACAATTACAAAGAAAAGAAGATTAGAGAGACGAAATAGAAAGTGATAGAAATCATTATCAACATGACTTAGTTTGTTTTAATCGGTTTGTCTTTGTACATCAGTCTAGAAGAAATATTCGTAAAGATTAAGTCACTATTTTTTTCCTGTCAAGATTAGGCCACACCATTAATCATGCTAAATCCTGTAGTTATATAAATAATGTCCTTAATATAACAATAATGCACACATACACGCACATAGAACCCAAACAAGTGCTATACGTTAAAAATACTTGCGTAATTATGCTACTAACAAATTCATTACGTACGCGTATAGTATATATATATATATATATTATATATCGTGACTTGATTTATGTTTATAACTAATGCTACATATTTATTCATTTATTTATAAAGTTATGATAGATTTATTTACTTATAAACGTATATATAAATTTAAAGACAAAATAATACACAAAGATATATGCAAGAGTGATTAGTTGGGAGTGGTTATAAGCTTTTTCTTTTATTGTGAAACATTGCGTCTTACTTATGAAATGGACAAATGAATAGATTTCATTGTTAATCATCGCGTGAATTACCATCAATACAATGAGTATCTAGGATCTACTCTTAATTGTTGGTAATTCTCACTACGATCAACAGCGAACCTATAATAATACTTGTAGTCAGTGGCGGAGGCAGAAGATTTTCTTAGTGGGGGCAAAAATCTATCTTGTCCAAATAGTTTAGTTATGGAGGCAAAAAAATGATTATGAATGGGGCATCTATTTAATACCCCCTCTTAGACCAAGTAGCGGTGCTTGTAGTGATGGTTATTTACGGTCTACGCATGTTCTCACAATACCTAATAATGAGAATAATTCGGTCTCATTAATTTTGTTAGATAATGGATGGCCTATGCGACCTAAAATGTATAGATAATAATTAATGGGTTTTTTAAGTCAATCTATTCGAGTTACATCACTTTCAATTTAATCATATAATTTTATATATATGGTCTCTTCTCAACTATAGTTTTACGTACTCGCTATCTTTTCAACTCTTTAATATAGAAAAATATAGATCGTCTTCAGGAAAACAAAATTAGACATTATTTTCGTTCACTGTAGAAATTTCATTTTGAGTTCACGTACATCAATATCTACCCTTTTCTTGATGTTAGTTAATCCTCGATTTGCGAATTATGTCTACTTATTTTTGTTTTGCATTTTTAATGGGAATATATTGAGCAAGAAAGTATATATACAATGACAACAACTGATGTCATCACATTCTCATTATATAGCTTCTTTATTTAGTTACATAGATCAACTATTGAAGGGAGGACTAATGATTTATTCACTGCCATAAAGAAAAACTTTACTTATATAAAGGGTAACAATAATGACCATGGAGTAATAACATCATGGTTGATCGAGAAAATGCCTTTAATAAGCTTTCCATCAAAAGAGTCATTAATCATTTTTTTCATTTTTTCAAGATTTCGTACAAAGATAATCATTTGGATCATCTTTCTACATAGACCGATCACCGATCAACCAAAATGATTTCCAAATGGAAAACAAAACTACATGTTCTTAAGTTATTGAACATGTTTTGGTCACCCACAAAAAAAAAAAAGTAATTGAAACTGTATAAATAATTCGTCTTGAAACTTCAAGAACAATGATAGATCTACCGATGAACCAAAACCATTCTATTTCATCATTTCACATTATTTTTGTTATTTGTTTGCTGACACTACAATTAAAGTAAGTAAAGCAGTTAATCGTTTAATATATAAAAGAACTAACTAACAAAGTAACAAATCTTACACGTCAGAACCCGCTGGCTCCATCTCAACTTCAAAAAATTATCTAAAGTTACTACCATTTGTAAATGTTCTACGTTTTAGATATCGAGACCCTTAAAGTTTCGTATATTTACAATTCGACCCCATTGTTACATAACGGAGCAACCGTTTGGGTTCTCGTCGCTGAACATTCCAGGCGGAGCGTTCATGTTTGGCTGCGAGTACGGCACGTAACTCTCACTCGCGTAACTGTATCCCGAACCTGGATAACTCTGACCTCCTATCGGATAACTCTGACCTCCAACCGGATAACTCTGACCTTCAATTGAATAACTCTGGCCGTACACGTGTCCTTCTTGCCAATACATTGGAGCCGTCGGATATGAGTACCCATAATAATCCATCTTATTCACCATCGCCACCGGCGCACCTCCTCCTCCTCCTCCGCCGCCACCTTCCTTCTTCTCGGCGTCCCCGGCCTCTTTCTTCTTCTCCCCGCCGTCACCAGCTTCTTTCTTCTTGTCTCCGCCGTCTCCGGCCTCTTTCTTCTTCTCTCCGCCGTCTCCGGCCTCTTTCTTCTTCTCTCCGGCTTCACTTCCTTCCTTCTTTGCTTCGTTAACTCCGGCGGCCGGACCTTCTTTCTTTGCGGCGGGAGGAGTGGCTTCTGCATTCTTTTTCTCGGCGGCTCCGTCGTCTTTTTTGGCCGGAAGAAGAAGAGGCTCGACGGTTCGTTTGAGCTTTTTGGTGAGGAGAGGCACAAGTTCTTTGACGTCCATCGTTCCTTTCACCGTCACCACGTCTTTGGTTCCGTCAATAGCCACCGTTTCGACCCCTGTTTAATTAATCATTAAATATTGATTAATTACCACAATTATGTTGCTTTTTTATTTTTGACAGAATCATAATGCTTTTTATATAGTTTTAAATTATAGCAACTTCGTTGGATTATAATTCCATTACCTTTGATTTTCAATATTATTTTCTTGATCTTCTGAATACATCCCTCGCAATGTAGTCTGATCTTTAAAGGCACCAAGCTCTGAACAAAAACAATTTAAAGCCAAATCAGTTATTCATATTATTTTTTTGAACAATTAGTTATTCATACTTTGTTAGAGACTATTATATCTGGTTTTACATTTTTTAGGTGCCTAATAAAAAAAAGCATAGTTGTCTCGTGTCCTTATTCAATTAAATCTCTACCTCTTTTGGAGCTGCCGGAGGAAGAGGAGTAGGAGCCGCCGCCTTATCTACACCGTCGGCTTTCTTCTCTCCAACGGCGGCGGCGGCGGCGGCAGATAAGTCTGATTTCGGCGGTAATGAAGGCGGAGGGTTGGCCAGTACAACCTTTCTCTTCATTTTCTCCTCCAACTTCTCCCGGAGTTTCACCGGATCAATTTTTCCGACCACCATGAGTTTATTCCCACCCATATCCGCCGTTACATCTTTCACTCCGTCGAAGTGCTTAACCATTCGCTTGATCTTCTTGGCGCAGCCTTCGCAGTGCATATCCACTTTGTAAACAAAGGCAGAGGAGGCTGCAGCGACCGGGGCTGCCATGGAATCTCCTCCGCCGCTCTTTGGCTTGCCGTCGGTCGTCTCAGCAGAGACTACGGTGGCTGTCTTCTTCTCTTGTTCAACTTTAGCACCTTCTTGTTTCTACATACACATAATTAAAAAAAAATCAAGAAAAGTTTGGATAATTAAAAGAATTCAAGATCAAGGGGAAAAAGAATAGAAAGTCACTGACCTCTCCCATTCTTGGTTGAAGATAAGGATATTTTTTAAAATATTGGAATTAATGGATGAAGAAATGTTTGAACGAGAGGAAGTGGAGGCAAATGTGTGTATTTATAGAGATGAAGGAATTGGTTTTGTGCGTGGGGATAATTGTTATTATATTATTTGATACTGAATATTATATGGTTTGATGTTACATAATGTTTCATGTGTTTATGCATATATATGAGGTCAGCGAGTGTGGGCGTTTGACGCCGGATTGACACAAGTGATGGTATGAGACACGAAGGCACCAAGTTTCTGAATAAACATTAATTTTTGTTTGTTAGGTTTCAAGAAACATTTAATTAGTCGTGTATTATTTGGTCATTGCTTTTGAAAACAAAAAGGGCACCATTTCTCTTTGACTACTATTTCATGACTGTCTAGATTAGCCGAATCTTAATCAGTTTTAAGGTAAAAAATATATACATACATTCCACCAGTAGTCACGTAGAATATACTTATCTTATAAGAATTCTGTTAGAACTTAGAAGAAAATCATGGTCTTAAATGTGAACTAATTAACCACGACAAAATTAAATGCGAACTAATTAACCAAGCTAATGTATATGCTGTTTTTTAGTAGTGTGAAAAGTGGGGATCATTTTGTTATTCGCTAAACTAGAATTTTGAAGTAGGTATGCGATAAAAACTCTCAGTCTCTTGCTATGAATTCAAAAATATGTGGAAGTTTGATTTTTTAGTATTATACGACTGTCTTTGGCTGATTATAAAAAAAAAAAAGCGTTTAACAAAGTTGATGATCACCATCTTCCTTGTTTTACCTGTGAAAAACCTAAAGTTTTATAAGCTAAACCTTTAAACAAAATTTCATCAAGCCATCAATTCTCAATCTCTTGCCATGATATAATTAGCTTCAACTATGATATCTTCAAACTTATCGATTGAACCATACTTTTTGATGACATCATTTCCGAGTTTTCTTAGAAATAAAATATAAAGATAATTTATTTTCTTCTGATAAATGTTTCTCGATAAAGTTATCCATTCTGCAAATTGCATAGTCTTGTCTTACTCTAAGTGAAGTTGTTGGAACCTCCTCGTCCCTTCTCTTTTTGTTCTGTTTTCTATCATTATAAATTATAAACAGCGATATATAAAGTTTTGATGTATTTTAGGATTTTATCAAACAGTCCACAAAATTAATCTTCAAAAAAGTAGTTAGAGTTGTTTTCGAAAAATATATCACAGTTTGATATGTTTGGTCTGAAACCTTATTAGCTTTCGAAATTTGTAGAATTGATATATATTTACCACTTAAGAGTTAAGATATTTGTAATAACTAACACTAACTCGGAATGATGGTCGTAGATAGTAAGATTTGTTCCCTATCTTTTGAATTATCGTTTGATATTTATGCTACTGTTTTCCAAAATATTTCGTGGTACTATGAAATGTTAAATTATTTAACTCATATCAAGATCAGATCTAAATTTCAAAATACAATAACAAACAATCGCACATGGTTGTAATTTGTCAAGTAGTTTGACCTATTTAAATATTTGGTACTACCGTACTAGTACAAAGAAGAATTCTAGATTTGTGTGTAACGTGCATTTTTTCCAAGTAGGAAGAATGTATTTTCCACGTTCTGTTGTAATATACTATTCGTTTCATCTAATGCGTATACACTTATTTTACTCAATTCGTACAACACTAATAGCTTATACAACTAATTTTTATTTTTACATATATAAAAAAAATTTTGGCCTTTCGCTGAGCAATTATTGATTTTAAGTAACAATAATTTGTATTTCAGCTCCATGGAAGCAGCGAAGGACTGCCAATAACTTACTGACTTTTTTTCTTTTGCAAACTAACTAACTTATTGAGTTCGGTGGTAAACTTTAATTTTTTGTTTTTATGTTCAACAGAATAAACAGTAAAAGTAAATGAAATAAGAAAAAGTAAATCTGAAAAGAGGTTGCGTAGTTGCGTTACGTTCGTCATTTTGATTATTTTTTAAAGCGGTCCATTTTGTCAACATCATGTCTTCTTGTGTTTTGTTGATTTTTTTTTCTTTATAAATGACGTAATAACCGAGGTGGCATATTATTTTGATTATAGAGTTTGATTGAGAACCTATTTTTTTATTATCAAAACTTGCATCGTTAAAGAAAACGACCAAAACAATGGCAAACATCAGCGGTTTGTGTTTGTAATTTGAAATTTGATGCTGGTATTTTATGATAAATTGATAAATTAACGACAGCAAAAACAAAGAAGATCTTAGGAAGAATTATCATCAAACTTTTTTAAAGATACATACATTTATGTAGAGACTAAAACAACTAAATTTCTTACACGAAATGGATATAATATATTTAAAACAAATATCAACAATTTTTTTAGATAATATTGACTTGGTCGATTTTGATCTATTATTTCATCGATCTTCCAGCTTTTCTGTATCTCATCAATACGAATGTTGTTGGAACATGTGAACTTAACAGTTTTGTTCGCACAACTTCAATAAAACTCTCTAAATAGTGAATTGCTCAAACAAAACAGTTCCAAATCTTCACTTGTCAGGTTGGCAATAAAACTCATAATTTTGTGTACAGTCAAAGGTTGGAGATTCACACTCGTCTATGTTGGGCTAGAGTCTAAAAGTAAAATATATAGGTGATAATTGAGAAGACGTGAAAAAAGGGGGCATAGTAACGATCCACCATATATATACAACAAGAGCACAATATGTTTCTGCAATTACAATACTATATATTACAGATTTGACTTGGACGTTAATGAACTAGTAACTGATAGTAAATTTTACTGCACAAAAAGTAATCTATAACAGAAAGTATTTCGATTTGTCTTACCGTGTCATATTTTTCTTTCCTTTTGACAACCTTAATATTAAAATTGACGTCTTTGGTACCGATAGATAACAGATTTTGGTCTTCTATTTGACTCTTCTTGTTGTGTGCTGTGTCAAATGTAAAGAGGCCAGGTTAAAAATTTATGGGCCTATGTAAGCCTGTTTATGAAGATGGGCCTCGCGCCATCTCAAGGTTTTCTATTCAACCCGCCAAATTAGGTTAGTTTATACTGAAACTGAGAGTTCTTTAGGGTTTCTCTTTCGCATCTTCGTCCCCAGCTCCTCTCTCTTCCTCGTGTAGTTTATTTGCTGAATCGTAAGTTTTCTTTTTGATGTGTAAATTCGTTTAGATTCGCAAAATTAGCCATGAATTTCGCTTATTGATGATTCAATTTCACTAATTGCTGCAAATTCACCCGACACTTAGGAGTATAAAATGGGTAGATGCCCGACGAGGAAGGTGAAGAAGAGGCGTTTGTCTCACAAAACAGCTCGCCGGGACAAATTCGAAGTCAAAGATATCCTTTTTCGCTGTTCTATTGGGTTTCGAAGTTTTTATATTTCTTTTGGAATATTTAGATTTGGTGTAATATAATGGTTGATTGCAATTGGGGTTTTATTTGGTTCCCTTGACGGAGAATTTTCTCTTCCACGCGACGATTTGGTGTATACCGAGTTGAGGAAACCGGAGACGGAGATGAAGCCTTTACAGCTTGACGAAGATTTGCCTGGAATGGGTCAATTCTACTGCTTACACTGCGAGTAAGATTACATGTTTCTAATCTTTGTTTGAACATCTGTAGATGTTTTTGGTTTTGTTCCGGATTAATCATATGTTTGTATTCATGTGTGCTGTTTTATTCAGTTAATAATTGTCCTGTGTCTCTGTTTCATTTGTTTCAGTCGGTACTTCTCTAATGCATCAGTTCGTGATGATCATTTCAAGACCAAAAAACACAAGAAGCGGTAAAGTTTGATTCTTTCCTCCCCTTGGTTACATTTTGGGTTCTCCTGGATTCATAGTGTTGGTTTTTGTAATGGAAGGATCGTTTGTGGTAGGACCATATGTTCGAGATTGGAATTACTGAATTTGTCTTGGTAGAATTACAACTATCGAAACGGATATTGCTGTTATTGAGTACATTGACATTCTATCTGTTCTGCTTGTGAGATCAATCTAACAAAAAGTTTCAGCAAATGCTATTATATTCATCGACTATATTGTTTCTCTACGCATGTCTAGAAGGCTAAGTGTGCCTAATGAATAAAAGTGGTTTGTATAACTATTGTTTTTGATGGCATTGATTAGACTCTCCATTTTGATATTTGTGTGATTGCAGTGTGAAGATAATGAAGGGACCGGCGCCACACTCACAGCTCGATGCAGATTTAGCGGCTGGAATGGGAATGCCGGACAATGGTCCAAAGCTGATGATGGCTGTTTGAGTTTTACTGTTTTTCTTTGGGATTTTGTCTTTGTAAAATTACCCCCTTCGATGTTAATGTTTTTGAAAACTAACTATTTTCATATAGCATGACATTTATAGTAAAGTATTAATCACTTTGGAGTGTTATTTGATTACTTATGCTTCTGCTATAACCATTCTCCACAAGTCCATTATTCTACCACAAACGAAAATGACACAATTTGTGCTTCCATTCCATTGACTTGTATACTTCACGCCCATAGCTTCCGCTTTAATTGAGCTTAATTAACTTGAGTTATACAAACGACTGACTTAAATCTTGAAAAAAATCTCTCTTCTTTCTCAAGACTGAGAAATGGACTGAGACCCTTGATATATCAAATGGTTACCTCAAATGTCACACTCACATGTATATTAAGAATACTTTGATAAATTTGTTTAAGAAGAAATGGAGTTTTCAAAGAAGTTAAAAGATGGTATATTACGTTTTTTTTTCTTTTCAAAAATCACTGATATCCTAATTTTTTTTTTTTACAAAATTCCTCTTTTCGTGGTTTCTTTTGTGAGGGAACTTCCAAGTTCCAATTGATCAAAGTGTTGATTTGGAGGCCATATCGAGAATGGAGTGTTTTGAGAATTTTAGTGGAGCTGATATTGAAGCTTTGGTGAAGACAACGATGATACGAACTCATTTAGGATGGTTTTTTTAGCAAGTATGTCGATCCTTCTGTCGTTATACATGTTAGTGTTGCCCTGAAATGATTTTTTTTTTTTACTTCACTATAATAACTATATTGATCAAGATAGTTTTTCACCGCTTTTGTACTCATCCTCATCTCTTCTTTTTTGTATGCTACGAGTGAGTGTTTGTGGAGTAATTCCCTTTTGTTTGCCAGACCAAGACTCCTACAAGTTCGATGAAGAGTTATTAGATGACTTACATTGTATTTTGTTAATTTGCGCTTTGAATTTCTTAACTTGATTTTGTATGTAAATGCAGGAAAGTCTGATGAGAATTATAAAAGTATGAATGAAATATATTTCGCCATTTTAAAGTGTCAAAAAAATCAACAGTCCTATGTTTTTTTCGTGGGGTCATAAACCAACAGTCTTATCTTATGTACTCTGATCAGTATACTTCCAAATGTTTTGATAAACCATATGAAACCTATAAATTAGTCAAAACCATACAATCTTATAAAAAATCTTACAAAGATTACAAATTTCCATAGTTGTGTAGTTGTTATATGTTTGGAAAGTTTTAATAGATATGAAATTAAGTCAAATATGCATATGGGGTATCTAAAACATTTCCCTTTGGACTTTGGATAGTTAAAATTTTGAAATAAAAGCAATATAAAAGTAGAGAAAGATCTCCATATTACCTGATATTACTCTATACCTCCATTATCACACATGGAAATTTTCCAATTTATTTAAAATTTCAGTAGTGACTCTATCTACATGTAAATAATTTTCCATTCTTTAAATTTCGTCATTTATATTATTTTTATTTTATATTTTCCATTCTTTAAATTTCGTCATGTATATTAGTTTTATTTTATATTTTTCAAATTAACCGAATTTGATTCTCATCCCTTATTACACATTCCTATATCCAAAATGAACATATGATTTTGGAGAAATCCATCCGTGTAAGATTATTCTGGCCTTCCTTGAATTTCTCAATGATTGAGTGACATGTGCCAAGTAGATAGCTGCATGCTTCTTCTCCTCCACTATAGCTTCCAAGTTTGTTCATAAACATATTTATTGCATTCAACAACTAAAACAAACTAGTCGTCATCATCATCATGGCGTGTCTCTTTATAAGCATATATGCATGTACAGTATATGGTCGCACGCGTGTGCTGCAGAAAGAAACGAAATCAAGAATTGTTCATAAAAGTCACATAAACACAAAAGAAATGTTTGTCCCTTCTTTTCTTTTTCGGTTTTGCTTTGAGTCTCTCATCATCTCATCTAATGTGCTTTTTGGACCCATCTTCTTTTTCTCGTTTTCATAATTTTGTTCCCCACGTATGTTCGTGTGTCTTTTACTTATAAATATTCCTCTTTATTTGACAATATTGTCATAAATTTTAATAAGTTTCTATGTTCACCTTGTTTATCATGATGTAATTTCCCTAAAAGGAATCATGATAAGGGGACTTTACATTAATATATTAGACCCACAACATTCAAAACCCATCTAACCAATACGATTAAAAACCTTAAAAGGTTACATTTCATCATATATCATAATATTTTTCTTTAGAACGGATCTCATCATTCCAAAGTTAGGCCTATCCTGAAATCTATATCAAACTAACGTAGATAGGAAACGAGTGCATTCGATGATAGTGGGATATGTATTACCTCAATACAATTATATACACTTGTCTTAAAGTTAAAACAGAGCAAAATTTGAATATTTTCTATTTTCGTTAGAAATGGCAAGAATTTTATCGCTTATAACTTCAGTTGCAAGGCTCATAGATTGATAAAGCATAAATGGATATTACAGAGGTGAAGAATTAGACTAATCATAATAATACACAATAATAATACTATACCATCAAATCTGAAACGTAGTTCCAAAAATAAGTAACCCCAAAATTAAAACAGAAAAAAAAAATGAGTTCGTAGGTTTTCTTTTTTCAGAACATCTTCTGGTGTTTGTTTTTTACTCTGTTCATTCTTCTTCTATATATGACCAAAAGTAGTAACTACTAAGCATCATCTTCTTTAACCCTAGAACTCGAACCTGACGTCATACCAATCACCTGAGTATGAGTAAATCTCTGCAACTGTATCATCCGCGCGTAGATTCCATCAGGCTGGTTCTTGAGAAGATGAGAATGCGACCCTTGTTCCGCCACTTTCCCGTCATCGATCACAGCGATCACGTGAGCGTTCCTGATTGTAGACAACCTATGAGCCACCACGATCGATGTTCTACCAGAGCAAGCCTGGTCCAATGCTTCTTGTACCGACCTCTCTGACTCTGCATCAAGAGCGCTTGTGGCCTCGTCGAGCAGCATGATCTCTGCTTTCCTCACGAGTGCACGAGCGATCGCTATCCTCTGTTTCTGTCCTCCAGAGAGCTGAACGCCTCTCTCTCCTACATAAGTCTTGTAACCATCAGGCAACGCAGATATGAACTTGTGTGCGCTGGCTAGAGTCGCGGCTTGTATGATCTCTGCTTCGGTCGCGCACTCGTGTCCGTACGCAATGTTTTCGTAGATGGTTGTTCCGAACAAGCACGGTTCTTGAGGGACAATGGCGATGTGTTTCCTTATGGATTTCAAGTTATACTTCCTTATGTCTTTACCGTCGATCATGACTCGGCCTGAGGACGGTTCGTAGAATCTCTGGATGAGAGAAATCACCGAGCTTTTCCCGCACCCGCTTGGACCTACAAGAGCTAGAGTCTTGCCAGCTCGAGCACGAAGGCTAAGGTCTCGGAAAACCTGTATGTCAGGTCTTGAAGGGTAAGAGAAATCAATGTGTTTAAGCTCGACTTCGCCACGTAACCGGTCTGGTACTGGGGTGGTATCAGGATCATCGGGTTCGATCTCGGTTTTCCGGTCAAGAAGTTCGAAAACAGACCGCATAGCTTGACCACCTTTGATGAAATCAGGAGCCAGTGTGAGCGTCTCTGCTGCACCATTAGCTGAGACCATCAGAACCATGAAGACTCTTATGGTTTTGGAGAAGTCAGAGATGCCGTGTTTCACAAGCCACGACGCGTACCATAGCCCTAGAGCGTAAGATGCGTAAAGACAGAACTGTGCTACACCATAGCCACATCCAGCGATCTGTCCTTTCCAGAAGCAGCGCTTCAATGGTGGCTCGAGGTTTGCAGTGTAGAGACGAACAATCTTTGCCTCTGAATTGAAAGCCGCGACTGTTCTGACATTAGCTATGGCTTCACCAGCGAGCTGCGTTCCCTTTGCATGCGCCGCTTCCAGGTCTCCAGAGAATCCAGTCATGAACATTTTCTGTTCAAAAGAAGGTTTCAGAGCTAAAGAACAACACTAAAAGAGAATGTACATTTTACTTTGCAAGAACACAAACCTGTAACACAGTTGCAGCAACAACTACAGGGAAGACTGCAACGAGGACAAGCGCAAGTCTCCATTGCAGAACAAAACCAGCAGTGCAAGCAACAAGCATCAACGCTGTGTTCTGCACAATGACCGAGATTCTATCTCCAATGGCTGATCTCACGTTATTGGCATCAAGAGCTAATCTTGCTGAGATTCTTGCGCTCTCATTCTCCTCTTGATCAAACCAAGCCATCTCGTTCTTGAGTACAGCGGTAAGCATCTTCTCACGGACTCTCTTGGTCAGATTCTCTCCCACAATGTCCCAGAAAGAATGCTGGAGCGTGTTGAAGATAAGCGCTGCAGAAGAGAGACCGATCAAGAGATAACAGTATTTATCAATCTGTTTGATCATGTAATCGTGGTTCGGATTGTAGTAGACGCTTAGCACAGCACTGAGAACATAAGCAAAGAACGCGCTTAAGGAGCCGCAAACGACAGAGCCTACGGAACCAAGCAGAGCGTATTTCCACTCAGGAGAGTTCATTTTAGCTAGTCTGCAGAAAGAATTGGCTTGATCCTTGAAAGCAAGCTTCTCGTGTCGATAGTTTGGGTACGAAGAAGCTTCAATGGAGAGGCTGAAATCAGAAGTTGAGAAATCCGAGAGTCTCCGTGAATATGGTGATCTTCCATAAGAAGAGTTACGAGCTATTATCGGTGAGCTAACAGAGTTTCTAGCACTCGAAGGTCTCGCACTACTCTTTCTCGCATTGCTCATGGCGGTTTCATGAGCTGCCTCTTGCATTTTGATGAGCTTAGAGTAAACTCCGTTTTCTCCCTTGGCGAAAAGCTCATCGTGATTTCCAATCTCAGAGACGCTTCCTTGCTGAAGCACAGCTACAAGGTCGGCTTTGCGAATGGTGGAAAGACGGTGAGCGATGATGAGAGTCGTCCTTCCAATCATGAAACGATCCAAAGCTTCTTGCACGAGCTTCTCTGATTCAGAATCCAAAGCACTTGTTGCCTCGTCCAAAAGAAGTATCGCAGGGTTCTTTAACATAGCTCTTGCTATTGCTATTCTTTGCTTCTGCCCCCCTGAGAGCTGCAATCCTCTCTCTCCTACCTGACATTATTCACATTAACAAATGAATATAAAACAAACATATGATATAGATTTATATCCGGTAGCAAAATCTATTGGAATAGTAGTGATAGCTGGTTTTCAAGTTAAAGTAAGAAGAAGAAAAAAAAAGACAGGCACATGAACATCCAAAAATTCAACATCAACACACATGACTGAAACTAGTTGTCTGGGTCACATGCGTTGTTTGACCAAACCCCATGTTACTCTGTTATAAATGCTTTCCCATGACCATACCTCTTCTCTCTTTTGACTCTTTTAAAAATACCTTAAACTAATGAAATTAAAAAAAAGCCAAAGAACACAGATTTTCAAGAACCTGGATTTGGATTGAGTAATGTTAAAACCAGACCTGTGTGTCGAATCCATCAGGTAGTTTGATGATAAAGGAATGTGCGTTTGCGACTCGAGCCGCCTCCTCGATCTCGACTTGATCCGCGTCGGGACGGCCTAAGAGTATATTCTCTTTGATAGAAGTAGCAAATAGTGCAGGCTCTTGGCTCACAAGACCTATTTGTTGCCTTAACCATTTCAGTTTCAGCGTCTTCAGGTCATGCCCATCGAGTAAAACTTGTCCTGCAGATAAAAAAGCGTGTTAAAACGAACAATGCTCGAGCAAAACCACCTCGTAAAACTAAACAGCATGTGTTGGAGATTTTGTTGACCTGAGGTCGGGTCGTAAAACCTCTCGATAAGCGAAACGACGGTGCTTTTGCCCGAACCGCTACTTCCGACCAAAGCTATAGTCTTCCCGGCGGGAACAGAGAGGCAGAAGTTGTTGAGGATCTTAACATCTGGTCTCGACGGATACGAAAAGTCGACGTTTTTAAGCTCAACAAGACCCGTGACTGAATCTAGCTCCACACCAGACTCGCTGTTTCGCTCTATCGTGGGTTTATGATCAATGATTCTAAAGATCTTCGCAGCAGCAACTTTAGCTTTCGCAAATGCAGCCATGCTCGGTGCTGATTGTCCCAATGCCCTTTTTAAACAACAACCCAAAAACTCAATCCATCAAAAGACTGATTTTTTTTCAATCAAAATGACAGAACAGAGAAGAGTATCAAAGAGTGCTTACAATCCACCGATCATGACGGCGAACATTGTGGCGATTGCGAGACCACCGTTGGTCAAATGATGGCGAACTAAGTAGCCACCGTACCAGAGCAAGAGAGCGTAGCAACAGAAGACGACGAAGTAAGTAGCACCAAGTCCCATTCCTTTAGCTAAACCTGTTTTGTAACCAAGTTTCTGTGCTGTCTTCAAAGCTGATGAATAAGCTTGCGAAGCTCTTGATTCTCCCACGAACGCCATTACTACCCTGATTTGTACCACTGTCTGCCATTTTTTTCATAATCGAATCAGACCCAGAAAATCGAATCAGAAAAAGAAGGTTTTTTTTTGTATATTGGGATTTGTGCACTCTACCTGTTCGACGATATTACCAGCTTGTGAAAGAGACTCTTGGCTCTTGTTAGAGAGCTTAGAGAGAGTGGTGGTATGGATTCCTCCGATCACGGCTATCAACGGAACCACCGCGAGAGTTACTAAAGCCAGTTGCCACACCGCCGTGAAACCGACGATGAATCCAGAAACAAAAGTCGCCATGTAGTGGATGAAATTACCCAACTGAGATTGAAGATCAGATCAGATGAGGAAGAAGAAAGGAAAAAAAGACAGAAAATTGAAGTTTCTTGATTGATCAGTGCTTTTGCTTTTACCTTCTCGCTAATGGCGTCTTGAACCATAACTGCGTCGGTGTTAATGGCGAAGACAACATCGGAAGTTCGAACCTCTGTGTCGAAGAACTGAATGTCTTGGTTTAAAGCTGCTTCTAAATACTTTATCCTCATCTTCGTCGTTTGTCTCTCTCCAGTCCACATCCAACAAGAAATTTCTGCAAAAAAAACCGACTTAAAATCGAATCTAGCTCACGGATCAAGAAACGTAAAGTTTCGGTTTTTCTTTCTCTTTCACCTGCCCAAGAGGAAGCCCAGATTGCAGCACCAACGACAAGAAAGTAAAGCGCATACTGCAGAAAACAAGTGATTCGATTAGTGTTTCAGAGACTGAAGATGGAAAATTGAACAAACAGAAGGATTAAAATTGGTACCTTGAGAACTTCTTGCATCATCTTGTCGACGTTATTGGCATTAGAACCAAAGGAATTAACGAGATCGGCGAAGAATCTGAGAAACAGAGGTAAGGAGCATCCATGGACGAAAGCACCAACAGAGCCGACTCCCATCAATACATAATCCAATCCATCTGCGAATCTGAATAGCTCTTTGAAAGCAACTCCACGAATCTCTGCTTTTTTAGGCTCCTCCACTATTGTCGGAGGAGGAGGAGGAGCACCACCGCCATTTTCCATTTCCGGAGGAGGATGTTCCCGGAGCTCTGTTTCTGGGTTTCTCGAGTTGTTATTATTATTGTTGCTTTTATCGGAGGAGGCTTCAGGGAGAAGCTCAAGGCCTTGCATTTCGGACCAACGCCATTGTTCCACTGACTTTATTTCTTCTTCTTCTTCCTGATCAGGTTCTTGGGACATTTGTGTATATGTTTTCCTACTTGACTTTATAGAGAACCTCAAAAATCACAACAGCTCTGAGAAAAGGAAAAAAAAAACTATTCCTTTAATTTTCTTATAAATGTATATTTTAAAAAAAAAAATTAAAACCTCATAGCTTCTTCATCACAACACTTATTTTTATAATCTCAGCATCGTTTTTCTTCTCTGTTTGCCTTCTCCCATACTTTAGTAATAATAATCCCACTTCCGTTTTTTAATTAATTAGTTTCCTTATTTATTAACCTTTTATACCATGTTGCCCAAAAAAAAAAATTAACTTTATATACCGTTTAATTTTTAAAGATTATACATAAGACCATCCGATTGGTCAGTCAACCTGTGTATTTATCACTTCACTGTTTAGTATAATACTATCTGATTGGTGAGTCAGTTTGTGTATTAATTCCCTTCTCTTTTAAACCAATTTTCAAGATTTACCAAACATTGTTGTATTCTCGTGTAGTGATTTTCAACCCACGCTTGATGTTTTTTATTTCCTTTTCCACATTTGTTTCCATGTTCTTGGATCCGTTTGCTTAGTGGGATTTTCTTTTTTTATAAAAACAATTAATTTAATTTTAGTAAATTGTTTTTTTTTTTTGCGGTTTCTTGTTGCGTAGAAAACAGAGAAAGTGACAGATGATGGAAGAGAGAGAGTGTGGGATTGATGAAATCCGACATAGAACACTGTTCTGAAATTGGGATAAGTTTTTGACGCTCAACAGGTTCTGCTATTCATTTGTCTCAAAATTCTCTTTATACAAATTTTTAGATATTGTAAGGAAAAAAATGATTTTTTACAGTGGGAAGCAAATTATGCAACAATCAAAATAATACCCATAAACTATTTTAAAATATGTTAGTCTCAAATAAAATAAATGTGCACTTCTTTTTGTTATTACCAAATTTGGTAGGTACAATAATTATCGATTATGATTGTTGTTTAGATCTGAAAATGTGCACAGTAGTGACTAGAAGTCATAATCCACATCACCTACTACAGAAAATTACTAATGAAAACCATCTGCTCATAGTTTTCTTTATCAATAATATTATTAGCATATAATATTATATGTTATTATTTTTTTTACATTCAAATGTTAAACAGACAACGTTTACCAACCGTGAATGGGTTTTTTCCGGTTTTTTATTCATTTTTTTGTCTTTTTCTTCAACATGTATAAAAGTTTAAATTCACGTAATAACACAGAGTCGGCATTACTACAGACCACTAAAGTGTGTGTTCTAGTCAATTTTACTATGCCTTAAAAAATAATTTTTAAGCCTGGTGCAAATATGTTTTGCAATTAGAAGGGAAATGCTGCAATGAATACATTACCGTCATCAGCGATTAAAAAGTTATAGCTACAATTGCAACTAGCCATATAAGTAATCGTTCTAATGGCTTATAACCAGGTGCCTATTAATGTGAACACTATACTTTCTCTGGGATTATAAGCAAATTTCGGTAGCCAAAGTGATTAAAAGATTGGCAGTGTGTAAAAAGGATAAAAATACGGCCTCCCAAGTAGCCAAAGTGATTAAAGATTGGGAGTGTGTAAGAAAACATGTATCTGTTCACACATCTTCCATTTTTTCTTGTCTCCTTTCCTTTGATTACGGCCTTCGTTTTTTTTATTCGTTCTGATTGTTAAATCACAATTATTATTCATCATTAACAAAATAGGAAGATAATGGGGTTCACATTAACAGACACCTGGTATTCAAAAACGAATCTAACCGGTTTAGTTTAATCTATATGGAAAAACGAAAGTCTTGATAGTGAATTATTTTTGTGGTTTATTTAATAAAAAGAAATAGAAAAAATCAGAGTCAGAGTAAGACACTGTGGTACGGAAAATAAATAATTATAAAATAAGGAAAGCCATATTTTATGGGAAAGAAGTTCAGCTGCTTTAATCACGCCTTTAGAGATCCTAATTTAAATTGACTCCTCATTTTCTGAAGTTTTTTTTTTTGGGACTTAAGCACGAATACATATTAAACTACAAATAAGTGAACTGTGAAGTGTGTAACTTTCTTTCCAAAAGATATTGAGATTAAAACAGCTCTCTCTGTCGAGATCAATTATTCAAGTACTAAACAAACCATTGTTACAAAAAAAAGTACTAAACAAAGGTTATATATAGCCGCTGATTGATTAGAACAGCTAAAAGCCTAAAAATGTGATAACTGATATATCATATTGTTTGTAGTGTGATATATTTTCATGCTTAAGGAAATAATCCTTAAGAAAATGAGGAGATAATTTAATCATTCAAAAGACCAAAGGATAAGAAAAAAAAAAGCATATAAAGAATGCAACACGTACGGAGAACGGTAACTTCGGCTATTGCAGGTTTAAAATACAAATGACATGCTCCAAAGACATAACTAGTTTGTCCTTGTTTTCGAGATGGTACTTTTTGAATTATTTTCACCTAAACTAATTCCTAGAGTCGATTCTGTTTTTAACCGAAAGTCACGTCGGTGATTCCCCGTTTGTTGAAACAAAACCTACCCTACTTTTCTCCTAATTAATTAATCAATTTTCTTTTTCTTTTTCCAAACCCATTTTCAATAATTTTTTTTCACAAATACATCGATATGGACTTGGTTCAGTAATGAAAAGCCCTTTGTTTAGAAAAGTTATTACAGTAATTGGTCCACTTGGTGTTTTCTTTCACGGTGAATGGAGACAATATGTGCAGAATGCAGTGAAGCTACCGTGATCCTGACATTTAGGTTAAACTTAGCTAGAGACCTTGTAGGCTTGTACATCTTTGTCCGGTTGAAAATAAAAGCCGAAAATTTTAACAATTGACTTTGAAATTATTTTTGGTGTACTGTGTTATAAATGATGGTATCGTGATTTCAAAGGGGTAGTTCTACTGATTTAGTCGATTTATCCACGAGATCAACACATGGTTTCTGATGCATGCTCTATCTTCATTCACATATATATTTTAAAGGGATTATTTTACGGAATAAAAAAAAAGTCACATATATTACCATAATTCACGATAGATTGTACGAAACGGTTTATAAATTTTGAGTATTATATATATATATATATATCACAAGTGTTTAACAAAAGAGAATATTATTTACCAGTGTGGCAGTGTTATTTCTATCACCTGAATCATAATTAATTCAATAAACTAAACCCCTTAATGTATTCAGATGCCGAGATGCACACAACATCCATAGAAGACGCCATCGTTTTGTTGTTCTGATGATCTCATTTTCGAAAACTTTTTTTTTTATAGAAAAATCATTTTCGAAAACTTCCAAGAAGAAAAATGCAGTAATATAACAACGCTGGCAGCTTGATCAAAACTTTCGTTTCTATTATCAACTAAGAAAATGTAAAATGCTATCTGAAATTTATTAATTTCTATTTTTTTGTTCGAAAATGAAAAAAATATTTGTATTTACGTTTTGTTTTCAAAATGCAACCCATAATGTTTTGTACGTTTTGTTTTCAAAATGACAAAACATCTAGTTTTGTTGTTTACGTTTTGTTCCAAAATGCAAAACATATTTTTTTCAAGTAAGTATTGAATTAATAGTTGTAGATTTAACTTTAAATAGGAATAAATATTTGCGTTTAAGAAAATATTTGCGTTTATATCCACACGAGACGATATCGATTTCTGTGTCTCAGATGTATCCAATATTATAATTTTACTATTCAATTGTTGACCAAACAAAAATTTAACTATTCAGAAAACTACATCTCTACAAACAAACATTCATTATTGTATCCGTAGGAATATAAAAATGTTTCGCAAGTCATGTCAAATAAAATAAGGTCAAAATGACAACACACCAAAATTAACCTCATGGATACTCGAAGTGGTACATAGGACACTCACGTAAATGGAAAGCTGTAATAAATTGTAGAACCAAACAGTTTCTTTTATATTGTATAGAAAGTAATTTCCGACTCTTCCTTTCTGCATTCAGATACATCTGAGACACAGAAATCGATATCGTCTTCGTATGGATATAAACGCAAATATTTATTTCTATATACACACACATGCCTGTACACATATTGGCATGCACGCATTGACTTATCTTACCTGTTCAGATTGATTTCACCAAATGTACTTGATCATTATTTAATGCGACAACTACTTATTTCAAGACCCTAATTTTTATAAAGACACATATGGAGAAATGACACTTTCTATGTCGATCCTCATGCAAAGATTATATGCGGAAAACTAACCAAAGGCTTTCTTTCAAGAAGCAGAAATTGAACCGGACAGAGATCAAACCAGCTAGTACAATCTCTAATTGATCGTTAGCATAATATTAGTCAGAGGCCATTTGCCAGTTTTGTTTTCCACATTTTATCTTTTAAACTCGGCATAATTAATCAAATTAAGATGATATCATGTGCTCTTGCTTAGTCTCTCTTAAGGAAAAACTATTATTAAAGTAAACAATTAATTACTAGTAAATGATAATATAAAGTTGTGTGGTCCAAATTCCCTCCCCAAACAAAGGGATTATAAATTCACATTTTCTTATTTTTATTGCAATGTAAAAGAAACGCATCATCACACACTCTTGGATATATACACAAACACATAAGTACATGAATATGCTATTCTATGAGACCCCCTAAAAAGAAAAGATAATATAATTTTTATAGCAGAATTTGAATTAGAGACAAAACAAAAATACTCGAATGCCCACTCAAGTATCTCTATCGAAAAGTGGTGGACGTGACTCTCATTGTGCCCCCAAATAGTCTTATTTCTCGTGATGAGTTTTGCATTAATTTAGGGTTAACCGGATGTTTGATCACGCACTTCATTGCCTTTAATGGTTTTTCTTTCAGAATTCGTTGAAATTGAAGTTAGTATGATTAGAATGACCAATATTCGAGGAAAAAAACTACTCCCTCTATGTAAGATGATTTAGAAGAAACAAAAAGAATTATTTCATTTAACCGGATTTTACATATTTATATGCAAAAATTAATTTAATTAGCTAGATGTCTGTGACTATTTGTATTATGTATTGGTTAATTTATTTTTAACTAAATATTACTAATTAATATTTGTAATAAAAATAGAAGAAAGAGTATTTCTTAAATCTCACACTTTTAATTTAAAATTTAAAATCATTTATAATGGAACCTATATAAAAACTAGTAAAATTAATAAAGTCAACACATTCTTCGCTAGTCAAACGATTCCCAGTAGTATTCAACCGTCAAAATTACAAAAATAAAAATAATCCATAGTCTTTTTTTTTTGTCGTGAATCAATAGTCTAATACCAAAAAAAAAAAAAGATGGGGAGGTGGTAGATTTTAGATATCTAACTTTTTTTCCTATTGGAATTCAAAATAGGGACATTTTCTTACGAAATTTAATGTTTCGTGGTCTAGAAAATTAACAATTAGAACCAAAAGTCGCAGTCGTTGGTTTTGCTGGCTTTCAGTTTCTTAACTTCATTTGTAGAGTCAATATTGGTTTTGCATTTCGAGACCGTAATAATGATCCAGAAGCAATTCGCTCTTCATTTGTAGAGTCAATATTGGTTTTGCATTTCGAGACCGTAATAATGATCCAGAAGCAATTCGCTCAGTTTCGACGTCTAAGTTCCCAGGTTGATTTTTAATTTGCGAACTTCAACTTTGACAGGTCCCGTGTAAAACAGTAAAAGATATAATGTACATTGTGTGTATGTGTGTGTGTTTTTTCAAAAGTGTAAATTTAGAATTAATATTTTTAAAGGAAATCTAAATGTTACCACTTATTTTAGCGCTTTAAACCCATAAATCATGGTGTATATGTTACTGCAGTAAAACTTATATATGTGTTTAACTAAGTCAAATAACAAAATTGGGTTATTTGCTAGATATTAAAAATTTACGTATTTACTTGTAAAATATAGCTAAGTAGTTGGTAATTATTCTTTATGAAATTCTTCTCTAGATCGCATTATTGACTTTCTAGGTGGTGCAGTTGAGACATTGCATTATTTTCTTTTGAGATGGTACAACTGAGACAGCCTTAGCATCTAGCGTATAGGAGGACAATAGGGTGTGAGAGGTATTCACAAGTGGCGAATCTCACGTAGTGAGATTTCGATTTAGTGGATTAGTCCCTATAAAATAACATATCAAATTTTAAATATTTTTTTGGTTTAAACTAAATTTACATTACGATGGGGAATATAAATAAAGCATTGAAAGCAATATGACGGAAAACAAAGATATAGTTCGACAGCCTATTCATTGAAAGTAAAACTGAAAAAAATGCCATTGAATATATTCTCTTTATGGGTTTAGTTCAAAAAAACCCTAATTCAAAACCAAAATAAAACACTAAAATCAGATATGATTATGTTTTCCAAAAAAATAAAAAATTACTGAGGAATGGATCATGATAAAAAAAAATCAATTTTGATACGAAATGTTTTGATTAATATGAAAAGACTTGAAAACAAAATTATTCCGACTTATAATATAATTTTTTTTTAAAAAATCCAAAATTACCGGATCGATTACATTACTAAAAGATGTTACACAAATATTTTTTTTTAAAAAAAATTTGGTTAGTGATGTTCAAGAAACTGAATCAATAGTTCTTTAAAATAAATGGTACGGATGAGACTAATTATTCATAGTAATTCGATAGCGACTCAATAAAAGATAGATAAGACTATTCGTAAACTATAGGGTAATTTGGAAACCTATTAATCCCAACAAAATAATTGTGAAAGAAGAAAACATTTATTTTTGGTGCTTTCCAGCTTCCACTAACATCGAAAGCCAAATCAGAGCGTAACTCCACACGTGCTCTTCTTTATATTTATATGTTATTTTTCTGGTCACTTTTTAGTTTAGTATTTTTTCCTCAATTCTGTATTATGCTTTTGTTCTTAATAATTGGCTCAATTTTTTTGGAGTTTAATTTACTAATCACGTATATGCTGAGTGGGCTGGAAATTTCGTAAGTGCCTTCACGACTGTTTCGATTATTGTAAAGGTTAAGGAATCTTGGTTAAGCGAATCTCCATCGTAATTGTCAGATTCGTACTTCTTTTTAGAGAATTATGAGATACTTCTTTTAATAGCTGTATTACGATCCTGTTTACAAGTAAAGTTCAGGTTCCTGAAAAGATAATTTGCTACTCAATAATAAAACAGAAACTTAAAGTTACAAGAATGAGGGGTTTTTCCGATCGTCGTAAATTTACGACGACGTTACGTCTACGACGATCAAAAATTTCGTCGTAAATTCGACGTAAAAAATGACCCTCGTAAAATTGTCGTGATGTTACGACGATATTACGACGAATGAAAAACAAATTTTAATTCGTCGTAATGTTGTCGTCGTAATATTTACATCGATAATATAACTAATTATCCTCTATCTTGTAATTGACATAAAATCAATGTAAATGTGATGTAAGTTTTATTTCGACGTAAATTTGATGTAAATATGCAATGGTAATATGTTGGTAACCAAACAAAAAATTCTATATATACCCTTTCTTCTCTCATTATTCCATCAACCCAAACAAACATATAAAGACACAAATTTTTTGAGTCTTTGAATGTTTAAGTAAAATTTTTAGTAGTTGAAATTTATATCAAATTTCAGAAACAAAAAGTCAAATATTTGTTTTTGAAATGTCTATATACGATCTACGAAAGTGGATGTATACGCCCAAAAATGGTGATGGGTCGTTGACTGAAGACTTCAAAAACGGATTGGAAATATTCATGTACCAAGCCGGCCTTATGCAAACTGTAATTGAAAGCGGCAAAATGTATTGTCCTTGTGTGAAATGCAAAAATAGGAAACATATTCCTATTGACACTGTCTGGCAGCATTTATTGAATAGAGGGTTCATGCCCCAATACTTTATTTGGTATCAGCATGGAGAGGGATATGGTCAAAGTAGTGGTCAGATGGCTGCACGGAGTAGTAGTAATCATCAAGAACATGTGGATTTTGAAGCGTCCAATGATTATCAAAGTAGTCAAGTTCAGGGTGAAGATCATGATAGGATGCATGAAATGGTTACTGATGCATTTCATGAAACACATGCTGATACTGTTGAGGAGCCCAATGCAGATGCGAAACGCTTTTATGATATGTTAAACGCAGCAAAACAGCCTCTGTACGAGGGATGTAGGGAATGTTTATCAAAATTATCATTGGCAGCTCAGATGATGACAATAAAAACTGATCACAATCTATCTGAAGTTTGCATGAACGATTGGGCAGATCTTATTAAAGAGTATTTGCCACATGATAATTTGGCTGCTGAAACGTATTATGAAATTCAGAAGCTGGTTTTTAGTCTTGGATTGCCTTCTGAGATGATTGATGTTTGTGTTGATAATTGTATGCTTTTTTGGAGAGATGATGAGAAGCTTGAAGAATGTCGTTTCTGCCAAAAGCCAAGATATAGACCGCAAATTGCTGGGCGTAAGAAGATTCCTTACAAACGAATGTGGTATCTTCCTATAACTGATAGGTTAAAAAGACTATATCAATCTGAACGGACAGCTGCGTCGATGAGATGGCATGCAGAACATTCATAAACAGATGGGAAAATGACTCACCCGTCTGACGGGAAATCTTGGAAACATTTTAACACCGTACATCCAGACTTTGCTAGGTATAAGCGAAATGTTTATCTTGGTCTTTGCACTGACGGGTTTAGTCCATTTGGTATGTCTGGTAGGCAATATTCATTATGGCCTGTGATTCTTACGCCATATAACCTTCCTCCAGATATGTGCATGCAAAGAGAGTTTTTGTTTCTAAGTATATTAGTCCCTGGTCCAAATCACCCAAAGCGGGCCCTTGATGTGTTTTTGCAACCACTCATACATGAGTTAAACCAGTTGTGGCATGTTGGAGTACGAACATATGACTGTTCGAGTGGTAAAAATTTTACGATGCGAGCGGTGTTTATGTGGACAATAAGCGATTTCCGGGCATACGAAATGCTATCAGGTTGGACAACGCATGGGAGGTTATCATGTCCTTATTGTCTTCATAGGACTGATGCATTTCAGCTTAAACATGGTAGGAAAACCTGTTGGTTTGATTGCCACCGTCGGTTTTTACCACCAAACCATCAATATAGAAGAAATAGGCGTTTGTTTATGAAGAACAAATTGGTTCGTCTCCCTCCACCAGTGTACCTAACTGGAGAAGAGCTTGAAGCGCAAATAGATCATTGGGGTGGACTTGAAACGGTCCCCCGAGGAGGAAATTGGCACACTCCTGCGAATATGCCTGAAGGATATGGGGTTCATCATAATTGGCACAAGAAAAGTATATTTTGGGATCTGCCTTACTGGAAAGATCATTTGCTCAGACACAATCTTGATGTTATGCACATTGAGAAGATTTTTTTTTGATAACATCATGCATACTGTTTTGAACGTCCAAGGAAGAACCAAAGACAACGTTAAATCATGGATGGACTTACCCGATATATGTAACAAAATTGAGTTGTATATGGTGAGTAATGGGAAAGCACATGTTCCTGTATTTTGGTTGGGTGCTGAACAAAAAACAGCATTGTTTAATTGGGTATCATCAGCCGTGAAATTTCCTGATGGATATGTATCTAATCTGGCTAAATCTGTGGATAAAGGACAAAAGTTTTCAGGGATGAAAAGTCATGATTGTCATGTGTTTATGCAACGGTTACTTCCTTTTGCGTTTGCTGAACTCCTACCGGGACATGTCCATGAGGCACTAGGAGGCATTGGAGCTTTCTTCCGTGATCTAAGTACAAGGACATTATCAGAAGATGTAGTTGCACAACTGTCTACAAATATTCCAATATTGTTGTGCAATTTAGAGAAAATATTCCCACCTGCTTTCTTCGATGTTATGGAACATTTACCTATACACCTCCCTCATGAAGCAGAGTTGGATGAACCTGTTCAGTTTAGGTGGATGTATCCGTTTGAACGATTTATGAAGCATTTGAAGGGTAAGGCCAAAAACTTAGCAAAAGTTGAAGGGTCTATCGTGGCAGGAAGTCTGACAGAAGAGACTTCTCATTTCACGTCTTATTACTTTGCTCCAAAGGTTCGTACACGCAAACGGGCTCCAAGACGTTACGACGATGGGGGCGTAGGACAAAGTTACGCAGTAGAAGGTGTGCCTGATATATTCTCACCAATTGGACGTCTAAGTGGGAAACTAAAAGAAACTTGTTGGTTAAACGAACAAGATTACCACAGCGCACATACATATATACTTCTGAATTGCGAGGAATTGACACCTTACGAGAGGTACATAATTATAACCATGCATGCTTAAAATTTGATTGAACAGACGAAATGTCCTTAACAATGTTTTAAAATTTCAGCACTTTCGTCAGTCAAGTCCGAGAATGCATTGACGGTGTTTCAGAAGATGAAATTAACAAGCGGAAAGACCAACATTATTCATTGTGGTTAAAAGGTCAAGTCGAGCATGATGACATGACATATGCAGTATGGTTTCATGAGTTGCTCCTAGGTCCTATTTCGAAGATAACTACTGCAGCTATGTATTTTACACGTGGCTATGTTTTTCATACTTATAGTCACGGCACTCAACGGGCAACTACAAACTATGGAGTTTGTGTACGAGGTGAAGTAGACTTTTATAGGATCATCAAAGAGATAATTGAAGTGGAATACCCCGGATTAGTCAGAATGAAAACTGTTCTATTCAAATGTGATTGGTTTGATCCTACGGTAGGTCGTGGAGTGCGAATTAACAAATTCGGAGTGGTAGATGTAAACGCATCTCGGCGATACAATAAGTTCGAGCCTTTTATGCTTGCATCTCAAGCAGAACAAGTCACCTTTGTTCCATATCCTCGAGTTCGGAATACGGGAATTTCATGGCTGGCGGTTGTCAAAGTTGCTCCAAGGGGTATAATTGATGGTGTAGATCTCTCGCCAATGCGACAAGATGAATGTGTCGACATTACAGAACCGGATGTTGAAGAAAATGTTCTTTTAATTGATCCACGTAATCGACAAGTTGAAGATCTACATGGGGACGAAACTGAAGAAGGTGTTGACGAATTTCAAACAAGCAGTGATGATGACAATGATGATGAGGACACCGAAGAAAATGTTGATGAAGACTAATTAAATATGTTGACATTTAATTGCATGTTTCAATGTAACATTTGGCAAATTTAAATTTTTGAAAAATTAAAGCCAATTAATGAAAATAAAATTTGTTAAAGTGTTAACTTGGACATATGTTGACTTTTACGACGAATTTACGATGATTATTTAGAAATCGTCGTAACTTCGTCGTAAAATGCAAACCCTAAACCCTATAGGGTTTAGCTTTTCCAACTTACAGAATGGTTTTTGGGTTCATTTTCCTAAGTAAACTGATGTATTATATAAGGGTCTGTAGTATAAGGTTCAGGAACTTGTAGATATGTGGTTTTTATTACGACGAATTTACGACGAATGATTGTGATCGTCGTAAATTCGTCGTAATATACCATCGAGATTACGACGAAATGTAACCCCTAAATCTTATAATCAATCTTTTCTGGGGTTCAGGGGGGATTTTGATGAAGAGAATGATATGGCTTACCATCTCATAAGGTAAAACAACTTTCTAAACAAAAAAAAACAAATTCAAAATTTGACATATATGTGTTTATCAAGTAATCTTAAGGTGTTATATACATTTAAACAAGATGTTAGGATTTATCTTAGATCTTACTAAATTCTTCATTAAGTTATGTAAACATGCTAGAAAGTTATACAGACCACATTTATCATGAATAGACATGCTTGTATGTGCTTATGGATGTTTTAATTTTTGAATTTCATCAGTTTTGGTATAATTTGTCGTAAATTCGTCGTAATATTACGATGAATTTACGACGATTTGTGGATACACAGCTGTCTTAATTTTTATGATTTATACGATTCGTCGTAAAATCGTCGTAATGATTTTACGACGAATAACACGAATCATCGTAAAATCGTCGCAAAGCCCAGATACAGCCATGTCGAATTTACGAGGAAAATAAATTCTATATATAGGACCGCACCCCTTCCTTATTTCGTCGCTCATCTCTCCTTCCTCTCTCTCTGCTTCCTCCTCCCTTGCATTCCTCCTCTTTTTGACGCAAAAAAAGGTAATTATTTTTTTTTAATTACTTAAAATTATAATATTATTAAATAGTTTAGAAATTCAAACGGTTTAGATCGAGAATTAGTTTAGGCTCGGAATTTATTAGATTTAGGATCGGAATTTGTTAGATTTAGGATCGTAATTAAAAATTAATTGTAATTAATTTGAAAAATAAATTTATTGGTTTTGCAGACGATGACTCGACGGAAGACGCATTACATCAATTTCATGGCGGACGGACACTCTTCACGGGCGTCTGCCTCGGGAAACACCGAGACCGATGTCCCTTCATCTTCCGGAGCCTCCCAGGTTCCGAATACCGCGGAGCAGTCTCCACCACCGCCTCCACCACCGCCTCCACCACCGCCTCCACCACCACCTCCACCGCCGGCTGCCGAACCGGTAACCGCCCCTCCTCATCCGTATGCCCAGTTTACGGTTGAGGATTTACTACCCTACCGAGACAGGGAGCTTTACGACGTCTGGTTCCCGGAAAAGCGGAACCAAGCTCTTATTGGTAAGTAAACTTTTCTGTTTTTTATATTTTTTAAAATTAATGCTTTAATTTACTTAAATATTAATGTAATAAGTTTTTTTTTGTTTTCATATGTTTGATTTGGATAATTGTGTTGGTCGGAGCGTTTCCGACACAATTAAGAGTCATTTCGTGGAGCCGCACTACAATTGGAGCAAGGTGTCGCAAGAGACGTTCGACACCTGGTACAAGTGCTTCGCGATAATGTTTTTAAAATTTTATTTATATCATTTGAAATTGTTTTAAATTTAATTAATCTTACTTTTATATTGTTTATCTAATTTTTTGTTTTTTTTTCCAGCAACGGTGGAACTGGGACATCGGGATCAACGAGACGGTCCGCGAAGCTTTCCGGCTGAAGGCGCAGAAACGCCTAGTCAACACCGTTTCCGATTGGAAGCGGAAGTGGGAGACCGATGGAGACGACGCAAAGCCGAGCTCCATGTCCACTTCCTGTTGGAACGGGTTGAAGGCGTATTGGCTGGACCCGCATGCCCAAACCACTGCGGCTAAGTGTTCGGCCGTCCGAAACCGGGTCGATCCGGTGGGTGGCCCGAAGTTAGTGACCCCGCATACTTCTGGTCAAATATCTTTTGCGGGAAGACGTCTCATGATGGTAAGTAATTAAATATAAATTATTTCATTATTATTTTAATTTTAATTATTGCTATAATTTATTAAATATTTTTGAGACCGGTGGTACTTCCGGTACTGGACCATCGGACCAGCAGACGCAGGGTCAGTCTTCGGCTCCAGTAGTGCAGACGGGAAACGACGGTCTAGCAGCGACGGGCGGCCAAGACGGAGAGCCTCCTCGTGACGTCAATCTCAACCTCGACGATTACGAAATCACATTGTAGATTAGTTTTTTTTGTAAAAAACAATTTGTATTAAATTTTTTCTTTAATTTATAAATTATTCGAATTTAAATTTCAATTTAAATTGTTTTTTTCTATTTTTAATTTTTTAATTATTTTAAAAATTCAATAATTAAATTAAAATCGAATTAAATAATTAATTTATAAATCGACGTAAATTCGTCGTAAATTTACGTCGATCTAACGTCGAATTATTAACGACGAATTTACGTCGAATATAAATTTATAAATCGACGTAAATTCGTCGTAAATTTACGTCGATCTAACGTCGAATTATTAACGACGAATTTACGTCGAATATGTTTACGTCGGATTTACGTCGAAACTTTACGACAAATTAACATCGACAATTAAAAAATTAGTTTCCCTTAATTGAAATTGTTCGTCTCCTAATCGTTGTTAAATCGATGTAATTTTACGACGATTTTACGACGATTTCGGTTTTACGACGATTTTTTTTTTATCGTTAATTCGACGTAAAGGCTCTTTTACGTCGATTTTACGTCGATATCTGCCGACGTAAAACCCAATCTTTCTTGTAGTAATGTTAGTATAAAACTTCAAACAATAAACCATTGGCTTATGTGTATTTAAAGGATAAAACGTTAATAATAAGGAATAAAAGAAAAAACTGTAAACAAAATTTTAACTTTAATATTTAATAAAAATATAATAATATTATGAAAATAATGTAAACAAGTTTTACTTTAATATTTAATTGCTTATACAGCACGAAAACAAACATTTTAGCCATTAACGTTCCGGATATTTGTCTACGGTTAAAACTGTTATAGCTATTAAATTTAAAATACTTTAAAATACCGTGTGTTCTATCAAGGCTTCAGCTTATAAAGATTTGCGATAAAACTTGTGCTGTTAGTTAATTGTTTTATTTTTGTTAAATAGAACAGATTATTATAAGTTAATAAATGTAGTTTATTTTCATGGAAAACAATATACAACATTTTCATTAAAAATATAGAACTTACTAATCGGGTGGGGATGCATGTGTGAGCATGTTAGTTCTAAATTCATCTGTGTTTGGATTGTTCATATGTGTCACCACTTCCTATCTCTCCTAGTCCTAGGTTCAGATTAAATCAGATGTGATCTCCTCTAAACAGGTGGTAGTATCTCTCGTAAACCACGATTAAATAATGGCAAAAATGTTATTGTTGCATCCGTTAGCTGTTGTTATATTAATTTTTTTAAAACCAACGACTGCTTGAATGACATTGGCCGTTAATTACCCATATCATGGTATTCTATTAATTGGCAAACCTAGATTTTTTTTTGTAATGAAAAAGACATATATATATTGGATATATACACATATTTGTGTATATTGTCTACAACTTGACAAATTATTAAGCAATGATATAGTATGACACATAACTTATGTGTTCCACTATGATCAACCTTATATATGATTTATTTTGTAGTGATATTTTTGTTATTCATTTTTTCATAAGGTTAGCGTGCTCGAAGTGTATATTTTTCATTTTCACTAGAAATATAATTGAGACTTTATTTCGAGTGAATTGTCTTCCAATCAATGATTTGATCTTTTTCTTCTTTTATGAACGCTTTCTGTATTTGCATGTTAAATCCCTAACTGTTTACCCTTTAACAAAAAAAAGTTAATTAATTGTTTGGCCGTACGGTCATGAGATGGCATTTTTTGTTTATTTGCAGATGCTTTTATAATTTTTATTTATCCATTTATTAGACCACTCAACCAATAATTTACGTAAAACTATCTTTATTCCCAAAATAAACCCAACACTTTTATGTTTTCAACATTTAATCCAAAATTTACTGGTATTATTAGTCATCCTATTGAAGACTCATTCACAAATTTGATTAATTTTGTTAATGATACAGCTGGTTCGGATTTGTTAGATTAACCTCCGGTCCCATAGTACTATGCGACAAGTTAATATATGACCCCTGACGAGATTGAGTTTAGTGCTAATAAAACCAATAAAGTTCAAACATATGAGAAGCTATCTGATTTAACAACTGTACGGCATTTACGACTAATAAATTAAGATAGATATCCGAAATTATCACTTGAGTATTAAAATTCTTCCAAAAGTCGAAAGTTTAACAAATTACTTGGATGCATGAACATACGGTTCCTGTGGTAAAATATGTAGTTTTTTTTTTGTTTCAGTATATTTTGTTCTTTAATAAAATCAAACGCAATAGTTAGTTAAACGTCTGATTAATTAAGTTGGACTATCTGATTACTTCAAAACAAATCTAGTAAAATAAACTGTTCCCTGTGATCGGTTGACAATCACACAATAGCATCATTTATTTGATTAGCGAGTAGCTCCTCCTAAAACTCGGTATATATGAATTAATCATATGAAAAAAAAAAAACAAACAAAACCGATAAATTGAATGTCAATCACTTAGCAATGAAAACGAATAGGGTGAGATAGAAAAACAAAGGTTGGCCCTTTGGCAAATGGACAACATGTGAACTTCACGTGTGCCTTAATGCTCCTTCATTATCATATATACACTATATAATTCCATTTTCCACCTTCTCTTCTATTCTTTAATTTTTTACTTATGATCTATCATTATTGTACTTTTCACTCTATATTATTCCTTCATTATCATTTAACCGAAATAACAAAAAAAAAAACGCAATATGGTAGTAGCTAGAGTTTCAAGGGTCCATCTCATTCACGTCCCTGTGACAACTAGCGAATGACTAGATAGTATATGAAACGACCTTATTGTTTTTTGTGAAGACATTTTACTACCTATATATGTCCATATATATCGATCTGATCATGTTTACCTTACTGATTGATTGGAAGAACTATTCCAACGTTCGTATTACCATTCTTAAGACGATCTTTAATTATCTCCATTCAATAGAGATACCTACTTAAAAGTCTAGAATCATTTGATTTGCTTTGACCTGCATAATGTTTTAAATGAATCTCATACATACATTCCTAGCATTGATTGTTTTAAATATCATTTCAGTTATATACAACCAAAAGTTAATTAATATTAACTTACGTCTCCTTTATAAAAATTTTCAGATCTGTCAACAAATAATCTACATAGGTGATATATGATTTTCACTAGTACATAGTCGAAGTTGCACTGTATATAATAAATGCTAAAAATGTATGTATGAGAACATTATGAAGAATATATAAAAATGTAACTAGTTTAGAGCTCAACTAAATTTGAAAAAAAAAATTGTACGTATAACCTGTATTTGTGAGAAAAGAAACCCTGAGGTATACAAAATATTGTGAATACTTTAATTGACTGTATGTGAGTGAGGTATCGATCCGCACATGCATGTGAACATGACTTTTTTGATTGTGAAATGTGGTAGGGCTTGGCGTTTTATGATATAAGTCATAGGAAAGGTAAAAATGAACAAAAATCAAAGATAGCTTAGGTTTTCAATTGAAGTATTTAGGCCTATAAAAGAAAACATTTCCCTTTCATTCATTTTGAAGCTGTTGTAACTTTGTTGAGAAGAAAACAAAAAGAAAGACTTATCTTTAGTGTTATTCAAAGAATAATCAAACTTTGATTTTTGATAGTTTTTTCCAGCATCCACATCACATTATTTTTCAGGCACAATGAAGATCAAAAATGTTTCACAAAAAATTTACGAGGCAGAAATCGATGGTAATAATCTGGCAGATATAAAAAAAAGTACAATAAAAGATAACTCCTTCAGGCCCAGAAAACATAGAATGGGCCTAACAGATCATCATCAAGCCCTTTTCTTGTTTTTCTTTTACTCCGTTAAAACACGATCCCTCTCGTTGTTCTCCGATCAATTTGCTGGCGCTAATCCGGCAGCCATTTCCAGGACGCCACCACAAGATTCAAGAGTCTTCTTCTTCGTCTACCTCTCGTCTTCTCAGGTGACTTGATATCTCCCTTTTCGATATTCGATCTGCACTCTTTTCTTGCCCAGACTTAGCTTGTTATTTACTCATTGTATCGATCGATGTCTACGTATGTAGCTCTGATTGAGAGACGCGCTTCGGCGACGAGGATCATCTGATTTGAGTGGTGTAATGGCGTCTGGGATCGTCGGAGAAGGTGGATCCTTGTCTGAGGTATATAGTAGTGCGAAAAGGACTCTACTCAGGGCTCGTGATGGAATCGAGAGGTTGGAGAGGTTCGAGTCCGGTGCTCCTATGGATTCTTCTGATCTGTCCTCCTCTGTGAAACGAGACATCACTGAGGTTCAATCTCTCTGCTCCAACATGGACAGTCTCTGGCGCTCAATCTCTGTTAAATCCCAGCGCGATCTCTGGAGAAGGTGAGCAAATCGTGTTTTAAATTCTTGATCCTCTCTTCTTATACCGAAATTTCAAGAAATTGAAGTGGATCACGAAATATCGAAACTATCGGGGAATCGAAGAGTAAGGTCTTAGGGGTCTTGTTGATTTTTCTTGAATTGAATCTAAAAGAATGGTTATTTATATACTCTTCGCCACTTCGCATATACGAATTCGTCGTTGGTGATCTGAGATGACTGAAAAGTTCCAAGTTTTACACACATTTTCATAGATCATCCAAAATGATTGGTTTCTGAATCTCTTGAGTATTGTGCTTAGACGTTAGAGTAGTTTCTTCAGATTCTTCTATTCTTTGTCAATCTATGTTGAAATCAATAGCGTTTTGCAGAAAGACTGAACAAGTGGGAGAAGAGGCCGAGTATTTGAACCAAAGTCTGGAAAAATACATGTGGAGGAATCAGAGAAAGATGCTGGAAGCTAAAGAGAAGGCGGATTTGTTAGGCAGAAGGAGCGGAGAAGGAGCTCACATTTTGCAAATATTCGATGAGGAGGCTCAAGCAATGAGCTCTGTGAAGAATTCAAAGAGATTGCTTGAAGATTCATATTCAAGTGGAGTTGCTATCCTCTCCAAATATGCTGAACAAAGGGATCGTTTGAAGGTAAACTCTACCCGAAACTGAGTCTTCATTATTATATATGGCACCAAGTCACATTTTTGATGCCATTAACATTGGGGTTTTTATTTTGAATTCACAGAGGGCACAGCGTAAAGCTTTGGATGTTCTGAACACCGTAGGGCTCTCCAACTCTGTACTGAGGCTCATTGAGAGGCGCAATCGTGTTGACACCTGGATCAAATACGCCGGTATGATCGCAACACTTGTCATATTGTATCTGTTCATAAGATGGACACGCTAAACATAAGGAAATCGGAACGAGTCAAGTACACAGATTGTATGTAGAGAGTTATGTGACTTGTTGTGCGAGATGGTGTAAAGGATGCTTTTTGTTTTTGTTCATGCCTCTTACAAGTTACAAGACATTTCTGGCATCTGATCTTAGTTCATCAAATTTGTCAAAAGAGTATCCATTTTCTCGAATTCCTTTGCGTTGTATATGTTCTTTCATTGATATTCCCAAATGAGAGATTCTATAAAGCTACACTTATACAAAGTTGGACAAACCAAATGAGAGCTTTGTGATGTCTTATGGATTGTATTGAAGTGGCTAGAACAGAAAGAGAGAAGCCTATGAGAATGTCTACAATTGATTGGTCTGACACCAATGAGAGATTCTACCCCTAATCCTGACGTCAAGCTTACTATCATTAAATCTGACATTCAGCTTTTTTTGAAAGCTAATCCTTGTCTAATATAAAGACAAAATTGCACATAAATAAATATGATTCTAAAATTCGATTGAAAGTACGTCAGTTTCTAACGACTTGAATGGTATTTTTGGCAATTGTAGCCAGATGAGGGTGGATTTGCAAACAACTGAAAGTACGAGGGTTTTGTTTGCAATTTTCCCTAAGAAAAAATCAGACATTGGCACGTGGTTATAGCATCGGCTTAAAAAGCATGTGGCGTAGACTCGCTCTTCTTCTTCCCTGTCTCTTCCACCTCCTCACGCATCTTTGCTCTGTTTCTGTGATTCTCTGGTTATGGCGGAGACCTCTGCGCTTCTCTTCTCTCACCTCACCATCTCTCGCGTCTGGGACACCGCTTCTTCGTCCCCTTCCTCCGCTACTTCTTCTCGTTTCCCGCTCACTTCTCGCGCTCGGCCGTTTCGTTCGACTCGATTCGCCGCCAAGGCATCACCTTACGGTGGCTTCTCCGATGACGATGATTTCAGCTTCTTTCCATGGTCCGATGGAAATAACGGTATTCGTCTTTTTGTTTCTAAAAATTACCATCTTTTTACATGATTGCGGATCCTACTGATCCATTGGTCAGAAATGTGATTCGACAATTCGATATACGATTTAAAAGGTTGAAACTTTCGGAGGCGATCGGCTTTAAAATTCGAGAATACCGAAGTCGAATTGTGATCTGATTTCAATCAATGCGTAATTTGATTCAGAGGATGTTTATTGATCATTCTTGACTGCTGTGATCAAACCAGTGTAGCTTCTTGGTGTGACATTAGTGAGAAGATCCGAACTTTGGACTTCTGTTGTGTGATCACGTTGGAATTTGGCTGATTAAAACGATTGCATTTATATTTGTACAGCCATTGAATGGGTTCCTGAAGAAAGAATTACACTTTTCACCTCTGATGGGCTCATTCAGATTGGAGGCAATATGGTTCCTCGCCGCGTCAAATCATCTAACGTATGCATTTCCGTTTCCTCTTAATTTTGTTTCCCTGGCTTTGATTAGCTTTTTGCGTGTGTTCCTGCCTGACATTTCTTAGCTTAAAGTTGTGTCATTTTGCTCTTTATGTAATCAATCATCTCCGGGAGAGAATGAATCATGTGTTTTGTGACAGAAGAAACACGGGAGGTCCAAATCACCAGAAAAACATCAAAAGTTTCAAGAAAGTGCATACATGGATCCTGCACAAGGTCTATGTCTCGGAGCTCTTTTCGACATCGCAGCTACAAACGTATGCAACTCTTCCTTATTCTTGTTGGTTTTAAACACTAGAAACACACAGGCATTTAGTTCACTGTTTAAAAATGTCAGGGACTTGATATGGGAAGAAGACTCTGTATCTATGGTTTCTGCCGTTCCGTTGAGATGCTTAGTGATGTTGTTGAAGACACTGTCTTAGAACATGGTGGAGAGGTTTGAGTTTTCTTACTCCTTTTCGCCATGCAAAATCTTTCTCATCTCAAGTCTAATTTAACTCCTGCTTTTGCATGCGTTAAAGGTTGTTGCTACAGAGACAGAGAGCAAAGGAGGTTTACAAGAGAAGCTGACAATGACGGTGGCGGTTCCATATCTCTGGGGTGTTCCTCCGGCTGCAGAAAGGCTTCACCTTGCGGTTCGAACTGGCGGAGGCATCGTAGACAAAGTTTATTGGCAATGGCATTTCTTGTGAATCTTGAAATTTCTCCATAATGGGTTCTTCTAACTCAAAAAGTGTTTATAAAACATTCATTGTACAGAACCATTACATTTCGTTTAAATGCCACTAAATCCCCTTAATCGTATTCATCTGTTTAGTTGATGGTTGTAGTTCCGATCTTAGTGTGGATCTTCATTTTATTAATTGAATAAAAGGTTATACTTGGATTTTTAAAGAGATCTTCTTGGTGTGTGTGTCAAGAGTTGGATTTGGACTAGCTTGGCTCGGTTTTTCATCAATCTTCTTCATATATGACCCGGTCAAGGAATTCATAAAGCTTGAAAAGGTTTTTGTAGTCTTTCAAGCATATTTAGGTTTGTTCATGATGAAACTTCTTTGATCACTGAGTCGTCATTGGGAATTAGATTTGTTCTACTGAGAAATCCAGTGTATCATACACACTAGATAGCTTTGCCTAAACCTTAACACATATTCAGTTATTCACCAAGATTTTTGCTGTAGAAAATCACTTGCATAGTTTCTGTCGAAGATGTTATGTGCATTCTTCTTATAATGACTCTCAATTCCAGCTTACGACGCTGATCTCTCGTGCCTTTTTTTGTATTTTTTTTTGGAAGAATTTTATTAATTAATACGACCCTAATAAGTTAGAGAGAATCTGCTAAACAGTTAGCGTTCTTGAAAATATAAGAGAAAGATAAGAATAGAAAATGAGTAAAAATGTGAACAATGTTATGAAGAATACCGTAGATTCTTTTTAGACGGATTCCCAAGTCAATAGCTCCAATAAGCTCTTGAGAGTCTGATTTTCCTTAACAAAATTAAATAACATTTTCTTTAGATATCCACTTTAAGCTCTATATAATAAATTTTCCTTACCAAACCTAGTTATTGTATTTACAGAAAAAAAATATATTCCTTCGTTGTATCTCAATTACAAAATTCTTGAAAAAAAAAAGTCTTTTGCTTCAATTTGAGCTTTCCAGCTATCTCTTTGTAAACGATTTTACAAAATTTGTCATCTTAGACTTCCGTAACTATAGAAGCCAATTGTCATAGTAATTGTTTGGAATTTTATCTTAGACTTCCGTAACTATAGAAGCCAATTGTCATAGTAGTGATTTAATCGTAGATCTAACATTCTTTTTCACTAATATTTTATCTGTCGATCTATTAATGTTTCAATCCATTATTAATTTATAGCACAATGATAGGTATCTTTTACAGAGAGGCAATGTCGCACTTTTTGTCAATTTCCTCTCCACTCAAAGAAGACATTTTTTTTTTGTTTTTTGTAACATCAAAGAAGACATTCTTTCTAGCGCCCTCTTTCCTCATTCCCATAATGCAAGGCTATTTTAAAGAGAAAATTGCTGAATGGGTATTTTTAAGTTTTAAATTTGAGGAATAGGATGTTTTGAAAACCATAGAAGAAAAAGGCTGTTTTTACTGTTTGTTTTCCCACAAGGACCCTTAGGCAAATTTTATTTTCGGAATTGCCATTATCGAAGTAAAATAACTAAAAATTCCTGATTAAATCCGATTTCGTAAACCGATTACACAAAATTATCAACCGAAGTCCAATATCATAAACCGAAGTAAAACCAAATGTATAATTTATCGACACCCCAACATTTAAAATAAAAATTTAATTTGGGATCCAAATCTGGACGTCGTCTATCTACCATCTCCGGCAATCCATCTCCGATTAGCCATCCGATTTACCGTTGTAATGGCGCGGAAAGTAAAAAAATCGTTAAGGCGCAACAACACTGTGCCTCCGGTATCGAGGCGCGTGCTCCGGAGTAACTCGAAGACAGCTCCGACGGACCACTCGCCCATGCCGCCCGTGCCACCGCGGCGGAGTGACCGGGTTGAACATCCCATTCACTCGAGTCGTCTGAATCCACGCCGGCGGTGTAGAGCCAAAGTACAATTCGCTCCTCTTCTTCTAGAATGGTCTGCTCAGAATTCTAAAAGTAAGTTACATTTATGAACTTCAACCTTGTCTGAACTGTACTGACGGTTTGTAATTAAAATTAAGATTGAAACGGGGCGCTGATTGGCTTCATTTATGGATTAGCGGTTATGAACTGTAGTACTTATGTCTACATATTGATTTCAAACGGTTGGATTACTCTTATATCATCTAGAAACATTTACAGAAGTTTTTATAGGAGAGCATACGAATAGGGTAGTTTTCCCAGATATATGTTCTCTCTTTCGAACTCCTTCGAACTCCTTTCCCTCAAACATTTCCCCTGGGTTTGCATTTCACTGTTTGTCCAGAATACTATATCTTTTCGTACATTTCAGAATTGTTGTTTTCGTTCAAATACAGGAATGGAAGACGGAGAACCTTCAAATACAGGCATGGAAGATGGAGAAGCTTCAAATAACATTTCGGAAAAACTACCAAAAAGAGTCATCGGCGATGGTTGCTACCCCGTTGGTGCTCGGTTGAACATATATTCAAAGGCCAATGTAATTGGCCTCCTTGTCGAGGCGTTAAAGGGTACTGAAGATCTTGAGAAGCTACTTCATTCCCAGTTTGGGAAGTTATTCCATCTACCTGTTGCAAGATGTTGCAACAGCGCCAAACTTGTCCATGCCCTTCTATCACGACAACTTGTGATGACGAAGAAACACGAGATTTGGTTCCTCTTTGGTGGACAGCCTCTGAGATATTCGATACGGGAGTTCAAGGAAATCACTGGATTGAATTGCAATCCCGAACCTGATAGCACAGAAGAAGAAGAAGAAGTCGGGAAAACAGGAATCTGGAAAGACCTGTTCGGAAGAGCGAAGACTATGAACGTGTATGATGTGCTTGAATGCTAAAGGACCCGGATCTACCCCGATGGAAACGGCTTCCATTGGCCCTAATCGTTCTTGTCGACGGTGTTCTGTTTTGCAATAGCAAAAATCTGGCCCTCACAGAGAAATACGTTGAGATGTTGAGCGACTTGGATAGGTTCATGCTGTATCCATAGGGGAGGGTATCCTTTAACAAAACAGTATCTCGTTTTCAAGCTCCGAAGGCAAGCACGGATGCCGAGAAAAGGGAGAATCCTGTAACACGATTGCGCCGTCAACTTAAACAGAAAACCAGTGCATGCTATGGATTCCCTCTATCACTACAACTCATGGCCCTCCAATCTATATCAATGTTGGTTTCCAAAATTCCTCAACCTGATAACTTGAAGACATTCCTTGAAGATCCCGAAGGCTGTCAAAACGTTATCACACTGTTGCATCTTGGGGACATACATGCCGTCGAATCCGACCCTCTGGTAAATTATTTGTAGTATTATATTTAGTACTATTTGTAGTCTTATTTTGTAGTACTTCTCTAAAAGATAAGTGCTCTGTCATTTTGGTTGGTAATTTTGCAATTGTATATTTTTTGTCTTAGTTGTCTGTGAAACAGATGGTAGTGGATGATGGTGAGAATGACCAACAGAATGAATTGCGTTGGGGAGATGAGGTAGGGGATGCCGAAGTTGCATTCATGCAGGAACTCATGGCCGAGGGGTACAAATTCACACCTTCGGATTTTGCAGTGGCACCGGCACCTATCGTGGATATTAGTGATGCAGAGGACGAGGTTACCAATGAACAGGAACTTGAGCCATCCACCCGACCGAAAAAGAAACAGAAAACCCATCAAACTGAAAAACGTAAGATGCAGAGGAAGAGAGGCAGGGGCAAGAACTCTTCTAATATATCGGAAGATGAAACACCTAAAAGTGGACAGATTAAAGATCTTAAAAGATGGATAGTACTTCAGAATACTTTGCTCCTTCGTGAGATTAAGACCGAGTTGGACAAGAGATTGGGCGTATACCAAGAGGACGAAGAAGATGACGATGTACACCAGTCAAAAGAAGATGGGGAACAGGATGACGAAGGACAGAATACAAAAAAAGATGGTGAAAAAGCGGATGAAGACGAAGCCAAAGATGGAGGGGCACAGTCTAGCGTACTCCATAATGATGGTGTACACCCCGAAGATGGTGTACACCAGAAAGAAAGAGATGATGAAGAAGGGACCTCTACTTACTACGGCGGGGACCATTATTCTCCCAGGGACCATGCGTACTTGAAGACTCCAGAAGCTCCGACGATGACCCCTGAACCGGGACAAGCCAGTTCAGGAACAACTCGTCCACCTCCTTACTTCGTCATTCTGGATGAAATTCCACTTTCTGGCCTCAACGAGGTGAGCTAATTGTTTAGTGAGCAGCTGACTCTATTAAGTTTCATAACGTGGGTGTAATGTGCTATGTTTTTTATGACTTATTCAGGTGGATGGTGGTAGAACAAATTTGGTGTCAGGCCCCTTAGTAGTCTACAAACCTCAGACTCCTCACCCATTGAGCTACGCATATAAGAAAAATGAAGCGCAGACAGATGCGCAGGATTCACAGGTCAGACATTAAAGTTGTTCATATGATATGTTTAGGTATACGCTAGGTATACCATTGATATGTTATACGCTTTATTGTTACGGTGGTTTGTAGGGTGTGGCTAATGAGGACGACTCCAATGCAGGTAAAGATTACCATACTGCGCCTGAGGATGCAAGTGATGCTTCGCAGCAGACCCCTTGTACTCCAAAACCCCCACAAGAAGTTGAGGGATCGTCTGGTGTAAGGAGAACAAGTGGAGGAACAGGAAGAGGACGAAGAGGTAGAGGAACAGGAAGAGGAGGAAGAAGTAGAGCAAAACGCGCACGTGTACGGTCGGACAAGATTCGAGATATTTACACCGCTGATTCAAAGGTGAAAGCTCTATTTGTATCCAGATCGAAAGCTGTGTACAAACCACTCGAAACAGTTGACCAAGACCACTTCAAGGCATTTCAGGAGTTATTATCGCGTGAAAGAAACATGTAAGTTATATCGTATTGAAAGCAATTTATCCTTAAACTTTCATTCTAATCAATTACCAATTGCTCTCATTACAGCGACTTTTGCATTGTCACTGGTCATACAGTGAACAATCAATTCTTCCTACAAATTGCGAAGCCTACTGAGTGGGTTAACACGATGGTAAGTATTTAGTTAGTACTTACTCAATCTTTAATTATCTGTATTATATGTTATTTATGTTTTGTTTTTTGTCAGCACATGCAAGTCATAATGGCCATGCTTTGGAGACGTAAAGGTGAAATAAACTTGAAAGACAGGGTAGCATTTGTAGACACCTTGTTCATATCCATCATCGGCAACTACTACAAGGATTTCATATCGCGAGACAAAAATAAATATGACTGGGGGAAAACCATTCAGGGCATTGTATTGGGAAAACCAGCAAAGTGGGCTAATCAGCGGCAGAGGCAAATGTTTGTACGGTTTGTGGACGTTGTATACGTCCCCATGAACTGGGGGTCTGAGCATTGGGTGGGCCTTGTAATTGACTTTAAAACGGGCAACATAAAGATTTTGGACTCATTCATCAGTCATAATGATGAAGCCGCTGTGGAGCAGTATATGGCGCCCGTGTGTCAAAGTATGCCATTTATATTGAAGCGTTATTTGGATAGCAAATTAACGGAAGGCCTACGCACCACCCCTTACACATGGAGTCGTTTGGAGGGCATATATCAGAACAAAAGATCCGGTGACTGTGGTCCATGTGCGGCCAAATTCTTAGAGATGCATGCTGCAAGCCTTGGAGTGGAGGATATGTATTTGATAACGGACGATGACGTTGACAGGTTAAGGGAGAAATACGCCATGGACTCATACGAAGAGTTTGTCGGGAATCCGGCTATTACCAACGCTTAGGACGAATGTTGAAGTTTAATGTTGAACTTGACAATTTATGCAAGGGTTATTTGTTGGATTATGTGTTTGATAATGTTTAGGATGTGGGTTTATTTGATAATTTATATGCTTATAATATTGTTTACTTTACTATCTATTAATTGGTGTGTCGATTATATAATTTGCTTATAATTTAGTTTACTTTAATAATTGCGTATCCGTACACCTAATAGCGTTTAGTTGTACACCAATATGCATCAAATGGGAGTACATAAAGACAAATTTGTTTATACTTCACATTATTTTAGTATTTATTAATTGTTGTCTGAATACCTTGTTCCCGGCTAAATATGTACCTGTACACCAATATCCATTTACGTGTACATTCAACTGGGTGTACAACAAGGAAATTTATGGTTTATCCACTAATTTTACAAACTCATTTACAATCTTAACGGTAACCGCATTTAATGTATACGGTCATTTAGTGGGCTTTTTCAATTATTATATATATGTAACATAAAGAACCGTTCCGCGTCACAAATCCTAAACCGCAGTTATTCCATCTCCATAAACAACCGTTTTCATCACAATTGAACCTCACAAATTAACTATGGCACCAAAGAGAGGGCGATGTGATGCGGATATCCGTGATTGTCGTCAATCCCCTCTGATGGCGCTTCCCGACGAACTATTGGAGAAGGTTCTCGCATACAGTTGCAACTCCGTCCAACTAATTTTCACACTGAAGCAAGTTTGCAAACGGTTCCAGGCTTGCACTTTAACCAAAAATTTTCTAGCATCGGTTGATCCCGTGGAATTGGAAATGTCTATTCCCGAAGATTTTGATATGCCTTTTATCGTGTATTGGGAATTTCCCAACTTGTTGAGGACGATGTATGACGCACGCAATCCTGGTTTGCTGTTCATGAAGGGAATGCAAGACTACTTCTGCCGAGGAGACAAATGTGGCATAAAACTAATCAAGGAATCTGCAGATATGGGATACGAAACAGGTATTTACATGTATGGCATGTACATGAAAGCAGTGGTCGAAGACCCCGTGGGTTTAGAGTATCTTTCAAAACTAGGCTGGGGGGCAATGAGGAGAATAATTCGGAAAATTATTGATGGAGGTGAGCGTGGTTATGTTAATTTGCCAGAAGTGTTCTCGAGGAGGAGATTTGAGACTAATGCTCAGTTTGCCACACTTGTCAATGCTCAACTTGATTGGCATGACGAATTGTTAAAGGGGCCAAGCATGTGCATGTCGTGTTTCTGGGCACAGGAAACGCAAAAGTTCTTCGTATTTCTTTGGTATGCAGCGCGTTCTGGGCCGTCAATGGAAGAATGGTGACTGATTGGTGCAAGTCAACCAGTTTCGGTGTGTACACCTGCGGGGTGTACACCTTGGTGTGTACACCTAAGTTAAGTACACCTCGGCGTTGCTGTTATTTCGTACTTTAAGATTTAAAATTTTATTTAGGCCTACTACGTATGTATGTATGTAGGTGTACTTTGTTTTGCTTTCTATCTATGGATACTTTAATTGTGCTGACTTTATTTAATTTCGGTGGGTGTTAGTGCAAGTTTTTCGAGAACCGTTCTCTTATATCTTTAAAGTCTCAGCTTACCTCTCTGTGTCCGCCTAATAACTACACAAAAAAAAGAACACCTCAATCTGGACTCAATATGTACACCTAAATCACATATTATATATTTCAGTAAACAAACGGGATTATCTGTTTCAGAGAATTTTCGGAGAACATGGATATACACACGACATTATTTATTAAAAGCCTAACCTTACCTATTTCTGTACGCATATTTTAAAAAAAAATTCATGATTTCGTCTATGTGCACTCAATCTCTACTCTATATCTCGGTTAACGTGATGTTGAAAAAACGTCTGTAATGATGACAAGAAATATATTTTCCAACAATTATAAAAGGGCTGTCTTATTTGGTAATTCTTTGTATTTATTGTGGTAATTTAATTTTGCCGGTAAACGAAAAGACACATTTTCGTCTATTTTCAACGTTTCTCTTCAAAGACAGTTATTCGGCTCTATTAAAACCGCACTACCTCTTTAAATTCAATCCCTTCACCGTAACTGCCTACTTAGAACCATCATAACTTCCTCTTTTGTACCATTTTCAATCCTTTCTCATCTTCCTCATTCCATTTTCTTATCTTTTCTCTTTTCACCGAAATAAACGATGGTTCCAAGGAGAAACAGAGGTGGTGATGCTGACTTTTCCTATCTTCTCTCACTCCCTTATGAATTGCTGGAACATATTCTGGCCGCTACAAATCCAACTATAAGGGAAATAGCCCGCCTCCGTGCTGTTTGTTCTCGTTTCAACCGTATCGACACAAGCAGGGGTTTCTATCGAGCCATTGATCCCGCCGAAATCGTGCATGAACAAGCGGCGGTTCCACATTACCCAACGATGATGAGGAGATTCCATGACGCGGGTAATCCAGGGGTTATTTTCGAGAGGGGGATGCAAGCCTACTTTTTCTTCCACGTTGGTGAAGGCGTGGAATTGATAAGGGCTGCTGCGGAGGGAGGCTTCGACCGAGCCCTTTTTGTGTACGGGATGTGGCTCAGAGCTGTGCCGGAAGACTTCGTCCGTGCAGAGGAGTATTTGGGCAGGCTCACGGTGCAAAACCGGAGGAGGATGAGCCGGTTGTTGCTGGCCGACGTTCCACACGGAAGGAATTTCGATTTGCCAGTGGATTTCACTGAGAAAGCGACTACCTTTCATCCGAGATTCCTTGCGCTGTACACCTGTCACTGTGGGGTTATCAATTACTGGCTCCAGTGGTTTGCAGAAGACTTTAAGCAGCCAAAGTGCACAACCTGTTTCTGGGCCCAAGAGACCCAAAGGTTCTTCCGCTTCATTAGGAACGTCGTTCCAAGCTGGCCGTTCATGCTCGATTGGTGAAAGCCGTAATCTTAGTATTTGCTTGCATTCGTGTCTCTTTAATTATTTATGTTGTCTAAGTGTTCCAAACTACAACTGATGTTTTTCAAATTGCTTGTCTGCTTTCGGTTTTTAGTTGCAACTCTTACTTTTGTATAAACATAATCTACGGAGAATTAGTAGTTGATTTTATGATATTTATGGCACTTATGTTCGAAAATGTAGTAATTAATCATCAAGCTCTTAAAATGTTTCGTATCAACATGAAAGTGCCAGAATATAATTTCGTCTAGGGCAGTAATTAATTATGTACACCTCTTCACTGTAATTATTTATGTACACCTATTACCGTATACCTATAGACGTACACCTACTTACGTACACCTACTTACGTAATTAATCATCAAGGTAGGATATCATTTCGTCTAGGGCAATAATAATTATGTACACCTCTTCACTGTAATTATTTATGTACACCTATTACCGTATACCTATAGACGTACACCTACTTACGTATACCTAAAACCGTAAACCTAAAGACGTACACTTACTTACGTAATCGGGGTCAGATATAGATTGGAAACGTAAAACAAGTTGAAAATATAATAACATTACACATTTTTAAAGAACGATGAATACTTGAACGTAAACGTACACTATAGTTGGTATACGGGTTCGTAAACGTACACCAACATTGGTATACGTGATTGTAAACCCTTTTTTTGACATAAGGCTGTTAAACATACGGCTGTTATAAAAACTTCATATTTATTTTACAAACAAGCGACAAGCGAGCATAGCACATCGATACTAAAGCATTTTTGCTATGCGTTCTGCCGAACATCAAAGATAACAATTTTCACATGTAACAATATAATGCACATTCTCGTGATACACTTCGCACGACGCAGAGTTGTCTTCATGAATGAGACTAGAGTACCTGAACTTTTCCTTGTATGTATGTTTATTACGTGGGCAAAATGACCAGAATAACTCTACTATCTCTGCGGCGACTTCAAGAATTTCACGAGAATCATGAGGATAGTGGTACATGAAAACCATCTTCAGAAGTTTTTTCCCTCTGTTAGGGCGACCCACGCACATTTGCAAAATCGCACAGCTGTAAGTCGCATAGACGTCTGATGGCACGAGCTTATTTAGCATCATAATGGCGGTGTAGATCTTCTCCTCTATTGACACTAACCTTATAGCTTCGACCAATATGGCCCGTGGATTTTTCGACGCTAAGCAGCGCAGGAATAAAGGCCGATATACTCCACCAGGGTATACCTGAGATGGTGTGTCATGCAATGTCCATAGGTATGCCGATCTGAGTACTTCCGCGCTATACGCAATGTCTCTACCACGGGTCCCGGCCAGAATAATCGGTCCAAGGTCGATGCAGTCAGACTCAGCAACTTTCTTCACAATGATTTCGAAAATATGATCTGGTAAATCTGGTAAATCTGGCATTTTTTTGGAAGGATATAGGGTTTGTGTAAGGTTTGTGTAGGGTGAACTTTCTGCGCAATTTTATGAAACTATATATTGAATTCCATGTGTAGTTGTTGTTGAGAAATAGTTAATGGTAAAACAATTAGTGTGTAGTTGAACAGAAGTAATATTACAATAAGTTTGTGAAGTAATGTTTACCAACTACAGAAATTAAAGAAGTAGTTACATTGTTACAACTAGTTAAGTTGTTAGTAGCTACTTGTTACAACATCCATCGCCAAGTGATTTTCACTTAGTTTCCACCTTGAATTTATTACAAAATAAAACAAGAACTTGCAATTTAAATAATTAAACTAAAGTAAATATCTTATGCGCAGAGCCGTGCATTGTAGAAGGCAATACTCAGAGTCTGGTGTATTTGAGCCATCGTAATGGTCATCTACACACTCCGATATAGGTTCTTCTTGTAGGGTGATGGGGAAGGACCAAAGGCTACCCCACGGATCTTGAAACGGCCCCAGTGCGAACTCCCATACGTGACGTATAACGGCGTGCGCTAACAGCTTCATTTCATAAGCCGCATAAGGGACGTGGTGAGTGAATACATAGGTGAGGAGTTTTTTAGCCCTTCGTGGACGACCGACGCAAATTTCAAACATGGCACATGCGAAAGTAGCATGTTTATCACATGGGACAAGTCGGTTAAGCATTGTAATCGCTGAATACAATCTTTGCTAACTCACGGCAACTCTAATGGCTTCGAAATAAATAGGTCGTGGATTACAGGCGCCAAGACAACGCTCAAAGAATGGGCGGTAACGGCTCCTAGGGGATACGTCGAGCGGTGAGTCAACCAATCGAGAGATGTCTGCAGAGCATAACACGTCGTCGGTGAACGCGATGGCTCTTCCACGTTTTCCTGCGCGAATAAAGGGTCCAAGATGATAAGAATCATCCTCAGCTAGTTTCTTTACTATTAACCCTAAAACATCATCGTCTAAGTAGTGCAGTGTTGTTTCACTCTGGTGAAAAATAAATTTGATTCGCTTTATTTGTAGAAAAGGTGGATAGATATATAAATGTCCTAATTCGTGGTTGGTATACAGATAAGAGCCACTTCAATAACTGCTAAACTGACCCCAACACGTCGCACTACATTATAAATGTAACTACTAGTTCCGGGCACTTTAATAAAAGAGAACTTACCATTATTTTTAAAAATTAGGGGTACAAAACGGGTAGGTGAAATATTTACTAAAAGGGAGTACAGTATTATATTATTTTCAACCGTATAAAAAATTCTCCAGCCCCCCAACCACACACCAGTGAAGTCCATATATGATGATTTTGCTTTATCTTACCAAAACTTGCCTCCTTTCCAGCGAAAACAAACCCTAAACCAAACAAAACAAACCCTAAACCGAACATGTCGCTCCCAGACTTGCCTGATGAAATTCTTATCGAAATCCTCAAGAGGCTCGGCAGCGAAGCATTTTGGCGACTCGGACCATTTGTGCGCGCTGGAAAGCGCACCCTCCGGCTTGTTTTCACCGACGATGTCCTCAAAGCTTCCAAAATTTATGCCCTTTGCTGTGTCCCCAGCGACATATGCCCTGGAAAGGAAAGACACCCATTCTTTCTGAAATGTTTGGCGAGTGGAAACCCTGAGGCAAGATACTAGGAAGGCCTGAGACTTGCAACAAGAGGCGCAGATCTCATTGCAAGTAGGACCATGCTGGAACCAAATGTTCCCACCGACGCTCTCTCGACCCTGGCCTCGGCCATGTTCAGCGTTTGCTTGGGTGACCCTTGTTCCGCAAGCCAAACATTGCAACTGTTGGCAACGCATCACGGAAGTCTACAGTCAGAGCGCGTGCGACAATTAGGTGAGGAGTTAATTCTTGAGATTTCATATTACGGAACTGCATACATGGATACGTACTCAAACTCATTTTCATATCCAAACGACGACGTCATCAAGCTCCCTGATTGTGCATTTGATCATTTCGAACCTGAGATCCGAGTACTTTGCAATGGTTGCTTCATACATTGGTGTGCTAGGTGTATCTGCAAAATGCTTTAAAAATAAGTTTATGTTGTACACCTTTGCAAGTGTACACGAGTATGTGTACACTATATGAAGTGTACACATATATTTCCTTTTTAGTATGTAATGAACAATCTTTGAATTAATATTCCATGATTTATGTTTCCTGAAAGCGTTGGACAATTTATCTTCGACAATTTATCAAATCCAAAACATAAAAACCACAAAATGATATTAAAAAGTTAATATGAAGTCATAAACTTCCCAACCAAATACACGCTAACAAAATAGAGGTCTTATTTTTTTCCAAAACAAAAAACACAATTCAACAAACATAATTAAAAATACAATTAAGGAGTTTATGCTCCTCCGGCGTGCTCCACCGTCCACGCAAGTGCAGTGGTTTCAAAAGCAGCCATGTCTTCCACGTAAATCCTAGCAATTTTTTCAACAAAAAAGTGTCCTTCGCCTATTTGGGGGGCAGTAAACATTTGATGTATTTCCGTCAGTACCTGATTACATATACATGTAAACACAGATAAGCCCTTATTTAAACAGAATTACTATATTATATTCCCTATAACGATTTATTTTTTTCATGTGTAAAAATACATCATTAATGCTGTTGTTGGTCCTGAAGTGAGTTGGGTTCAACATCTTCAGAAAAATGTTCCCATAACTATTAACGTTTGGGTGATACACTTTTGTTTTGAACATCACCTGAAAAAATTCAGTGTTATTAGTAATTGAAATCTTTATTGACTAAATCCTAAACCCTAAAAATACAGTAATTTTAGAGAGCAATCATATGCTTCATTCCTTACCCTAGGTGGCGCGAAAGGGTAGTCAAGCGGAAAGTGAATGTCTACTTTGAAAACACCATTCTCATAGGGTGAACCTTTATGCCCCGTTATGATAGCTTCCCAGTGATACAAGTCCTCACCCACAGGTCCTAATGAAATCGGCAAATCACTAATTAGGTAGACGATGTAAAAGAGCGACCCTGTAAAACTAAAACTTAACTAATGCCCTATTTTCAAATTAACCATCAAATACCTGTATTGAAACATGGACTGTTTTTCCTCTCCACTTCCTTCAATTGCAATGAGATCACTTTCGCAGAGTACATGTTTAGAAAGTAAGTAACTTTTGCTGTTATTAACTTTTTCTGTCTCCGGAAACTTGTTTCACTGAAGAAGGCAGGGGACAGTTTTTATAGAGGACGACCGGAAACACATTATAAAGTAAAAAAGGGAAACGAGTCGGTCAAACGGTGCAACAGGTTTCAAAAAAGGTACTTAATTAGTTTTTGTCGTTTGCAATTTGATTTTTTTGAAGCGCGTTTATTCCTCAGACACTGGTTTCATTATTGCAATTTTCAAAACTGTAATGACTTGTTTTTTAAAAAAACCATTTACTCGTGTTGTCCTGTCCTACAATTTCAATTCAAAGACACGATCATTGTCCACGCCTGTACTAAGTATTTTGATTCCTTAATAAGATAAAGCCTAAAGCCTTCATCGTAAACCTTAAGCCCTAAACCCTAAACCGTAAACCCTAACCCATAACGTCCATACACATAAATTTATATGCTACACCATATAAATGTAAACTTATACATAAGCCATAATGCAAAAACACTATATGATAAAAACAGATTGATGTTGTCCACCATCACAATGTACACAAACAGTGTCCACCGTCAAGGGTGTACACGCTAGAAACAAAGCCGAAAAACAAAGCAACATGTCCACCGTCTAAACCCTAAACCCTGACCAGTAAACATCATAAATTTCATAACAAATTAAACATAGTGTACGCTATCACAGTGTACACTATATGATGTAAACTGATTGATGTTGTCCACCATCACAGTGTACACAAACTGTGTCCACCGTCAAGGGTCTACACGCTAGAAACAAACCCGAAAAACAAAGCAACATGTCCACCGTCATGGGTGTAAACCCTGACCAGTAAACATCATAAATTTCATAACACATTAAAAATAGTTCATGCCTTTCCAAGTTTAAATATAGGGAAACATAGTGTACGCTACAAACAAACCCAAAAAACAAAGCAACATCCCCACAAAAAAAACATCAAGAGACACACAAAAGCCACACCCGATCAACCCACTGGTTCCTTGCATTTTTCCCGGTTATGGCCGGCATTTCCACATCTAGAGCATTTGTTTGGCTTCTTTTTTTTTCGCAACCTGCAACAGCGTATATCAGTAATCATTAAGGTCACGCACCCCTGCTGAAAGTTTTCTCTTCGTCGTAGGCCTTCCTGATGGACGCTTTGCCTTAGGTGGCATAATAATAAGGTCACGCACCTCTGCTGGGATACGAATGTCATCAGGGTCGGGCACCGATAGGATTTTGCCAGAAACTGTTGCACTCCAAATTGATTTCTTAAGAATTGGATCAACCAAACTGCTGTATTCCACTTGGCGAAGCCTAGCCGCAGCCATTGCATGTCGGCAAGGGTATTTCAATGTCTGAAACTCTAGACATGAGCATGTTTTGTTTTCGAGATCAACAAGCCTCCGTACACCGAACTCAGAACTCACTTCAACCTCCCACAAAAAAATGCCTTGAACCGATAGTGCAGCAGATTTTTGCTGCTGCAGGTTCATTAACTTGTCAACCTCTTCTGTAATGTCACCATCCATCTTTTGAATGGTCTTTCTTCTGCATTCAAGCCACCTACTTAACATTCGCCTGATAAATTCTAGCATTGCAACGATTGGACTGTCTCTTGGAGCTAATAGTGCATTGTTCAGAGACTCTGCAATGTTACTGGAGGTCATATTATACCTCTGACCAGAAAAGTGTGATCTAGTCCACAGCGCAAGAGGGATTTTTTCCATGTACTCCCAACAACTATAATCAACATCCTTCAGCCTTGCGTATAGTCTCTTGAAATTAGAAACTGTGAACGCTTCTCCAGCCTTTCCGACCAACCCTTTCTGACCGGAACCTTTGAATTTACCGTGAACATTTCTCTGGATATGGACAAGACATGCACCGTGGTATGACTGTGGATACCATTTCTTTTTAGCTTTGGCAATTCCACCGTGCCCATCCCAAATAATAGTAAGATCAGAGGAATCTGGAATAATTTCTAACAACTTCACAAAGAACCACCTCCACGTCTTGTCAGACTCTGCATCAACAACGGCGAACGCTATTGGAAATACCTGGTAATTAGCATCTTATCCACTGGCCGTTAATAGACAACCCTTATACTTACCAGTGAGGTGAGTCCCATCAACAACAAGTACTTGTTTCAAATGTTTCCATCCAGATATACACGCAGCCAATGCCATAAATACAGACTTAAACCTGGTAATACATTTTCTTTCTTTTTCATCTCTCTCGCTCTCGGTTATCAAATGCGTTATGGTGCTGGGATTTGCATACTTGAGCACATGGAGGTAAATCGGTAATAATTTGAAAGAAGTCTCCTCTGTTCCGTGAGCAGAGTATATAGCCAGCTCCTTAGCTTTCCAGCATTTCCAGTACGAGGCTGTAATATTATATTCGGACAGAACAATCGCAGGTAGCTGACTCGCACGTGGCCCAACTATTGCATTCTCATACTTAGACTTCAGCAGAGCCGCCATGACTTTAGAAGTAGCATGTTTTGAAAATTTCTTTCTTGTATCCGGGTGGCATGTATGCTTCAAACACGCCTTCCTCACCTCATACAACGCCGACTCGCCAACTTGACACCCCAACACTCTCCAATCACATATCTTTGATGGACATTCGGCGACTGTGTACTTCTTCGCATGCTTTTTGAATTCGAACGTCACTATATTCTTCAGCGCATTGATGGCCAACGTGATTTTAAAGTGTTCCTTGTTCCTGAACTTTTTCCCAACCCATATCTCTCCATCTTCATTTGACAAATCAAGTTCATCGAAATCCCCTCCCATTTCATCAGAGACTGGGGCCACATCCGGAAATCCATATAGTTTTGTACGTTTAATCGCTTTCTTCAGCTCTGCACCGCCATTCAGACGCCCGCAACTGACATCACCTGTCGGAGTCTGCACAAAATCATCATCATCTACATGGAGAGCCAGAACATTCTCACATACAGTCCTCTTTCTTCCAGGAAAATGAATAGGACTCTCCGTTAAGAAAATGGAGTTGTCCATATGGTTTGAATCACTCGGCTCACTTCCGCGAGTACTTCCACAACCGCCTGAACTACCAGAGTCATCCTTATCCTTATCAAATCCAGGTTTAGAATGGAAACCCTTTCCATCTGCTAGTACGTAATCATTCCACCAGTCAAAATCATAATCCGGATCATAATCATCATCAGAGCCGTGTGCGTCATCGTCAACATCATCAGCTTCCTTCTCTTCCGAATCTCTCGCCTCGTCTGATTCCTGGGACATTTTTAATTCCAACTCAGGGTGGTCATCAGAGACAGCGTGACTTGGAACATCCGGTTTTACATTAACGGAGGTGTTAGTGCTGGCCTTAGCCTCTACTTTCTCTGATTCCTGGGACATTTTTAATCCCAATGGAGGATGGATAACAGAGACAGCTTCAAGTTGTACACCTTTGGAGGTGTTCATTGCGGCCTCTGCCTCTATTTTCTCGGCATGTGCTATCAGCAAACAATCATCGATATCTTCATCATCTGCTTCATCATCGGGTTGACTAGACGCTGCCGAAGAAGAGGCTATGAAGTTTGTTGGCCCTAAGGACTTTCGCCGTTCCCTCGCAATTTGAACTTCAAGACTTTCCTTCCGTTTCAATCTCACCATTTGACCATTTACTGACTCCTTGAATGTGACAAATAAATTCACAGACTTGTCAGACTTATGCAGCGAAAGGAAGAATTTGTACTCTCGAGGAGTAACTATTACACATGGACAACTCCCATCACCATTAAGCTCAGCTAGAACATCATCAAACCAGTAGGAAATCTCCACCGAAACAACTCTCGTGTCTAATCCGAACTCATGCGCAATCAGATTTCTCAAATCATCTGGTTCGGACACATCTTTGCAATTTATGCACCTGCCACGACAAAATATGTTTATTTTGAAATCTCATTCTCCTGTATAGTACCTTATCCACGTTCCCGCCATAACAAGAATGAACGCATCCACTGCAATTCGCGAACACCATATCTATAAAATTACTGGCAAATGGCGAACACCAGACCGAAAAAAAATCGAAAATAACAATGACAAATCTATGGGTGTACAATAATAGGATTAAGTAAATAACCGGGGTTGTTGTCCTCTAGATCATCGCATAATTTCCCCTTTAATTTCAACATCTTCTGGAAAGGGAAACTAGGGTTTCTAATTTGGTTAGGGTACTTTGTTTCTTATTTTAACCAAATGAACTCCATTATCCCTAATTAACCACAATTTTTCCCGCCAAAATTAAAAAGGAAATGAGAAGGGTAATCTTTCGTGTAATTACTTGGGTAGTTTCCGGCCCCTAACCGAGGCCCAGTTAGGTGGTTTTTGGGAATTTCATTCATAAATTCGAAATCAGGCCCAAAAAACGACCCAAACACGCGCGTGAGTGCTCTCTTCCCGGCTGATACGCGGGCGGAGGTAGAGAACGCATGGGATCTACGGTATTTTCTGCCTCCGTCTCTCTGAAGAACAGACTGCTCTGTCTCTCTCTCTCTCAGAAAGAAAGGTAAGTTTGCCATATTGAAAATATGTCCCTACCCTTCCTAATTAAAACTTAAAACTTCATTTTCCTCAAATTAAAACTTAAAAACGTCATTATTTTCAAAACAACCCTATTTTAAACTACTGCATGTATATAATGATGCATGTACAATATATTTACGATAGTGATAATTTTGAATAAATAAATAGTTAATTATTTTTTTACCAAATCGACGATCGAATAAGAAAACAAAACTTGACGGATAAGTTATTTCTATTATTGTGTACGAAAATATGCTAGTTTTATACTAAGCCAATCTTGGTACGACTCTCTCAACCAGTATGAAAAGACATAATAATGTAAACTAACCTTAGTGTTGCCAATTTAATGAGTCATGTGTTAGAAACTGGATCTGATCAATTCCGATCCTAATATACCAATAATAGAAAAATAAAAGACACAGTTATAGTTAGCTAATTTTACCAAAAAAAATTATAGTTAGCTAATGTGAGAGTTATGTATACACTTTCCTCGCTGCTGATTCCATTATGATCAAATTCAGAGTTCTTAAAAGTTTTTCTTTATTAATTCACTCTTCAACAGAATAAACGAATTCACATAATATACAGAGAAAAAAACCTAAAAGGCAAACGAATAATTTCTAAAATATTGAAGTTCTTAATAGATACTTGAATCGATGAGGTCAAATAGTAGATCCGAAAGATTTCGGATAGGTTTTATGATTAGCCATTATACAAGGTATCTTTGACCAGTTTCGATGGAAAAACATGATTGAGTGACTTTATAAAGTCGAGAATTTTAGAATTAAGAATATTGTGATTTGGATATGTTTTTGTCATCTTTATTATTTTGAAATTCCCTACATATAATAGATGATGGCGGTGGATATGATCGGTCTTTGATCAACGATTGGTTGATTAACTATCAAGTATAAGCAAAGAGCATGAAAATATATAAAAATAATACAGTAAAGAAATGCAAGCGGGATTAGTTTTCGCCCCTTACAAAATAAGATACAAGGTATGTATGCATGTGTTTTTATTTTGTGTTTATCGGAAATTATGATTTTGAAATTCCCTAATGAGGGTGAGAAGAACAATACAAAGTAACATACCAAATACTCTTTTAATTAATATACATAATCTATTCCAAATCTGTTTTCATATACCTATATGAATGTTGTCATTTAAATTAAGTTGGTTCAATGTTCCTTCAAATTGATTTAAGAAACCCCAAATAATCTCATTGATCACGCAGATAAAATACTTATGAATATGATTTATGTGCGTCTTATGACTTTAATCGATCGTTTATATAATTCCAAAAATATCCTTCGAACATACTTGACTCATTCTAAGTCGTGGCAGACTGATCCAATATATCATCATATTAGTAGTAGAATACAACTAAGTTTTCCTTAAGTATGTCCCACTATCTGCAGAGTCTACTAATAACACTGAATAGTCTCTCTCATAAATATGACATACTTAACATATACATAATCATAAAGAATCTCATGTTGTCTTCACAACTGCTCACAGATTTTCGTAAATCTCCTGCTAGTATGCTAAGGATTTGGTAGACTAGTTGGAAAATTTTAGAAAGATTTGTCTCCGTAGAGTCATTATATCGAATTGATGTGGACAGTTATTTGCTATTGGTAAAAAGCAGCATCATTATTTGATATTATGTTTTGAAAAATATTTTTTTTTATAAAGTTGTTTTGATTGACTCTGTAAAGGTAGTTATTTGGTAAGCGAACAATTTGACATATGTAGACATACAACTGTTGATCATCAAACTGGAACCAACCTTGAGACTGAAATCCCTTTATTTAACCAAGTTGTACGATACTAAAAAAAAAAACAGCTATAGGTTCAACAAAATATATAACAGTAATTCAGAATAAAATACTTACTAACCTCATGAATAACATTTACACTCCTCTTAAAAGCAAGGATTAACAATTCATGTTTAAGTTTTGAGAATATGGAGATTGAATCAAAAGTTGGTAAGAGAGATTGAATCAATAGTACAACATGAACTTATCCTCTGTCTTGTTTTCATCAAACCACAAGCTATTGCTACTACTGCTCGTACAGCTACTACTTATTAATTGCTTGATCTCCTCCATTCCATAATCTTCCATTGATCTCTCCTCCTCTTCATGATGATGATCATGATCATGATATTCCATCTTCACCATTGGTACTGTACTTGTTGTACTTGACCCACTTCTTACATCACTCAACAACATTATTCCCTTGTTTGTACTTTGCTTCTGGATGTCTTCTTGATGGCTCATTATGAGATTGTTTATGTTTGGAAAATTTACCATACTGCCCATGTTTTCTTGGTATAATAGTTGTTGTTGTTGGCCCATCATTGTCATCATCATCCCCTGATGAGGTGTGTTCAGCTGGTTTGTTGCTATTGATGGGTTATACGGAAGTAGATTATTGATCATGTTGTAATGTGACGATGATGATGATGATGATGGTGATGATGCCGATGATGAAGCAATGGCTAAGTGGTGATGAGGTGGAGGAGGAGGAGGAGGAGGAGCCATGGTAGCAAGGAGCTTCTTCTTGAGCTTAGTGTTCCAATAATTCTTGATGTCATTATCAGTCCTACCTTGCAAGTGCGCTGCTATTACTGACCACCTGCATTTTTAACAAGATTTGCTCTTATATGTAACCACAATAGTTAAATAAAAAATAGGTTTTAAAGCTTCATTCTTCAATTGTTGTCAAAAGTGAAGTTTGCTCCCAATAGTTGTCCTAAATAATGAACTAAAGAATATACCCACAAAAGGAGGCAATTATACTGCACAAAAGGTGGGTATGTAAAAGCCAATATCAATTATTTTTTCTAAGAAAATAAAAGGGATTGAATCTTCCTTGAAAAATGCAAAGTCTCTTGCTTTTTGATACCCACTTTCTCCATTTTTCTCTTATGATTTAAACAAGGTTTATCTTCAAGATCAGATATACCAAGACCAAGATTATTAATATCGGAATCATATCAGTTTTTAGTATTAGAAGTTGAAGCTAGACTTTCTTAACCTGCTTCCAATGGAGGCAAAGAGGCCGCAGATAATCTTGTCTTCTTCCTCAGTGAAATCTCCATGCCTAATGTTTGGTCTCAGATAGTTCAACCATCTCAGTCTGCAACTCTTCCCACATCTCCTTAAACCTTTTATTCATCATATTATTCAAAAAAAAAATAAAACAATCAAGACCCATCAAAGGAGACAAAAATCCAAAGAAAACCCATCAGAAAAAATCCAAGAAAATAACTCATTCGAGTCCTGAGAGGTAAAAATACCAGCTTTTTGAGGGAGAGCAATCCAATTGCCACCAGTGCCTTGATTCTCTATGTAATCTTTAAGCTTTGCATCTTCTTCAGGAGACCACGGGCCTCTCTTCACATTTGCCTTGTCACAGCATGGAGCCCTACCCATCTCTCTTGGTCCGTAGCTAATCTATATGTTTTGCTTGAGGAATGTTTGTTTTGTTTTTCTGAAAGAGAAGAAGAGAAAGAAAAAATGTTTTCTGGTTCTGTAATTATCAAAGATAAAGACATGTATTTATTGCTCTATGTATTGGAAACGCCCAAAGTCAATGAAAAACATATTTTCTATTTTCTTTCCTTTTTTTTTTGAACAACTTTCGATTTTCTTTCTATTATGCTTTTCCTCCTCCCCCATGTGGATTAACTTCACTTATTATAATATCTATGTAGAGAAAGAGAGAGAAACAGAGTATATAAATTATATATGTGTGTTTTTGGTCACCAAAGCAAAACAAGAACAGCTGGTCTAAGTTGTGAAAGCGGAGAAAAAATTAAAAAAGAACAAAACAATTCGTGATAATACTAGTAATTTTAATTAATCAAGTGCTTTCGTGCTCTTTTTAATAAGTTTTTAAAATTGGACAAATTGGTTTGTGGGAAGAAAATTGGACAAATGGTTTAAAGTGTTTTCTCGATGTCCCAGTTTGATTGAGGTACTGAACATATATATGTGTTTGTCTTTTGATGAGACCAAACAACCGCTTTATCGACCGATTTTTAACCCGTTTTGCGTCTGCATTGAATTAAAACCGAATCAAACTAACCAGAACCAACATGAATCTCAGTTTTACTTTGCAGATTTAGGATTAGTAACAAGGGAACAATTACTCATATTTTTTCAGTAAATATATGTATTAATTTATATAGGATGTATACACCAAATAACCTTCTCTGTTTTTCATTAATTAAATAAAACTGTTTTTAATCAGATAAATAACTTTCGAGTGAGATTTCAACGTCCTTCAGATTATTAATCAGTGCTCAATTTTTTTTTTGTCAACCAGTAATCAATTGAGAATAGGTACTATTAAAAATGGAAGAGAAAAAAATGTGCATGGTAGAGTCAAACATTTATGCATGGTATTAATTAATTGTCTTGGTACACTACGTCACTACCAATAAAAGAGAAGGAAATAGTTCATGGACTGCCGCAACAAGAAGGTTGTGACTTGTGACTAGTGATAAGAAAAAGAAAATAATAAAATAAAATGAGAAGTTGACATTAAACCAAAAAAATAGAGGAAGTGTGAAAGTGACGTGTACTCATTTTTCCTAAAAACCAAGTGAGAAGTTTGACTAAGTCATTTCCCACAAGACATGTCAAAGTGATTGATCCCGAGGCCACCACACACATACATATATTCTTATGAGAAGAATATATATATGTATTTAAGCAAATATTTATTATTTTCATACAAAGACATGTCTGTATGTATGTATGTATGTAGCCTAGGTATGTATTTATACTGTACATACAGATAAAGTGGCAAAAAAATTTGAATTTTGATGGTGATGGGCAGCAATTTAAGAGGGTTTCTGTCTTTCTGAAAATGAAAATATACAGTAACTTGGTTACACTCCTTCCTTATATTAGAAACGCACACGCTTATTTTAGTAAGGTTACATACACTCGTTCTTATTTCTGAAAAGGAACTCTAAGACTTATCAAATTATGTATCTAATCTACCTTAATCGCAGCACACACTTCACATACCAATTACATTGCTAATACAGTCACAAAATGGATGTATGATTCCTTATTACTGATATTAGATTGTCACAGGCAAATTTTTGTTAGTGCATTTGCAACGAGTTCTAATTATTGTTACATTTTCATGATTTGTATATTACTAGTTAGTAACCTATATAACTATTGAGATTGAGTCCCTACCTGAAAATATTTGTATTGACTTCGTGGTTATACCGAGAGGTCGAAATCTATCTACAATAATATACTTTATGAAAACAGATCTAATAATTGATAAAGTTATATTAACATACAATAATATTCCACTCAAGTATGTGCGCCTATCTTTTGAATAAATACGTGGGATGGAAATTCACCTTAAGATGTTAAACCTTACAATATTTAATTATTGTCATGTAACTATCTCATATAATACTAGCTAGTTTCCATTCGATCCTTATACTCTACGTGAAAACCGTAGAGTTACAAAAGTCTTGACGCAAAAGCCAAAAGTTGGCCACGATTGTTGGTTACTTGAAACTATTTTAACCAATCCAAAGAAACATAATTGAAGGCAGTACTGGTAAAATTTTGATGCAAAAAGAAGTAAAAGTCTGTTTGGTAAAATTTTTGATTTTACAGCCAAACACCAATTAAGCATAACAGCTCCTTACCCGAGTATGAAAATTAATTTGACGCCACAGAGAAAGACAAGATTGTTCAGCAATGGAGAGCAAAGTTACATAAGAATTATTTTTTCGATTTATATTAAATATTTTAAATTACTTTTTTAGAATTATTTATGAAAAAAAGGATGGAACATGGGAGCGTGTTGAGTCCACGCGAAAAACCATAAAACGACAGCGTTTTAACGTGACGTCGTGTCACTTTCTTCGCCTTTCTTCCAATTCCTCAAGACTATCTACTTCTCTATCACAACACTTCCCTCACTTCTTTTACCAGACTACACTCACAAGCTCTCTTCTCCATTCAATGGCGGCCATTACCGGATTCTCCGCTCTCTCCAGCTCTATCTCTCCTCCTCCATCACTTCCGGCGTCGCCTTTACTCAATTCCCCTCCGTGTCTCTCCAGATTCCCAAATGTATCTCCTTTTCCCGCGCTCTCTACCTCTCTCCGGAGAAGGATTCCGTTGACTCCGGCGTGTTCTTCGATTGGCGACGGAGATGAATCTGTTGAAGAAGCAAGAGGTGATGATGAGATTAGAGAGACTTTGATGTTATCAGTCTCTCCTTTGCCTCTCCTCCTTGTTGCTTCTCTCCCTGGAGGTAAATCCACACAAACTTCTCAGCTCCGATTCATAGATATTAAGTATAGCTAATGGTGAGAGATTGTGAAATTAGTTGTATTCATTAATTGTGTGAATGCTTAATTAATCAAATTCTGTGGCTTTTTGACACTTGTTGAATTAAAGTCGAGATCTTTTCTCAGATATTTTCCTAGTAAACAGATGTAACAAGAATGTTGTGACAAGAAAACGTGATTTTGCTAATATCTATCTCACTTGTGGCAGCTGCAACTGTTAGATCTGTCATTGGACCCTTTGTGGAGATTGTTAAATCCTTGAATCTACCTGAATGGCTTGTTCATTGGGGCCATCCAGGGAACATGGTTAGCTTCCTCCTCCATACCATCTTTCAAGAATGTTTCCTTAATTCCATAAACTATGATATGTGTGAAAGCCTGTTCCTTTAGACATAGAACGCATGTCCTGTTTTGTTTTTGTGAAACATTGATTCATCTATAATTTGTCGGTGATGGTTTTGGATTTGTAATCTGTTTCCTCTCAGGCAGTGGTTCTTTTTGCTATGGGTGGCTATGGAACATACCTAGGCTTCCGGATTCGTTATTCAGATGACATTGTAAGACTATTAAACTTATTGATCTGGCTATAATGTTACAAGAACCATTGTTTGTTAAAAGAGCGTTTTGGTTTTTCTTCGTTTGCCTTTAATTTTGTCAGGAAGAGAAGGCAAATGCAAAAGACCTGCACCCGAAGCTTCTAGCCGGAATGTTTTTCTTTTTCGCCCTTGGAGCAACTGGTGGTATCACATCCCTTCTTACCTCCGACAAACCCATCTTCGAAAGGTATCTTTTTTTACATATGAAACTCGTATTTACTGATACCAAACTCGAAGAAACACAACACTGTGTTAATGACCCTCTTTGTCTTTGAACTTAGTATTGAGTTTTCAAATGATATGGTTTCGGATTTTGTGCAATGTAGCCCGCACGCTGTTACAGGATCTATAGGTCTTGCACTCTTGACGATTCAAACAATCTTACCAACTTTGTTCAAGGTAAAAAATGGCAATGCTGAATTTTCTGGTCTAAAAACTTTTGTGATATATACCAGTTTTAGGATCAAGAAACTCGTTGTTTCAAATATGTGCAGGACAAACCAGATCTGAGGAACGTGCATGCGATCCTTGGGAGCGGGATAATGGCTCTTTTCCTCATCCATGGTGCTCTCGGCCTTCAGCTCGGTCTCAGTTACTGACCTATTCTTTACTAACTTCTTCTCATGTCTTTGTGTTCTTCTTCAGCTGCAACCACAACCATTTTTCTCTACTTTGTTTTTTCTTTCTTTCTTTTATTCAATTATACATAGAACGCCTTAAAATCTAATATAGAAAAGAATCAAAGATGATATATTTAGAGGCAAAAAGCTTGTAAAATAATGTCAAATCTATGTGTATTGTTTAAGAATTTCGATTATGGGGTTTTTCACTCATATTTGAATATTTTAGTTTTGGCTTTTTTTCTAAAAAAATTTTTGTCGAGAATAAACAAAGTTAGAACAATTGAAATTTTCTACTCACAAGCCAGCTTAAGGTAAAATCTAGCTTTTCCCAACTTTAAAAGCGGAACAAGAAATCGAAAATCTTTAAAAGAAATAACGAGTTTATGAAACGAAACCAACACCTAAATATGAGAAAAAATCATGTTACAGATTTATTTTGTTATGAAACATTGAAAATTCATTTAAAAAAAAAAAGAACATTGAAAATTCTAAACCACTACTCCATTTGATGCTACCATGCTCCACATTAACCGGAGGATCCAATTACTATGTCGATATCGGGTCGGGTCGGGTCAAGTCGGGTACTCTTCTCACCAACCACACCCACACCAACGACAACGGAGGTTGGTGAGATTATAGTTGGCTACATCGCACCATCCATTTCTCCTTCATTCGAAATCGACGGTGCAAAAGCATTATGCGACTGTAAACCATAAAACACGTGATCACAGCTTCGCCAACAATATAAACCGAAGGGACGTGGAGCACGAGAAGAGCGGGCAAACACACAGAGCGAGTCGAACTCCGAGTTACGCGGCGAGTTTCTCTCTTTCTCTCACTCCATCTCAATAAATCTCTCTCTCTCTCTTCTCTCGTTTCTCTGCTCTTCTCTCTCTCTCTCTCGTTTTAATTTCTTCTCCAGATCTCGAATTCCTCTACTTCGTTAACAGGTTTGCTTTCTTCGATTTCATTTTTTTATTTTTGAGATTAATTCTTCGATCCATTGTTGCTCTTTCTTCGTTAGATCTGTTCATTTCGTTGGAAGCTTATATGTTCTATCTAATCATTCGTTCCCAAATCTAGAATTGTTTGTTGTGTTGATAGATCTGACAAATCGAGGTTCATGCTTTTGATTTCCTTGCTTAATTGATTGAATTCGACATTCTATTGTGTAAATTCGGAATCATTCTGAAGAAAATTAACAAGTTTTCTTCAATTGTGTCGGAGGAAACTATACAAATCTTTGGATATGGTCCTATGGATATGTTTTCTAGGAAATTTGTTTTTTTTTCCTGAATTTCTGCTGGTAAAATTTGTGCTTATCGATTTGGTTTTATGCCTTAATTTCAGAAATGGAAACGTTCCTATTCACCTCTGAATCCGTCAACGAGGGACACCCGGACAAGCTCTGCGACCAGGTTTCTGACGCAATCCTCGATGCTTGCTTAGAGCAAGACCCTGAAAGCAAAGTCGCGTGTGAGACATGCACCAAGACCAACATGGTGATGGTGTTCGGTGAGATCACAACCTCTGCCAAAGTAGACTACGAGAAGATTGTTAGATCCACTTGCAGAGAGATTGGATTCATCTCAGCTGATGTTGGCCTTGATGCTGATAAATGCAATGTTTTGGTCAACATTGAGCAACAGAGCCCTGACATTGCTCAGGGAGTTCACGGCCATTTGACCAAAAAGCCGGAAGATATCGGAGCTGGTGATCAGGGACACATGTTTGGATACGCCACCGATGAGACACCTGAGCTCATGCCTTTGACCCATGTCCTAGCCACCAAGCTTGGTGCCAAGCTCACTGAAGTGAGAAAGAACAAGACTTGCCCCTGGTTGAGGCCTGATGGTAAGACTCAGGTCACCGTGGAGTACAAGAACGATGGTGGAGCCATGATTCCGATTAGAGTCCACACTGTTCTCATCTCAACTCAGCATGACGAAACTGTCACCAACGACGAGATCGCTGCTGATTTGAAGGAGCATGTGATCAAGCCGGTTATTCCTGCTAAGTATCTTGATGACAAGACCATCTTTCACCTGAACCCGTCTGGTCGTTTCGTCATTGGAGGACCTCACGGTGATGCTGGACTCACGGGAAGGAAGATCATCATCGACACTTATGGTGGTTGGGGTGCTCATGGTGGAGGTGCTTTCTCAGGGAAAGACCCAACCAAGGTTGACAGGAGCGGTGCTTATATCGTCAGGCAGGCTGCTAAGAGCGTGGTAGCTGCAGGACTTGCTCGTCGCTGTATCGTGCAGGTATCATATGCCATTGGTGTCCCTGAGCCACTCTCGGTGTTTGTTGACACTTACAAGACCGGGACCATCCCAGACAAGGATATTCTTGTGTTGATCAAGGAAGCGTTTGACTTCAGGCCGGGAATGATGGCCATTAACCTCGACTTGAAGAGAGGAGGTAACTTCAGGTTCCAAAAGACTGCTGCGTATGGCCATTTCGGGCGTGATGACCCTGACTTCACTTGGGAGGTCGTGAAGCCACTCAAGCCAAAGGCCTAAGCAAACACAAAGAACTGGTAACTGCAAGAACTGAGTTGAGAAGACTCCTCCTCACTACAGGGAACTTTATCATTATACCATTATTATTGCAATAGACTGAATAATCCCATACATTCACATTTGTTTTTGCTGCTTTTGGAGTTCGAACACAAGGCCTACGGTTCAATTATCTGGTAAACAAAAGATCACGAATGGAAGATTTGAGTTTCATGTTTTAAATTTCTGCCTTTTTTTTTTCTTTTCTTCTTAATCTCTTGTACTGTAATTTTGATTTTTGTAATGAAAGAAATCCATCGTTGTGGTGTTAAACATTATGATTTACATTTACTGTGAATTGAGTAAATAAAATACTTGAACCTGGAAAAGAAAACAGAGAAACTAACTAAGCAGAAGAGAAGTACGAGAACATGTTTCATGAGTGAAGCCAAAGCCGGTCTTGGAGTCTCTCTTCTCCAGCTCCATACATCTCATCTACTTTCTCGCCATCTTTGTAAAAGGTGAAAGTGGGTGTGTAACGAATGTGCTGAGTGGTTTCAGGACACTCGTCGATATCCGTGTAAACAAAAGTGTGCCCTGGAAAACTGGAACTGAGCCTCTGAAACACAGGCAGAATCTGGCTACAAACCTGACACCTGAAAGCCAAAGCTTCAACATTTTACTTGAGGAACTATATTTTTCTCAGTGAGGCATTTTCAACAAACAGGCTGTATCCATTAGATGGTTTTATTGGCTGAATGAAACCCAACACAAGTTTTACCAGGAAGCTCCGTAGTTTATAACAGCCTGCAGACAAGAGAAAACGCAGTGTTAAAAATTCAGAGATTTTCGAAAAGGAACAAAAAAACTTGAGTTTTGAGAGAAAAAAAAAGGTTAGTAACTGGAGATTTGGAAGACTTGATGTTGTGAAGAATGGTGAGTAGACTTTGATCGGTTGCAGCAGTTTTCAGATTCGCAGAGCAATTGAAATTGGATTCCATATTCCAATTTGTTTCCTCGGAGTCCTTCTCATTTTTAATTTTTTTGTTTGGGGTTGATTCTGAAGTCTTTCTCTCGTCTGCTCAACAAACCAAAGGTTATCTAATCAATAGTGAGATTTAAATTCACAATCATTCCATCCCAAAAGAGGCCCAACGGATCTAATTAAGATTACAACACAAAGTAGACGATACGACATCGTATCCCTGGAATGATCAGCGCTTTTGTATTAATCCATTTCACAATTCACATCCTTATAAATGATTACAAGAACATGTTAAGATCAAAATCTATATATTTTTCCATATAGTATTTGAATGAAAGTCCATAAAGTTTATCATATATATATATATATATATCATATATATATTACTAGACAAATTATTTTTAATACCTAAACTTGAAATTGAAGGGTCGTCCTCATACACTTGATAGCCTCACCCAACAAAGATGCCTTATCCTCCTATATATACAAACTTATAACCTAATTTCTAGGTAACATTCTAGCTAATTAATGTGGTTTAAGTTAATCTCAATTTTTATTGCAGTTCTTTATAAAAAAAATTAGTTGGGGGTATATGTTTATAAACAAGAAAAAAAAATTAGTTGGAAACAATTTATTCTATTTTATTATTAAATTAAAAAATTTTGATTAAATTTATTTAAATTATTTAAAAATATATATAAACAATAGGGGCACTTGACCCCATTGAACCTTCACTACCTCTGCCCATGGTTAGGTAGTAGATCCTGCAAAGCACACATTTTCTTAGTGATCTCATTCCTACGCTTCTGTTTACAAATCATAATTATAATTAATTAAGTAATTAGATTATATATTATCATGATTCATACACTTTTTCCCCCGTCAAGGTGAAATTTTATGAGATTTATATAGTAGTATATATATATGGACTTATGTACTTGTTTTTCTCTTAGTAACCGCATTGCTTGTTCTAGGAGTAGTAGGAACTTGGGACTTTGCATTATCTGATTCATTATCCGAATTATGCGTAAAAAGAGAAATATATATATGATCCACGGTGTGAAAAGAATTTGTTAGTGTTGGAAGACTTGTTTTCCCATTGTTCACAATAGACTTAAATGTAGATAAAATAAAATAAAAAGAAGGAAAGAATTTGATTAGAAAGCCATCGATCACTCAATTCGTTGCTTTTGTCGTGTGGCATGTATTGTGGCGCAAGCATCCAAAGTCTCATAAACTATTATCAAAGCTAACATGACTGATGACATAACGAACGCCCTTCAAGTATGTGCATCCAAATGATTCTTCGATATGTTATTATATTACCAAGTATGCGTAGATCACGACACTCTCAGAGTCCCACGTACGCTACCCACCATACTTCAATAAATACCGTATAATAATTGAATAAGTATAACATACATGGACCTCTCTACTCCATTACTTTCTTCAATTTCTCCTTCCAATCTTACTCTGAATGATTAGAACTATTTTTATGTATGAGTGTGAGGTCAATGAAGAAGTTGAGAGAATAAAGGAAAACGATTTGCATTATTACAACTAAGGTAATCGGTTCCTGATGCATTTTTATAGAGAATTTGAGGGAAAAAAGTCAGTCAAACCAACTCAATAAGTTTGAGAAATACAATGGATTTACAGTAACTTTTATAAGATTAAAACTTTGTGAAATCAAAAAAATTCGTAACGTTGGTGTATTCTTTCTTTTTTTTCAACTCTCAGATGTTCAAGTAAGACACATAACCATAAAATTTAGTCAAAAACTATAAAGTAAATAAGAAGAGAGAAAATTATGCTTCGTTCTTCATTGCGGCTAAGATACAGTCGTCCGCGTTGTAATATCTTCATAGCTTTTTCCTAATAAGAAAATAAAGTCAAATTTTATTATTTTTCATTTTATCTATCAAAAGTAGATTTTCTCCGAATTCTCTCCAATTTAATTGATGAGGAACCAAGAGCTTTTGTAATAGATCTCGTGTGGAGTTCGTTACTGCGTTATCGGGTCATGGGTCAGGTTCTAGGCATCTAGGTTATTCAAAAACAGGTTCGGTCCGCATGTGAACGGTTGGGTGTGGTATATGTCTCGTGTGTATGCCTGTTCTCCTTAAAGACATATATTAGTTGGTGAGTTAACCTTATCAGTGCATGGACAGTAGTCAAAATGAAGCAAGTGATCACTTGAAAATGTCTAAAAAAAAGTGATAAACTTATTTAGCCCTTGAGAGGTTTCCGAAGCGCATGAATTGGGTTAATCAAAAGATACATTAAACGATTTTTGCCTACTATAGTTAAATAACAAAAAAAAAGCATCAATTATTGTTAGTTCAACTGATAAAAAGTCTTAAATAAACTTTAAATGTCACATGATAAAAATAAAATAAAAATCAAATGTCACATGATGATAATAAAATAAAAAAATCAAATGTCACAAGATCGATTGACATTTGGGACTAAACTAATATTAAGTTCATGATTAAAAAAAACCCAAACAAGCAATGAAATAGATGCACTGCAAAAATATAACTGATTTTGTAATGTAATCTAAATTAATCTGGATACGAAATTATCAAAATTAAATACGCAGTTAATTTTTTTGTCGGTCAGATGGGTCCCGCAACCGTCGATTATCAAGACTCATATCACCGTTACCGACAAAAATAGTGAAAGCTTATTTTTCCATATTTTTTTCTTCATAATAATCATTCATTGAATTCAAATTATAAATATTGAATATTATTGAATTTTAGCATTGTCCTTTCGAGGACACCTGCACAATTTAACTCGTTTTAAAAAAAATATAAAATTTAATTTGCTACCAAGTATTAATAGAACAAAAGAGGTTCGGAAGTACCCCATAATTTATACGTACTAGTATTAATGCAATATACAATCTCCCAGAAAATATATTATCATTATGTATTCGGTGATGGCTTATGAGTTATGATCGTGTTGGTTAACTATATATTCTAAAATGTATTTGAATTTCACTTTAGTATCTCATGACCATAACTAGAAAACTTTCAAAATTTTGAAAATGTTGTCAGTAACAGTTAAAGTTTTCATTTGTAAAAGCATTTTTTGGTACATGAGTTCATGTCTAAGTATATTATGAGTAGAGTGGTATATATACGATATTCATATAATCGAAATTTGTCGAAAAAAACTTTTATAGTAGCATTTTGTTCTAGTTTTGGTTAATCGGATGTCTTTTTTTGAATAAAGACAGAATAGTGATAATCATATATATATATATATATGTAAGAAAATATATTGTTTACCACTTCACTTAAACATGCATGCACCTTTGGAAACTTGCATAACAACCAGTCAATCTGATTCGAAATTGTTGATATCTAAAGCCAACGTTTAAGGTTTGGTTCAGATGATCAGATCTCCTGCAAAAAAGAAGAAAAAAAAAACTGGCAAAAAAGGCCCTACTTTTATGTCGATAAAGCGGCTGTATAGGATTCTTACAAAGTTACAATGATTATCAGAGTAATAAAATATTATCACGATAATTTAATAATTAAGTCCAACTGTTAATACTTTTAACTCTTTTGCGTAAGATTACCTCGTTGGAAATTTGGGTCACAACTTTTTGAATAGATTAATGTGATTAATTAATTACTAATTTTCTATCCTGAAGAATTTAATTAGATTGATGAGATTTCATGTATATATATACATGTATATATTGTACGATCAGGCATACGTACATTATTTGAAGCTTTGCATTCATGGGTGGTACTAATATGTGACTTCACAATGGATGGCGTAGAGTATGACATTATGTGTAAAACAAATGAAAAACAAACGGAATTAACATGTACATGTATAACATATAGGGGGGAATGAACGGAATAAAAGACAATGAGAACATAAAGAGATCACATGTACATGTATAACATATAAGTGTTCTTTTCAACCAAATTTAAAAAAGATGCGCGAGGCATATTAAAGTCATGTCGATTAAAATTACTCGTGAATAAGTATCTAAGAATAATAATAAAAAATAAAGAATCTAAGATTTCCCTTGCAAAAAAAAAAAGAACTGTTGAATTTAGCAAAAAACAAAAAAATCTAAGATGGCTAAGAGAAGATCCGTGATTCGTTATGATTACGTTTTTGACTAATCATGCATAGTTAATTTCGACCCAAAAAAAAATCATGCATAGTTAATACGTTTTATGTCTTTTTGATTGATTATTGACATATTATGCATAGTTACAGTTTTACGTTATGATTAAAAACGTATGTTTAATCCATAGTCGATAAACAAAACCCTGTCGTATATTGGACTTAGATTTATTACGAAAAAAGTATTATTATATTTTACTACTGTAACTACTGTAACCATTTTTTACCGTAATTAAGTAGCATATAAAAAGTTGTACTGTTTTTTTTTTTTTTTTGTCACCAACCCTTACTTATATTTTTGGTAAGTACAATAATGAAACTTTGCTTATAGAGAAATATCCAATGAATGCATACACTTTTATGAAACACGCATCGCCATCAACCATTTCCTTGGCTGTATTGTAATAATTGTTTTTGCATTACTATAGAACTATGCGCACAAGTTTTTTTCTTGCCATCGACTAAACTTGAACGAAAAGGCAAATTAATGCAAGTTTTACGATGGATTATACTTATAACTTTGGCGTTATTGGTTAATGACAGTTTTAATTATTTGATAATCATGAGTAGTGTGACTTTTTAGCATCCAGCTAATCCTCCTTGAGAATAGTCATCGAGTAACTCATCCACTGACTTTTTAAATGAGTCTAAAAACATAACACCATATTTCAACTAACCTAATGGAAGTGATTAGATAATTCTACGTTTGAGAGGAATCTAATCTTGCCCTAAACCAACAGAGTAACTCCTCAACAAGTAGAAACCACTAATCTACCACTTGGTTAAAATTTTAATTTTTTATTAAATAGTTCATAAAAGTTCAAGTTACTATATAAAACATTGGGTGGATTCAACCAACTTTTCTTCTCTTGAGCACTACCTAGATAGCTTTCCGCAACATCCATTCATCTTATTTTTCACCTTATAATGTATTACTATCATAGCCAAAGGATTAAAAGAAAATTAAGCTTGGGGGGGGGGTGCATTTTGAATATTATGAGCCGCAGGGGTATATACGTATGGTTGTAGTAGGCCATGTCAATCGGTGTTGAAACCACTTGTCCTTGCACCAGTCAATTTGTGATATTAACCTAAGATTTTCCATTAATGTATAGTAAGTATATGAGAGCAACGTAATAATGCTACTCATGTTATACAATTTTAGACCGTTTAAGAGTCTAAGGTGAGTGGACCACCCATTAATTTTCATTATGTATTTTTGTGCGTGGGTCCAAATAGTTAGGACCCATTTCATTTCCAATTTCCATCATAAACGCTTATAATATATGCCATACTTATGTCTATCCATCCCCACATCATCTCTCTCTCTCTCTCTGCATTTATATACTCCACTCTTCTTCTCTCAACTCCACACAAGAAGAAAACCCAAAAAATGGGTAACTCTTTGATCTCTCTTCTCCCAATCTTCCACTTGTTGGTGTTATTAGGATCCTCCTCAGTGAATGCTAATTGGCCACCATCACCTGGTTATTGGCCAAGCTCCAAGGTTGGCTCCTTGAGCTTCTACAAAGGTTTTAGGAATCTTTGGGGTCCTCAACATCAGAGAATGGACCAAAATGCCCTTACCATCTGGCTTGATAAAACTTCAGGTACTAATTAACCTCTACTTCTCATTTTTTGTCATGTGGATATTTCAGATTCGATTTGAATAATGTATTTGGGGTTGATAAAAATAGGTAGTGGATTCAAGTCAGTGAAGCCATTCAGATCAGGCTATTTTGGAGCTAACATCAAACTCCAACCTGGCTACACTGCTGGAGTCATCACATCTCTCTATGTGAGGGCTAGAGACTCGCTTACTTATGTAATTTTTAGTCGCATTTAGCGATCTTAACTAACATTAAACAAAATTTTTATTTCAGTTATCAAATAGTGAAGCACATCCAGGATTCCATGATGAAGTAGACATAGAATTTTTGGGAACAACATTTGGGAAGCCTTACACACTTCAAACAAATGTGTACATTAGAGGAAGTGGTGATGGCAAAATCATTGGTCGTGAGATGAAGTTTCGCTTGTGGTTTGATCCCACTTCGGGTTTTCACCATTATGCTATTCTTTGGAGCCCTAGAGAAATCATGTAAGCTTTCTTCTACTTAATTATCTTATACACAAATAAAGTTTTTGATTTTTTTTTTGTTGAATCTAACCCCTTAATAACTAGTGTAGTTATAAAAGATTCGTGTTCTGATGAGAGAATACGGTAAATTTAGTTTTTGGCTGCGGATCTAGGTAGATGTATCTAGAGCCATATAACAAAAAACATTTAAATTTCCATTTTATAATTGGAGAAGATCTTCCGTAGGATTATATTATTCGTGCAAGGAGAGATACGATTAGAGACAACGACCGTACGACGGTGGACACTTATACTTGATTTTTTTGTTGTTTATAGTTAACTAATGATTTTCTCATGTTATTCGTTTCTAGGCACAACCAAAGTGCCAGCTTTACTAATTTTTTTAGTTCTTTTAACCAATTATGAGTCCTTTACGCCTATGAGGTGCGACCACATGAATGGGACATACAGAATCTACCTACCATTCTAAGCATTTAATATTTAGAAAATATTTTATAATTAGATCTCACATTTTCTATTTCGAATGTTACTGCATAAAATAAAACATACATGTACATAGTTTTATCTGGGCATATATATTCCTTATTTAGTAAACTATATCAATATTCAAACTAATATTGTTATTTTCTTCACTTGTAATTTCAGTTTTTTGGTGGATGATATTCCCATAAGAAGATACCCAAAGAAGAGTGCGGCTACATTTCCTCTAAGACCAATGTGGCTTTATGGCTCCATATGGGACGCTTCTTCTTGGGCAACCGAAGATGGCAAATACAAAGCCGACTATAAATATCAACCTTTCACTGCCAAATACACAAATTTCAAAGCGATGGGTTGCACTGCCTACTCATCAGCACGGTGCCATCCATTGTCGGCTTCGCCATACCGTTCGGGTGGGCTAACCCGGAAGCAATACCAAGCTATGAGATGGGTTCAAACACATAATATGGTATACAATTATTGCAAAGATTATAAACGTGACCATTCTCTAACGCCGGAATGTTGGCGTTAAGGAGAAAACTGAGAAAATTCCAAAGTTTGAGAATTTTAATTTCATCAAGAAAATATCTCCAAGAGCTTCGGAAAATTTTGGGAATTTTTTTTTCGAAATTAATCTATTATATTGTGGTTGCTTGTTTCACGAAAATAAACTTTTCTTTTTTACTCAGCTTGTGTAATGTAAATGTTTCCACTACCATTTTGTTTGTCAACTGTTTCTAAACATAGTTAATTGAAATGTTTGAACATAAGATAGATGGGACAAATGTACGATGATCGTACCTGTGTCAGCAATTTATACATCAGTTATTAGTAAATGGAGTGTAAAAAGGCCACTCGATCGATGACAAAAGTAAAGTCACCAATACTTCAATCTTTATTTTATACTTTATACTAACATATACATTCAGTCGTTAAACTGTCATCAATATACTATCGACAGATATCAAGCGGCTGCTTTAAATTTAGGATTAGAATTGTGTATGCTCCCACACGCCAAATCCATCTCCATATAACAGATTTCTTTCAATTTCTATTAAACAACTTAAGCTCATCTAATTCTCTCTTATTTTCGTTGCCTGAAAATGGTAAGGAAAAAAGTGACGTTCAAGTTAGCATGTATATTGTATAATGAGAAAATATCAAATTGCAAATGAAAATCCACATTTAATAAGAAGGAAAAACCATCGACATATTTTCAAATGCATTTGAAAGAAGTAAATGCCATGACCTAAATGACAAGTCAAAGATTGCAACTGATCAAGATGAAAACAAAAGTCATAATATTAATTTGATGGCTTTTCCAAGCTAGGATAGTTTATGATCATATATACATTTGATCATAGCTTCATAGGACGGATACTTAGGCTCCAACTGGTGATTATAATTAAAGAATGGAATGATGAGGAATGTGCTATTCCTCTCCATTCCTAAATTTTTTTACCATTTAAAAGGAATAACTATTACATGTCATTCCTCTTCATTCCTGTTTTAAAATGGAATGATAGAACAAATATATTCCCTATCATTAAAGAACGAGAAGAATACAAAAAAAGGAAATTAATAAAAGTATATTATATATATTGTTCCATTCCTTCTCTACAATTTTATGGATATAATTTACTGTGACAATTTACTACATTTCTTCTCTACATTTATTCCTTCTAATTTATTCCTGTCTTTTTTTTTTATTCATTTTCTCTATCATTCCTATTGTTCCTGAAATGGTCACCAGTTAGAGGCGCCTTATTTTCTTTTAAAGAAAGGCACACTATCATATTAACATTTTGCTATAATCAGAACGCTTAAATATTTGGGATAATATTCTGCTTATAAAGAAACGCCACTATCAAATAAGACTTGTAGGCTTGGAGCCATCACACTCAAGTCATAGATAAATTTCTTTTGTTTAGATATTTTCATTAATCAATAAACATAAGAAGTTTAAAAGTTATGAATTTACATAAAATTACAAAGTTTGATGGGATACGGAACAAAAAGAATACAGTAAATACATAGTTGAAAGTTGGAATATAAAAGGAAAATGATTAACAAGTCGGCAAGTCCGTACTAGTAGAAGGAAATAATGCTTATTAGAAAATTGTGGGCGAGGAAATAAACGATTAACTCTTAAACTTTGCGTTTCTTTTTCTTCATCGTGTTCTTCATGATTTCCGTTAAGATGTGGAGAGAACATCTTTGCACTTTTTGAAAAAGTTTTTACCAGACATTCTCTCAAGATCTACTAAGAAAGCTGACAATTGATATACACCTTGCAAGAAATCATCATAAAATCAAATAAAATCTGATGAGTAAAACATTTTCTTCTGAAGAAGCTGATGAGTTGTCTTCACTTGAAAGTTAGTTTATATCTCAGGGTCACATTTTTAAAGAAAAACTAATAAATTATTCCATGGTTAATTTGATTGTAGTTAAACTAACAAGCTAATAAATTTCCCTAAATCTTTATATTTTATTCTATATCAAAGATCAAATAATGTTACTTACGGTTATTTAGTTACCAATCCATTACAAAAGTATTTAAATCCCTCTTTTAAAAATATTGAATTCTTCTTATTTTTTCCTATAATCTTTTGCGTTGACATTTTATCGATTCTTAAGAAAATATCAGATTTTTAATCATTTATTTTGTTTTTAGGGTTTTAAATGATCACCAGTAGTTGTTGTTAGTAAATAGAAACAATTTGGATTTTTTTTGTTCTAAACATTTTTTTCCTAAATCAGTTGTAAATCTTCCAAAACATGTTGTGGTATTTTGAAAAGCAAAATACTTTTTTTTTTTTTGTTAAATACTTTTTCGACGTATACACTTTGGTATTCTTTATAATTAAATGAAAAAAAATGGATGAATACGACTAAACAATGATCGCGAGCATTCCATCCGAATTTGGTAGATACGTACAAGACGATTGAAAACACCAGACATTCGATTAAAATAATAGCCCACGGACTGACCCATACTTTCTCTTTTCCTCCTTTGGTATTTTATGAGAAATTGAGAATGTTGACATTTTCTTTTCTTGCTCAACATTGATTGATATTCAATTATTTCTTCTTAGCTTTGTCAACAGACAAATAGATCACTAACAGTAGGAAAAAACAAATATATCACTAAGAAAAATATTTAACTTTAACTTTTCTTGATATCTTGATATAATTGCAATTTTTTGTTTTGGGGTCGAATATGTTTGGAAATGTCAAGATAAAAGTTACATCTATGTAGGTGTTCGATTATAATTTCAGTTTCTTTTTTTTTTCTTTTTTACTGTGGGATATTTTGGAATCTTGAAAAATCGTGAGACAAAGCAGTTTGGATGAAATTCATCTATAAATATCTTCTCAAGTTTGATTAGAAAAAATATATAGATATACAGTATGTCACTCCAAAGCTCTTTAGAAGTCAGATATATTTTATTTTAGAAAGTTTTTTAGTATATTATTGCTTGTGAATTTGGATGAACCTTTTGCTGTACTTCTAAAACTAAAATGATCGGTGGTGTGAACTAAGTAATAGTCAAAAGGCATTAAAACATGCATATATGCTAGTGGCAGGGCAAGCCATGGACTAAAAAGGAATGGAACCATGTGAAATTTATAATTGTGAACTGTTAAGTATTTACTTCATTCATACTAGTCAATGTTTGAGAGGCGGATAGTTTGAACCAAATACGCCAAACAATTCGAGACGAAAGACATAGAAAATGTTGCTGAAAATTGGATTCAATCTTTCCAAGCTAATAAAACCCTCAATTACATTGTTTTCCCCACATGAGAGACCAAATGCTTCCAAATTGTGACATAAGAATTCTAATGTCCTCCATGGTGACACTTAATCAATGTTGTTTTTGTAGAGAATTCATTGTAATTTCTTCTCTAAATACACAGTAGTCTGTATAGAGTCCATATTATGGAATTTTCGGAACATCCATACATAAACATGGTAACTCGTAGCATTAGAAACACTAATTATATTCTCGACAATACTACGTACTAATAGGTAAAAACATGCAATTAATCAATATCAAAGAAACAACAAAAAAAGCTAAGGGCTTTCTAGCGTTCACGTCGAAACGATTTCATTGGACACTGATGAGATCTTCAGATTATAGTGGGGTAGCCTTGTCTTTGAGTTTCGACAGACGTCTCCTTTTAAGTAATGTCCTATTCCCTCTCTCTCTCTTTCCATGTTTTTTTTTTCTGTTTTATTAATTTCATTGATTATTTGAGTGAACAAGAGAAACCATCATATACTACATACTTTCAAGTAGTTCTAGAAAAAAATCACCCCGTATGTTATTGATAATTGAATAATTTATCTTATGGGTTGAGAGAATAAGATTTGAGTTTTTCCAATGCGGTTTCTTATGGCTCATTTAGATAGGCTTCTCTGGAGAATTAGCTTTTTTTTTTTTTGGTAAAATGAGAATTAGCTATTTAATATTTGATACTTAATTTATTGGGATTTTAGATCTATAACTACGTTGATTATAGATTATTATAATTTTTTCGCTAGGATAGAGGATATACATCTAAGATGAACTTGAATGGTACTTTAGAACCGTAATGCATGGACTTGACGTAGTGTACAGAATGTCCATATTTTGATATAATAAAATATATATAATGATAACGAACCTATTCACAAAACCGACCTTAGCTCAGTTGGTAGAGCGGAAGACTGTAGTAGTTGCTGTAATCTTTAGGTCGCTGGTTCGATTCCGGCAGGTCGGATTTTTTTTTTTGGTTTTCCCTCAATATCTTGGGCCTTAAATCTTGTAAAGAATAATGGGCCGAAAAGTCACTAAATAGTTTGATCATAGCGGTCAGATTAAGAAAGTAGCGTGTAAGCGTAGCGAAAGTAGTAGCACGCGGTTTCACAAAGAAAGAAACGACGACGTTCTATCAGTCAAGCTGTGCTTTGACCCCGGCGGTTATGTTTTCAACCCCGTTCCGTAGTTAGAACGGCTCGAAACAGAGGGTCAATATTGTAATTTCGTTCCCCTCCACCTTTTCCTTTTGCCAAAACTAGTTTACTTTTTCGTTTTTTTTTTTCTCTTTAATACATAATCTCTCCCTTCTCTGTCAGAAAAAACCACTTCGCGAAGGAATCATCGACTCGTTTTCAATAAATCCGCCATAGATCCCGACACAATACCGCCACATCCGGGTTCGAATCGTCTAGCTCGGTTTTTTCGCGTTGCAGCTGTTTCTCATTCTTCTTCTCCGTCTTCTCTGCTTTGTCATGCTGTTTAGGTCTCAAGCTTGATTCCGGGGAAATATTTGAATCCTGCTTTAGGATTTGAATATGGCTAGGGTTTATGGTAATTGGGATAGACTGGTTCGAGCCACCTTAAGAAGAGAGCAGCTGAGAAATTCAGGCCAAGGCCATGAGCGTGTTAATAGCGGACTTGCTGGAGCTGTTCCGCCTTCACTTGGCCGAGCTACAAACATCGATGCCATCTTACAGGCTGCTGATGAGATTCAGTCCGAAGATCCTAATGTCGCCAGAATTTGTAAGTTTTTTTAAATGAGCTTTCTAGTTTGTGCCTCTTATTGAGTTTTTGGTTTAGGATTCATTTGAGAGGTTTCTGCTATTGAATGGATTAGAAGAGGTAGGAGATGGACAAAACAGCTTAAGCTGATATTGATTGTACTTGTTTTCTCTGATCACGAAGTTGCAGACGCAATGCATATTTATGTGATTGCTTAGGTTTTAGGTGTAAGTAATAAATTTGGTGGAAAATATGTTCTCATTTTCTAAGATGAGTTTATGCCAGTACTATTTGTTGAAATTCGTCACGATTTGATAGTTCATGCCAGTACTATCTATTGGATTGTGTATGTCTACATATTTGTTAAACCGTGGGTTGCTCAGTGGGGGCTTCTTGGAGTGATTTGCATGTCCACAGTGAGCACCCTAATGGTTTCATTCTTCAGCATGCACTTTATGCACATAAAAAGGAAGCTTAACCAGAGCTAACGTGATGGCATTCCCTGTTTTCGTTTTATGATCTTGACACTATTTTTGTCTGATGTAGTATGTGAGCAAGCCTACTCTATGGCACAGAACTTGGACCCTAACAGTGATGGTAGAGGTGTTCTACAATTCAAAACTGGTTTGATGTCGGTGATTAAGGTATTTTTCATTATCTTGATTGGTTTATGTTGGTCTAATTTGTCAATTGTTCTTGTCGCAAAAAGAAACAAGTATGGTTGTCTCACCATAATATATCTGTGAATTGGTTCTGGTCACATGCATATAGCTGTGTAAATGCATCCTTAACCTATGTTAATAGCATAATTTTCGCACTCTACCATTTGATGTGAGAATTTAGGCGCAAAATCATTCTTTCTTGGTTTGCGTTTATCTTATGCCAAATGGTATGTTTACTCGTTCTGAATTAAAGGTGTTTAATTACTTGGCAGCAAAAACTTGCCAAGAGAGATGGCGCTTCAATAGACCGCAATCGTGATATTGAACGACTATGGAAGTTTTACCAACTTTATAAAAGACGGCATAGAGTGGATGATATCCAAAGGGAAGAGCAAAAATGGAGGGAATCAGGAACAAATTTTTCTTCAAATGTGGGGGAGTATGTGCATTCTTAATCCTTGCTGTTTTCTTCTTTTCGTTCAATATTTGGATTTACCGAATTTCTGTAAATATAAATCATGCAAACTGCATTATGTTAATGCTGTTCCTTCGTTTGGGAGTGGTTTTCTGGATGTAGACTAGTTTGTTTGGCATGTGCGTTCTTATAAGTGATCTTGATACAGATAAATTATGATTTGCCTATGTTTACTTATATGGATGAGATTCTGTATAGTGTAGATGATTTCTGAGATGTACCGTTGTCTTACTTTCCTTTTTGATTAACCGGTGTTTTGTTTTCTTATCTTTTCATAGGATCTTGAAGATGAGGAAGGTCTTTGCCACATTGAGGGCCTTAGTTGAAGTGTTAGAGGTGCTAAGCAGAGATGCAGATCCAGATGGTGTTGGGAGGTCTATCAGGGAGGAGGTACTTTTTCTTTTACCTGTTGTGTCTTGTGATTTAATGTGCTTCTTGCTTCCTGTTTTGGTGTGCCAAGCGCTCAAAAGATACACATAATAACTTCAATGTTTGAAGATCTTGGTTCAGAAGTTGGATCTGAATGAATAGATTTTAATTGCTTCCTAAGATCATTATAGCAATCATTGAAGTTGTCATGTCATACACTTATCTTGTATGAACTAATTGATTTGTTGTTTATGTTTTCAGCTTGGGCGAATTAAAAAAGCTGATGCAACTTTGTCTGCGGAATTAACTCCTTACAACATTGTCCCTCTAGAAGCGCAGTCCATGACCAATGCAATTGGGGTTTTCCCTGAAGTGAGTCAAACAAGAATGAAAACTTTATTTTCGTTTTTCATTAGTATTTTTACCTTTTCAAGTTTTTCTCACTCAGACTCTTTGGTCTCTATTTAGGTCCGTGGTGCAATACAGGCGATTAGATATAATGAACATTTCCCTAAGCTTCCTGATGATTTTGAGATTTCCGGACAACGGGATGCAGATATGTTTGATTTATTGGAATACATCTTTGGGTTTCAGGTATGCTGGAATTATTAGATCAAAATGTTATCTGATTGTGGTTGATTCTTGTTTCTTATAATTTTTGTTTTCTTGAACATTGTCGTAGAGAGATAATGTGAGGAACCAACGGGAGCATCTGGTTCTCACACTTTCAAATGCACAATCTCAGCTTAGTATACATGGCCAGAATGACCCTGTGAGTTCTTCGTTTTGACAGTATTCTGTCGTGGGATACCACTTTACTCAGAAAGAGTCATCATTGTCCCGTTGGTTTGTAGATTGTCATCTAAAATCTTTACCTCGTTAAAAATATTTTCGTGTAGAAAATTGATGAGAAAGCAGTCAATGAGGTTTTCTTGAAGGTTTTGGATAACTACAACAAGTGGTGCAAATACTTGAGGAAACGCCTTATCTACAATAAGTAATGTGTTTGGTCTAGCTCTGATATGAAAATGCTGGCTCAATTCATGTGAATTTATCAACTTTGAAATTTTCTATTAGGTTAGAAGCCATTGACCGGGACAGGAAGTTGTTTCTTGTTTCTTTGTACTTCCTAATCTGGGGCGAAGCTGCTAATGTCCGGTTTCTTCCAGAGTGTATCTGCTATATTTTTCACCATGTAAGATACCATCTTACTGTTGATTATATACCAATTTCCGCTATCAGTATATTCATGTTTTTTTTTCTTAGTTTGCATGAGTGTTTTCGCAGTCTTTGCTGATGAAAAAAAAATCTGAATTTCTAGGTTTGGCGGATTTTTTGTTAGTGTTGTTCTGCTGTTCATATTTTTCTCCTCCTGTAAACCACACAACCAAGCCAATAAAAAGACTTGTCAGGACTGCGTTAGCACCTGATTGCCTCTGCATTTTGGCTCTTAGTTTCTGTTAAACCACCAGCCTGGCATAGTTTTATATCAAGGACCCTTAATCTGGAATGATGAAATAGATTACCCATGTGATCTCGTATTTTACACCCAATGTGAAGACCTTAATCTGGAAAGATAGCTCTTTTAACGCAGTTACCTTTGTTTGTTAGATGGCCAAGGAATTGGATGCAAAATTGGATCACGGAGAAGCTGTCCGTGCTGACAGTTGCTTAACTGAGGATGGTTCTGTATCATTTCTTGACCGAGTTATCTCCCCCATATATGCAGCAATGTCAGCGGTGAGTCCCTGCTATGACAATCATTTCTGTGCATTTTGATTTTCTCTTTGACAAATTAGCTCTCTGTTTGACGGTTTAATCTAGTTCTTTGTCCCTCAGTTAATGGTATGTGAGTACGTATTCTCAATGTCACGCAAAAATGGTAGTGTGAGAGTGACTCTTTCGCTCAACCAGCTTTTGGAAAAATAGTTCCGTATATTTTGAGTATCAAAACCCTTTTTTGGTTTTCTATGTTAAACCTCCAAATTACTTACACTGCTTATTGTAATATCTCTTAGCTGAATTAACGACCTTAAATAAGTAGCTGTCATTTGGAAAGTGTCATAAGTTTCAGTGAATTTCAGAACAACCTGAAAGGTCTTCCAGTTAGGTTCTTGACATATTATCTACGTGTTTCTAGTTATATATTTGAAAATACATCCCTACTTCGTTTTTGAGTTCAGATCTTAATTCTATGTTTTCGAGGAATTTGTACTATGCTATTTTTGGAACTTCTAAGGTGGATATAAAAGTGTCTTCCATTAATGGTTTTGCTATATGGTCGTGCAAGCTCGTAACTTGGTTTTGAAATTGATATTCATGTAGGAAACTGTTCGAAACAATAATGGGAAAGCTGCACATTCTGAATGGCGGAATTATGATGACTTCAATGAATACTTTTGGTTTGTATTTTACTAATATTATTACATTTGCAAGTATAAACTCATTTCAGGGAGTCTCCATTAACTGTGTGTTATCTTCAGGACACCTGGTTGCTTTGAGTTAGGCTGGCCTATGAAAACAGAGTCAAAATTTTTAAGTGTGCCCAAAGGGCGGAAAAGGGTGAGTCTTGTTCATACGGCTAATATTCAATGAATTTATGTTTATCCTTCTTGGCCCACTAACCATCTGTGACCACTTTGGTCTTCGTGGCTTCTATTTTCGTGGGCACTATCTCTTGTTGAGTTTTTGATTTTACGTGGGATGTTTTTCTGGTTTAACTTTTACATTCGTGAATGAAAGTTGCACATTGACTAAAAAACAGAAAGCAAAACAGTTGGGTCTAGTCCATTTGCGGGGGTTGTATGTTACAGTTTTAGAGTTTTTTTCTCTCCCACGTCTATATGGGAGAATTTCTCCAATGAGAATTATTGTCCAACAATTTCAACTCGAAAGAAGATGGCTATAAAGCACTGCTTAAAACTTGTCAGTAGAGATTTTCTTTTTCGCCACCAAAGAAGTCTCAACTTCTTCTTCTTCTATTCTTGTTACATTTCCATGTAATCTGCAACATCTTTGACTGATCCATTTTCCTGGTATTCAATGTTAGACTGGTAAAAGCAGCTTTGTTGAGCATCGGACATACCTTCATCTTTTCCGCAGTTTTCACCGACTTTGGATCTTCATGATTATTATGTTCCAGGTTGGTGTGGTATTTTATGAACAGTTTTCTGCTTAAATGTGATAATTTTCTTACTCATCAATTTTTCCTGTCTACAGGCTTTGACGATTATAGCCTTCAGGAAAGAGCATCTCGATATAGATACTTTCAAGATCTTACTCAGTGCTGGGCCTACATATGCTATAATGAACTTCCTTGAATGTAAATTTCTTTGATTGACTCTGTCGGACTTACTGTTAGAAATTTCAGAGTCAGATTGTAAAGTTGTACGTGTGCCTTTTGTTGAGCATCACTTGTTTGTGATTTATGCAGGTTTTCTTGATGTTGTACTTATGTATGGCGCCTATAGCATGGCAAGAGGAATGGCTATATCTAGAGTGGTTATCAGGTTTTTGTGGTGGGGCGTGGGCTCAGTATTTGTGGTATATGTTTATGTGTAAGTATCCAATCTGTCTATGCGAACTATTTCTTCTTGATAAAGTTTGTCTGCAGATTCAGAGCATCTAACCTTTTGTGAAACAAATATTGCAGAAGGGTTCTGCAGGAAAGAACGAAACGAAACCCAAATGAGTTCTTTTTCCGCTTATACATTCTTGTATTGGGTTGTTATGCCGCTGTTCGCCTAATCTTTGGACTTTTAGTCAAACTGCCCGCATGCCATGCTCTGTCAGCAATGTCGGATCAAACTTTCTTTCAGTTTTTTAAGTGGATATATCAGGTATTGATTTAGTAAGACTTCAGATAATAGAAAAATTAGCATAGTGAACCACATTGCTAATGCTTCTTCTCTGTTTCAGGAAAGATACTTCGTTGGTCGTGGCCTCTTTGAGAACATAAGCGATTATTGCAGGTTTTGTCTAACTGCCTCTTATAGACTCTTACCAAAAGAAGTCCATTGTATATATTATCAGTACTCGTTGGCTAGTTGAGATACATTTGCATCAGTAAAAATAAGTTTTCGAATATGGATGAACTATTGACATATATGAATAATTAGTTTGCTTAGGGAGATTTGGCTGTTGAGAGTAGAGATCCTGCATGTCAATGTGTCAGCTTTCACCTGAAAAAATTTCAGTCTTTACAAAAATTGTTTGAATGGTTAAGTGGCTGTTTTAAGATGGTTACAACTGATTTGGGTTCTTAGAAGAATTGGGTTAAAAAACCTTGGTTCCTTAAATGCGTTTATTCACACTTTTTCCTCTTCTGTTCAGGTATGTGGCGTTTTGGTTGGTTGTCCTGGCCGCCAAGTTCACATTTGCATACTTTCTCCAGGCAAGGATGTTTCTACAGTATTTATTTTGCTACTGCACATATTTAAAGAATTGCATAATGTCTCTCATCTCGAGTCACCCTGTACGCTTTGAAAAAACAAGGAACTTTGCCACCACACAATACACGGGAGTAACTAACGAAATGCATGCATGATATTGCACTGACGGTTAAATCTTCTACATGTTGCAGATCAAACCACTCGTTAAACCCACCAACACTATCATTGATCTTCCTTCATTTCAATATTCATGGCATGATATTGTCTCAAAAAGTAAGTGCTTGTATGCTTCGGTACTGTTAATTGGCTTAAAAAAATATGATATGACCACATGACTTATCAAATAATAATCTGGTAAGGTGAGCCATCCTTTTTACTCTTTTGGCCTGCTTCATTGGCTACAAGATCTATGGAACTTCAACTGAAGAATATTAGATTTGTATCCGATTAACCATAATGCACACTAGATCTTGTTATTGATTGCCTGATTGCCGTCTTCGAAAATGTTGCTGACACCTATGACTCTGCGACATAAAATAATAATTGGTAGGTAACAATCATGCGTTGACCATTGTTAGCTTGTGGGCTCCAGTCGTGGCGGTGAGTATTTACCTTATTCTTCCTTATAATTTTAGAGATTTTATAAGGTCTAAGATGTCATTGTTACCGTCAAGTCTGATTTTCCTTTGTAATTATTTCTAATTAACTTGTGGGATAAAAATTACTAATTGTGGCATTTGGTATAAATCTCTAGATATATCTTATGGATCTTCATATATGGTACACACTCTTGTCTGCAATCATTGGTGGTGTGATGGGTGCAAAAGCTCGTCTAGGCGAGGTACTGTTGAGTACTAGAATGTTCTACTATTCTCTAACGATAATGTGTTCTGTTCCATATTGCTGGCCACCTTACTAACTATGTTCAATCTGGTTGTTTTAGATACGCTCCATCGAGATGGTTCATAAGCGTTTCGAGAGTTTTCCAGAAGCTTTTGCCGAGAATCTTGTATCTCCTGTTGTGAAAAGGTTATAATTTAAATCTGTTTAATTTATTTGTTTTTTTCTGCATTAAAAAGAAGACATTTTATGATTAATAGTATACTCAATTGCTAGACTTCCTTCGGTGCCTAATCTCTGTTGTAATTCTATATTTCAGAGAACCGTTAGGCCAACATGCTTCTCAGGTTAGTAATAAGTAACTCTTTGTCTTATTTCTTGGTGATTTATAGCTATTCTTGCAAGATTGTCTTCCATCGTTAGTTCTTCGTCTAAAAATGGATCTAATTGAACAAGATGTTGACTTTTGGGGCTTCCATTAGTGAGAACTGTTATTGTGTTCACAAAAAGTAGACATTCCTTGGTATCTTATACTTGTAACTCTATGCGTAATAGGAAAATTAGAGTAGGTCATGCTTGTAATTGTATCTTGTTTCATGACTTGTGAAGTGTAACAGAGTGTAATTTCTGAAAAGTTCTTTAATTTGTATCCAGACAATAATATAGGATTGGTACTATCTCCAGCTTTTGCTGTAGGTCTCATGGTATGTTGTTTTTGCGAAAAAAAAAACAATGCAAATTTATCGCCTATTGTTTCGTTCTCTCCTAATACTTCATTTTTGCTGAGTGTACCACCCTTTTCTACTTCATCGATGGCTGGAATCTTACTGTTTCTCTCTGTCTATTGCCTCCTTTCTGCTGTGGAAGTTTTGTATGCTGATTATAAGTCGTTGGTTTATCCTAAAAAATTTCTTTTTAGGTAATGATTTATTCTTAGATCTTTTTCTGACTGCTTTTGCAGGATGCTCAAGAAAAGAACAAGGCATATGCTGCGATGTTTTCCCCGTTTTGGAATGAGATAATAAAAAGCTTGAGAGAGGAAGATTATATCAGTAACAGGTCAATACATATTTACTTGCTTTCATGTTCTTTCGTTTTTAGCCATTTCGTGCAACGCTTCCAACTCATAGATTTGAGTTCTTTGATTGTAGGGAGATGGATTTGCTTTCTATACCCAGTAACACGGGAAGTCTAAGACTAGTCCAGTGGCCTTTGTTTCTTCTCTGCAGTAAGGTGCAGTTTGTTTAATAATTTCATCTTTTTAATGTTGGGAGATCAGGTGTGATATTGTTCTCTCCTGTGTGAATTATTCTGAATTCCTTTTTTTTTTTCAGATTTTGGTAGCCATTGATTTAGCTATGGAGTGCACAGAAACACAGCATTTACTTTGGGGACAAATTTGCGACGATGAATACATGGCGTATGCAGTTCAGGAGTGCTATTACAGCGTTGAAAAAATATTGAATTCCATGGTTGATGGTGAAGGGCGGCGTTGGTACAGTCTTTCAATTTGTTTGATTTTCAATGTTTGTTTAAATATGCCAATATCATCTTCTGTTAGCCACAGATCACTGTTTTTGGAATTTTACATGTGACATTTTTATTTATGCCTCTTTTTCACTCTGGTGATAGGGTGGAAAGAGTTTTTCTGGAGATCAGCAACAGTATACAAGAGGGTTCCCTTGCTATAACTCTAAATCTTAAGAAGCTTCAGTTGGTCGTTTCCAGATTTACTGCATTAACTGGACTTTTGGTACGTCTTCCCTGGCTTAATTCTGTGACTAGCATTTTTTTTTTTGGTTGGGTAGAAGATTTAAAAAATTGGATGTACAAAACCAGTTATGCTAAATGCTCGAATTTCTGTGAATTAATGCTCTTTTTAGAAATTCATAGATATCCACGCAAATGAATCTTCTCTTGCTGCTTGTTTTCATTACTGTGTGACGTTGGTCTTACATTTTACAGCGTTTTTGTTGAGAAAAGACTGGAATTGTTTTTCTTTTCATATTAGAGTTACGATCCTTCTTCTGAAAATTTTAGGCGGTTTTGTTTTCCTACCCTACTAGGAAGCTTTAAATTCCTTTTTTGAGTTCTTATTGCCACATAGGGGTATGAGTACTTATATGTCAATAAGTACTGCAATTTATTACTTAATTTTTTCTTATCTATCTTTTTCTTAGAAGTCTCTTTACATTTGATACTCAGATTGTAACTGGACATCTCTCACTACTTTTGATTAACTTAATTTTATGCCCCTAATTGTTAGAATCTCAGTTGTTTCGTCTTGTTTGCTTTGATTCGCTGAAAATTATCTATGACAAAATGACCTGTCCCAGATTCGGCATGAAACTCCAGATCTTGCAAAAGGTGCTGCAAAAGCGATGTTTGATTTTTACGAGGTGGTCACGCATGAACTTCTATCACATGATCTGAGGTATATTGCAAGGTTTACTTGCTCATGCAAATATCAAGTTGTATGGAAAACTGTCCTGGAGAAAGTAACATATGGTTTCACTTATCTATGCATCAGGGAGCAGCTCGATACATGGAATATTTTAGCACGGGCTCGAAATGAAGGTCGTCTCTTTTCTAGGATAGAGTGGCCTAGGGATCCAGAAATTGTAAGCTCTTATAGAAGAAGCAAGAAGGAAATTCATTCCAGATGCTGATTTTGTGGTCTGATGCAAATAATGTTATTGTTAAAAAATAATACTTGCAGATAGAGCAGGTTAAGCGGCTACACCTTCTTCTTACTGTGAAGGATGCCGCTGCTAACGTCCCAAAAAATCTTGAGGCACGGAGAAGATTGGAGTTTTTTACGAATTCTTTATTTATGGATATGCCTAAAGCAAGGCCAGTTGCTGAAATGGTACCATTCAGGTATGTGTGGTAGCAGTTGCCTGACATTACTTTTTTTTTTCGTCCAGTTGACTAATATAGCTTTTTTTAAATGTTTCTGTGAACAGTGTCTTCACCCCATACTACAGTGAGACGGTGATCTATAGCTCCTCAGAACTACGAAGTGAAAATGAAGATGGGATATCTACTCTTTTTTATCTTCAGAAGATATTTCCTGGTATGTATCTTCTACTTTTACGTGTGTGAGGTCATTCCTTGCCTCCTTGGTCAATATAGTCATTAGCTGAGATCTATCTTTTTTGGATTAGATGAATGGGAGAACTTCTTGGAGAGGATTGGTCGGTCTGATTCAACAGGGGATGTAGATCTTCAAGAAAGTGCAACTGATGCTTTGGAGCTTCGGTTTTGGGTATCTTTTCGGGGCCAGACTTTAGCAAGGACTGGTCAGAAACGATCTATATTGATTTTCACTCCAATATAGTTTCTTAACCAAATTTACAATTCATTACGTTTGTGTGTTTAATGTTGAAATTTGTTTTTGTGGGCATAAAGTGCGAGGTATGATGTATTACCGAAGGGCTTTGATGCTCCAGAGTTTCTTAGAAAGACGAGGCTTGGGAGGTACTTAGTTACTAATTTCTGTAGCAGTATTCCCTTTAGGGGAAAGGCATGATCCTTAATAGCATTTTCCTTTTTTTGCTATAGTGGATGACATCTCTCTAACCAACATGCCACGAGGGTTTATATCGTCACCTGAAGCTCGAGCTCAAGCAGACCTGAAATTTACGTATGTTGTGTCTTGCCAAATTTATGGGCAACAGAAACAGCAAAAGAAACCAGAGGCTACTGATATCGCACTTTTATTGCAGAGGTATGCAACAATTTTATTTTCACCAATCATTTATTTCTGCTTATAAATTTTGACGCCATAATCATTCTTTTAGTCATAAAGTTCGATATTTAATAGGAATGGCTAAATGGTATTTCAGTTCGTCCCATTTGTTTGTTAAGTGTTCTGCGGTTGACTGACTAGGCTTCTACCCTAGGCATTAGTACAGAGATTCAGATATGAAACACCTGAAAATATTTCAAAAAAGATATTCTTGGGGCAAGTATTCCAAATGTTTTATTTGCAATAAGATGTTTTATTTATTGGTGACATTTGAGTTTGATATATATTTGGTGTTATTTTTGAATTATCATCAACGGAATATCCTTTATTGCTAACATCTTACACAAATCCTTTGTATCCATTTTGCTATTGCAACTAGATACGAGGCACTTCGAGTCGCTTTCATACACTCTGAGGATGTTGGAGCTGACGGGAAAAAAGAATTTTATTCTAAGCTAGTCAAAGCTGACATTCACGGAAAAGATCAGGTATATGATATTTCTGTTGTTGACGCTTGCAATGGTTAATTGTCAAAATGGGTTTAGATGTTGAATGTACCAAAAATAGAACGATGGAAAAGTTTTCTCTTGGTCGAATAGTTCTTAATTTCCTCATCTGGAGTGTTAATATACAGCACACATTAAGTTTCACTTCTGCTACAGGAAATTTATTCGATTAAGCTTCCTGGAGATCCTAAACTTGGAGAAGGAAAGCCTGAGAATCAAAACCATGCAATCGTTTTCACGCGTGGTGAAGCTATCCAGACAATAGATATGAATCAGGTATGAATCAGGTTTTTCATCATTTCTCGTTCATGTTTCGGTACATTTTCATATTGATATTAAAAAGACTTAGTGTTGTAGAAATTGTGTTTTAAGTGAGAGATTATTACTGCAATTAAGCTAAACCTGTCGTGCTTGTTGCGGATATTGACTGTCTTAGATTCCTAAGGTCCGCTTGGCCATCAATACGTTGCCAGGTGTCAGTTTTCTTCTCATATAACAAGGATTGTTAACCGGGAACTTTGAGCAATTAAGTAGCAGAAATATGTTGGTGCCTTTCGTATTGTGGCACCTTACCAAATGTGTTCGGTGATCCACTATATTCCTTATTTGGTCTTCAGGACAATTATCTAGAGGAGGCAATCAAAATGAGAAATCTACTTGAGGAGTTTCATGGGAAACATGGAATTCGACGTCCTACTATTTTGGGAGTCAGAGAGCATGTTTTCACGGGAAGGTTTGCAGTTGTGTCATTGGAATTTTGTTTTGTTATAATATATGTTTTACTTTTAATCTTCCTTACATGGGTGGCAAATTGTTATTGCAGTGTTTCATCATTGGCGTGGTTTATGTCCAATCAAGAAACAAGTTTTGTGACGTTGGGTCAGCGTGTCTTAGCATATCCACTTAAGTGAGTATTCTCGCTTTAGACTTTAACTTTCCCAATCGGGCAACATTTAAATCTTTTGATGTGGATATTGTTCATGTTTTAGCATTCTATTCCACTTTCTAATGACAGCTTAATTTTAATCTGTGCAAAACTAATTTTGCAGAGTTCGAATGCACTATGGGCATCCAGATGTGTTTGATAGAATGTTTCATATAACTCGCGGTGGAATCAGCAAAGCATCCCGTGTTATTAACATTAGTGAAGATATATATGCTGGTATGGGTAGTAATACTCTCAATGTTACTATTTTTGACTGAGCTCAACCTTGTAAATCTTTAGACATGATATGTACTTGATAACACTGGGCTTTTTACCTATAATCAAGGATATTATTTTTGCAGGATTTAACTCGACACTCAGGCAGGGAAACATCACCCACCATGAATACATTCAGGTCAAACGACTTGCTTGCATCTCTTATTTATAAACTTGGCTAGTATCTCCTGTTGACCTGAAAACGTGATCTATACATTGTCTTTCATGTAGGTTGGTAAAGGAAGAGATGTAGGACTTAACCAGATTGCCCTATTTGAAGGGAAGGTAGCGGGTGGAAATGGAGAACAAGTTCTTAGTAGGGATGTCTACAGGATTGGGCAGCTGTTTGACTTCTTTAGGATGATGTCGTTCTACTTCACAACAGTTGGATTCTATGTCTGCACAATGGTACATTTCCATATCTGGTGTTCTATGAGTCTGTTTTCCCCATTATCACCTGTAGTAAAATTTCTCTTTGATGCAGATGACAGTCCTTACTGTGTACGTCTTTTTATATGGAAGAGTTTATCTGGTATGTTATGGAGCCTTTTGTCTTTTTTTTTTCCCAGTGTTTCATCATTATGAAATGATGTAGTAATTGCTCTAAAGCCGTGTAGAGTAGCAAATGTATACTCTAAAATAGCATTGCTTACTGCAGTTTTTTAACAGCATAACCACAAAATTCTGAAATCGTAGAAGTCCTATTGCTCTCTGAATTAATATTTAGTGGATGTGGACTACTTTATCATAGTACTTGACCTACCTTTTGAATATCAACGGCGTTTGGCACATTTCACATACATATGGGCTTCGAACTTTGGTTGATTGACCTTTTAACATGGATAACATTCTTGGGAAAAGGCAATGTTACTTTATTCTTGCAACTTATATAAACTGTGGACTTCTCTCCTTCTTTATCTGTTATCTTTTATATGTTAAGTCACTTTCCTAGCTTCCATATCATTTACTTCTTGCTCCTTTTCAGGCCTTTTCTGGTGCTGATCTTGCAATCTCAAGAGTAGCTAAACTGTCCGGTAACACTGCATTGGATGCTGCGCTAAATGCACAATTTTTGGTCCAGATTGGAGTCTTTACGGCCGTCCCTATGGTTATGGGTTTCATACTTGAACTTGGGTTGCTGAAGGTTGGTTGATCAGTTCTCTATGTATTCTTTTGGACTAAATAGTTACCCTTAGTGTTCATGTCTTTTATTACTCTCTTGATATGCATTTTCTTTCTAGCCCTCTATCTCTAAATATTGGCCATAATGTTCAGAATACGTGCTCTTTAGCTGAAGTCTCCTGAAGCATAATGTTTTTCATGTCACAGGCTATTTTCAGCTTTATAACAATGCAGTTTCAGTTGTGTTCTGTCTTTTTCACATTTTCTCTCGGGACAAGAACTCATTACTTTGGACGTACTATCCTTCACGGTGGTGCAAAGGTATAGCAATAAACAATATTGCTCTTTTCCTTCTTTTTTCTTGGAAACTTTTTCAAATGCGTGTTCGTTTTTTATTTTTATCAACAGTATCGAGCAACTGGCAGAGGCTTCGTGGTTCAGCACATTAAGTTCGCCGATAATTACAGACTTTATTCTAGGAGTCATTTTGTTAAAGCGTAAGCCTAGATGTTAATTAAGTTGTTATTATCCTCTGGCATGCTCTTGATTCAAACAGTGGGAATAAGAGCTTCTATAGTTCAATAAAATTTGTTATGCGGATGCTTAGTGAGCTGCTTCTTACTGACTCATGCGAACCTCTTTCTTTGCGCAGTTTTGAAGTAGCTCTACTGCTGATAGTCTACATTGCCTATGGGTATACGGACGGGGGTGCTGCTTCATTCGTTTTGCTCACTCTCAGCAGTTGGTTCCTTGTAATCTCCTGGTTGTTTGCACCCTATATCTTCAATCCTTCTGGATTCGAATGGCAAAAGTTAGTATATTGATTGTTGCTTGGTCTTCATTCCATTTTCGTATTTAATTGATTTTCTGTGGTGCCACAGATGGCCACATATCTTAAATTGTATTGAATATTGACCACTAATTTCTCATGCTTGATTTAGGACTGTCGAGGATTTTGATAACTGGGTCAGTTGGCTTATGTACAAAGGTGGAGTGGGAGTAAAGGGAGAGCTCAGTTGGGAGTCGTGGTGGGAGGAAGAACAGGTTTGTCCAATATTTTTGTCTTTTGATGTATTATTGTACTCTATACTAGTTAGCTTTTGTTGATATTTTGTTTTCCTTGACAGATGCATATCCAAACACTAAGAGGGCGGATATTGGAGACCATTTTGAGCTTGAGGTTCCTCATGTTTCAATATGGCATCGTGTACAAGCTCAAACTAACTGGGAAAGACACCTCACTTGTGGTAAAGCTAGCTCCTGGAAATTCTGTAGCGTATATATTTGTATTGCAAGAGAGTTCCTGAGTGTGTTCATTACTTTTTATCTGTTTTGCAGATCTATGGCTACTCATGGATTGTATTAGTTGCAATTGTGCTGTTGTTTAAGGTATGCACTAATATTTTCACAAGTTTCTTTCCCAGATTTCATGTTCTTTTTTTTTTCTCCAACCATCCACCTACGATAATCATATCTCCTTGTTACTTCAGCTATTCTGGTATAGCCCCAGGAAGTCGAGCAACATTCTGCTGGCGCTGCGTTTTCTACAAGGAGTGGCTTCACTCACAGTCATCGCCCTTATCTCTGTAGCCATCGCATTGACAGATCTAAACATTGCAGACATTTTTGCATGTGTTCTCGGCTTCATCCCGACTGGTTGGGCAATACTGTCTTTAGCCATTACATGGAGACGGCTGATCAAGCTCCTTGGCTTGTGGGAAACAGTTCGTGAGTTTGGACGTATTTATGATGCTGCAATGGGTATGCTCATATTTGCTCCGATTGCTCTCCTTTCGTGGTTCCCTTTCATCTCCACGTTCCAGTCTCGTCTCCTCTTCAACCAAGCTTTTAGTCGCGGTCTCGAGATCTCCATTATCCTCGCCGGAAACCGAGCTAATGTTGAGACCTGATGAAAGAAAGAAAGAGAGAGAGAGTTAGTGTGGAAGTAGAAGAAATTAGAGAAACACTGTTAGACCACCATTTTTTGTTTGTTGAAATGTAAAACAGCTTTGTAGAGTTTGTAGAGCACTAAAAGCTTATCGACTTGGATTTTATCTCTTTGTAATCTTATTTATCTGTTGATAACTTGATTTTTGTTAAATTGAGATTTGTGTGTTCTGAAAATCTTTGATTTTTTGCCAATGGGTTTCTTTTACTTGGCTTAAAAAAATGCTTGAAGTCATAGCCGACGGATTATGTTATCAGCCATTAACCAACAATTTTAATATCTTATAAACTCTAGGTAACAGTTATAATCAATGTTAAAAAAATCGTTAGGCAGTAGCTAGACTGATGATAGGTGACTAGCGCCGGATTAGTTGGAGACTACACGAAGGTTAGGCGTTTAGAAAATTTTTTATTAATTTTTATAAATTTTTTATCTATATATCATATTTAAAAAAAAATTTTAGTTGTTTTCTTAAAAAATATTTTATCAAAATTTATGTTTGAATAAAAAAGTAAAAAAAATTAATAAATAAAATCATAGAATAAAGTTCAACAAAGAAATTAAACTAAAAATCATCAAATTCTTCAAACTAAAATAAGTTTTAATCTAAAAATTTTAAAAATGTAAAGCAAAAAGAAATCTATCTAACTTATTCTTCAAACACATCCATATTCACCACTTCCTCATTTTCAGACTCAAATTCAAAATCAATAACTATATCATTTTTATCGTCGGAATCGATATCTCCTCTACGTTCATCGTTAAAATTGAAAGTTGAAACTTGAAACAGAACACAAACAAACTAAATAAAGATGAAAAGACAAATTAAAAAAATACAATATAGTTATATAATATATACAGATAGATAAAGAGAAGATTAAACAAACTTGTAGAGTTCAGCAATAGAAAATAATGATCGCCTCTTGTAATTTATGAAGGTAAAGTAGAGGGGAGGAACGAGATGATTATATTAAGTTATTAACCCTAATTCACGTTTCAAATTTTTTTTTTCTCTATTTTCTGTAAATCGATGTTGGTTTACTATCCAAAACCGTAAAACTTAACTGAAAAAAGAATAAAAATAATTAGTTTGATTTGGTCGATTTTATCGATTTGGTTCGATTTTTCCGATTTTTTTTTTATTTGGTTCGATTTTTTACTAAACTGAATTTGCTTCACTAATTTTATAAAAATCGGATCGACTAACTTCGATTAGCCACCTAGATGGCCGCCTAGTCGTCGATTTTTTGAACACTGGTTATAATTGATATTTTGTCACAGTTAAAAGATCTGATTGCGCCTAAGAACACGAAAACGACAGATAAACATCATTGTCTCATTAAATTATTATTTCATGTGGAATTCAGTATAGTGTGTGGATTCGCAAAAATAAATAAAATAAAAGTTGTGGTGGCAGACTTTAATAATTTGATTAACATACCTATCACTATAAGAATGAGGGGCTTTTCGGTCGAATTATTTACGACGATTTTTAGTCGTCGTAAATTTACGACGACATTACGTCGTATTTACGACGATTAAAAATTTCGTCGTAAATTCGACGTAAAAAATGACATGATCCTCGTAAAATCGTCGTAATGTTACGACGATATTACGACGAATGAAGAACGAATTTTATTTCGTCATAATATTGTCGTATTATTTACATCGATAATACGACTAATTGTCCTCTATCTTGTAACTGACGTAAAATCAATGTAAATGTGATGTAAATTTTATTTCGACGTAAATTTGATGTAAATATGCAATGGTAATATGTTGGTAACCAAACAAAAAATTATATATATATCTTTTCTTCTCTCATTATTCCATCAACCCAAAAAAACATATAAAGACACAAATTTTTTGAGTCTTTGAATGTTTCAGTAAAATTTTTAGTAGTTGAAATTTATATCAAATTTCAAAAACAAAAAGTCAAGATATAGACCGCAAATTGCTGGGCGTAAGAAGATTCCTTACCAACGAATGTGGTATCTTCCTATCACTGATAGGTTAAAAAGACTATATCAATCTGAACGGACAGCTGCGTCGATGAGATGGCATGCGGAACATTCACAAACAGATGGCAAAATGACTCACCCGTCTGATGATGAGGAGAACGAGGAAAATGTTGAAGACTAATTAAGTATGATGTTGGCATTTATATAATTGCATGCTCTGAACGTTTAAATGTAACATTTGTCAAATTTGATAAATTTGTTTAAATTTAAATGTTTAAAAAATGAAAGACAATTAATGAAAAGAAAATTTGCTTAAGTGTTGACTTGGACATATGTTGACTATTACGACGAATTTACGACGATTATTTATAAATCGTCGTAAATTCGTCGTAAAATGTAAACCCTAAACCCTATAGGGTTTAGCTTTCCCAACTCACAGAATGGTTTTTGGGTGCATTTTCCTGAGTAAACTAATGTATATATAAGGTTTTGTAGTATAAGATTAAAGAACTTGTAGATGTGTGGTTCGTCGTAAATTCGTCGTAAAATACCATCGAGTTTACGACGAAATGTAACTCCTAAATCTTATAATCAATCTTTTCTGGGGTTCGGGGGGGATTTAGATGAAGATAATGATATTGCTTACCATCTCATAAGGTAAAACAACTTTCTAAACAAAAAAAAAAAATTTCAAAATTTGACATATATGTGTTTATCAAGTAATCTTAAGGTGTTATATACATTTAGAGAAGATGTAAGAATTTATCTTAGATCAAACCAAATTCTTCATTATGTTATGTAAACATGCTAGAAACTTATACAGACCACATTTAGCATGTATAGGCATGCTTGTATATGCTTATGGGTGTTTCAATTTTTGTAATTCATCATTTTTGTACATACCATTGTAAAATCGTCGTAATATTACAACGATTTACGACGATATGTAAATACATAGCCGTTATAATTTTTATGATTTATAAGGATTTTTCGTAAATTCGTCGTAATTTTACGATGATTTTACGACGAATAACCCTGATCGTCGTAAATTCGTCGCAAAGTCCAGATATAGCCACGTGTGTGTGTCGTATTCGCTTTGTTGTACGGTTGCAGCTTTACGACGGATTTACGATGATTTCGTCGTAAATTCGTCGTAATGTTTACGTCGGATTTACGACGAATAAAAATTCTATATATATGGAAGCAGCCCTTTTTCATTTCGTCGCTCATTCAACTTCTTCCTCTCCCTGCTTCCTCCTCACTTCGTTGCTTCCCTGCAAACCCAAAAAAGCAGGTAATTTTTTTTTTACTTAAAATCTAATTTTTATTTTTAATTAGTTTAGAAATACAAACGGTTTAGGTCAGAAATTAGTTTAAGCTCGGAATTTGTTAGATTTAGGATCGGAATTTGTTAGATTAAGGATTTAGGGTGTTTGTTAGATTTAGGATCATAATTTAAAATTAATTTGTAATTTTAAAAAAAAAAATTTCCAGTTTTGCAGACGATGACTCGACGGAGGACGCACTACATCACTTTATGGCGGACGGACACTCTTCCCAGGCGTCTGCCTCGGGAAACACCGGGACCGATGTCCCTTCATCTTCCGGAGCCTCCCAGGTTCCACCACCGCCTCCACCACCACCTCCACCGCCAGCTCACGAACCGGTGGCCCACCCTCCTCATCCGTATGCCCAATTTACGGTTGAGGACTTACTAGCCCTACCGGGACAGGGGGCTTTACGACGTCTGGTTCCCGGAAAAGTGGAACCAGGCTCTTATTGGTAAGTAAAATTTTTTGTTTTTTATATTGTTTTAAATTAATGCTTTAATTTTCTTAAATATTAATGTAATGTTTTTTTTTTGGTTTCACAGGTTTGACTTGGATAATTGTGTCGGTCGGAGCGTTTCCGACACAAATAAGAGTCATTTCGTTGAGCCGCACTACAACTGGAGCAAGGTGTCGCAAGAGACGTTCGACACCTGGTACATGTGCTTCGCAGTAATGTTTTTTAAATCTTATTTATATCATATTAAATTATTTTAAATTTAATTAATCTTACTTTTATATTGTTTATATAATTTTTTGCTTTCTTTTGCAGTAACGGTGGAACTGGGACATCGGGATCAACAAGACGGTCTGCGAAGCTTTCCGGCTGAAGGCGCAGAAACGCCTAGTCAACACCGTTTCCGATTAGAAGCGGAAGTGGGAGACCGATGGAGACGACGCAAAGCCGAGCTCCATGTCCACTTTCTGTTGGAACGGGTTGAAGGCGTATTGGCTGGACCCGCATGCCCAGACCACTGCGGCTAAGTGTTCGGCCGTCAGAAACCGGGTCGGTCCTAACGGTCAGAAGTAAGTGATCCCGCACACTTCTGGCCAAATATCTTTTGCGGGAAGACGTCTCATGATGGTAAGTAATTAAATATAAATTATTTTGATTATTATTTCATTTTTAATTATTGCTATAATTTATTAAATATTTTTGACTAATGTTTATTAATTGGTAGGCCGAGAAGAACGGAGGAGAACTACCTCCAATGACGAAGCTCTTCGAGACCACTCACCGGAAGAGGGACGGGAGCTTTGTCGACGCTCGGTCAGAGGAGATCTACAATGCCGCTATGCAGCGGATCGCCGAGCGGGAGATCCATGCCACACCTGACGGTACTATCCAAGTACCGTTGACCGTCGCTGAGCAAGACCAGATTTTCGAGGAGGTATGATCTATTTCAATTTTTTAAAAATTTATTATATTTATTACTTAATAAATAATTAACGTTTTTATTTTCCATTTGTAGGTTGCTCCGAAGAAGAAGGGCCGAACCTTAGAGATGGGCTCTATTAGAGATTGTCCTGCCGCCTCGGCTTCCGGATTTCGCACGCAGGAGGATCCGAGTCATCTTCGCCAGGAGCTTGCTACGGCCAATGCTGAGATCACCACTCTCAGGCATGAGCAAGTGGCCCAGAAGCAGGAGCTCACCGAGATGCACGGTCTCTTCGACATCATTGCGGAAGCGGTTCCGCAGTTGGCCACTGCAATCCGAGCGAGGCAACAGCGAGCACGAGGGGTCTTTGAGACCGGTGGTACTTCCGGTACTGGACCATCGGACCAGCAGACGCAGGGTCAGTCTTCGGCTCCGGTAGTGCAGACGGGAAACGACGGTCCAGCAGCGACGGGCGGCCAAGACGGAGAGCCTCCTCGTGACGTCGATCTCAACCTCGACGATTACGAAATCACATTGTAGATTAGATTTTTTGTAAAAACAATTTGTATTAAATTTTTTCTTTTATTTATAAATTATTTTCGAATTTAAATTTCAATTTAAATTGTTTTTTTCTATTTTTATTTGTTTGATTATTTTAAAAATTCATTAACTAAATTAAAATCGAATTAAATAATTAATTTATAAATCGACGTAAATTTATTAACGTCGAATATTTAACGACGGATTTACGTCAAATATGTTTACGTCAGATTTACGTCGAAACTTTACGACGAATTAACATCGACAATAAAAAAATTAGTTTCCCTTAATTGAAATTGTTCGTCTCCTAATCGTTGTTAAATCGATGTAATTTTACATCGATTTTACGTCGTTCTTATGATGGACTTATTTCATTGTACTTTCATTGGAAAATTTACGTCGCGTTTACGACGAATAGTTTCCGACGATATTACGACGATTTTCCTGGGTTGGTAATTTTACGACGATTTTACGACGATTTCTGTTTTACGACGATTGTTTTACGACGATTTTTTTTTCGTCGTTAATTCGACGTAAATGCTCTTTTACGTCTATTTTACGTCGATATTTGCCGACGTAAAACCCGATCTTTCTTGTAGTGTATGTCTTGATTACCAGTCTCAGGCTTTTGGTGTTAGAAGTACGATTATTTCTTCTTAAATTTTTTAGATATAAGTAATTTCGCTTTTTGAAACTAAGAAGAAGTTCCAAATTTTACTATATAAATAGTTTTGTATATATTTTGAAACATATATAAATAGTTTTCTTTCTTATGAAACATATATTTTACGTTATATTTTTTCTTAATATTTTTTTATGCTAATCCTTCTTCAACAAGATCGAATTGAACCAATCCCTTGTAATTAAGTGATAGTATAGTTAAATGAGACCATCATTATCGTTAGTTTTTTTGTGAGTTTCTTATGAATATTTAATAATAAATATAATCAAATGATACATTTATTTGAAGAAAAGTTTCTTATCTGGGAACCATAAAATAAGTTTCTTCTGCCACATGTCTCTACTTAAATGGTTAACAACATATAATAATAAAATATATTGGGTTTTTGGTTTTGTGGGTCACGTTTTTATACAAAATATAATAATAATAAAAAAAAAAATAAGAAATCTATATGGTTTCTGACGATAATGATGGTCTGATAACCGAGTTAGAGTTTGAAGTATCTCACCATTATTTAGTACTTGAACAAGGAAAAGACGAAAGGGAACATTGGGAAAGCAAGTCTCAGAAATGTGAGTTATTGTAAAAGTGACATGCTAGTAGCATGATACTTACTATAGGCTACAAGAGTTTAATATTGTATAATTTTTACTTTTATCATTTGCATTTTGGACGATTTGGATAGGCAGGAGGCACATGACTTTTCTTTCTCCTCCGGCTCCTACATGTTCCATTTCATAAATATCTTCCTATTATTTTATATTAATTTGTAGAAATTCAGAAAATCATATATGCCTTGTCGTATCAAACCTTGATTTAGCAAATTTGATCATTCCTATTCACAAATATACTTTTTTATGTGGAATCGTTACACATATGTACATGAACAATGGAATCTTTATGAATGAAAAACTTACATATAGGGGACCAGTATACCAAAAATTACCAATTATGTTACTAATTCGTTCTATAATTACCTACAAGAAAAACTATATATATTTAAGGGGTGTCATATGACATCGTGTTGTTCTAAATGGGTCCATGTCCATGTATACAAGCTAATTTGTAAATATAATTAGCATCATATATATATATATTATATATATGCCTCATCCGTCTGAGTTATGATCAGTTTAGTCCAACAAATTTAGCTTGCACCCATTTCATTGGTACCCTCTCAGGCTCTCACTAACCGTTGAGTTATGATCAGTTTGATAATGTCTCGTCTCCTTTGATGTTAGAAACGTAAATTTCAAATAGTCTGGATGTGTTATATCAAGTCTCTAGGCTTAGAATGAATGAATTTTCAACGTTTTGGTCTTTCGTGAGGATCACTTGGAGTCCCTCTTAAGTCTTACCACGTATAAATGTATAATTAAACTGAGAGATTAAGATTTATCAACATCTAATTCATTTCATTCCTCAGCACCATTTGACCATTATTTTAGTTTATGGACATTGTTCTTTGGCTCAGCATGGCGTTTTCATGCAACCGGTTACGAGAAAAAGAGATCTCTCGAGTCATCATTGTTGTTGTTGTTTCCTTTGGTTAATCATTCTCTCAATTAATAATATTGTAACCAGTCCTCAGACAAAAACATTCCTCTAAAGTTTATTTTTCATGATATATGACATTTCAACCAAGAAAATGCTGTCTCAACTCTCTCGTAATTTTTTTTATATATTAGAAAATTAGGAAAATAATAATTAACTGATACAGATATTTAAAAATAAGAAACACCTCACACCTCACATCGTTCTGGTAAATAAACAGTGTGGCCACGTATTGTGTAAGACTTGTCATTTAGTAATTAGATTATTAATCGCCTAAAGCCCTCACTTTTAGGAGTAGACTAGAAATAAACCTTTTTTTTTGTCATGAATTCATCTCTTTGACTATTCATCAATCAAGAATATTCAGTATTTTATTCTTGTTTTAATATTTTATATGAGAAGTATAAATGGAATTGGGTTCTAAAACAATATAAAAAAACCCCCAAAAAAAAACACATACAATACCAAGAGAAAAAGAAGATTAGAAGAATAGTTAAGAGAGAAAATGACAATTAGAGCTTAATGCGTAGGAAACACAAAACATGGCTTCAAGTACAACAAGACGACAAAGTTAAGCTCAACACCTTTGAGTGCTTTGACTCCCTCTCTCTCTCTCTCTCTCATCTGCAATAAAAATATAAAATCTAGCTAAACCATCAGAGAAGCAGCGAAAATTCGAAAACTTTAAAGGAGGAGAAAAAAGAAGGGAGAAAAATATGGGTATTTTATCGGATGACGTTGTGATAATCAGGCAGTCGGAAAAAGAAGGCGACCCGAGTGTTATCACCATCAATTGTCCAGACAAAACTGGTCTTGGTTGTGACCTCTGTCGTATCCTCCTCTTCTTTGGTCTCAACATTGTCAGAGGAGGTAAATTCGATTCTGAAAACTTTTGCTTGAGCATCATGGAACGAAATTTTCGGTATTTGGGTTTCAATCTGTTCTAGTTCTGTGCGGTTTTTGAAAAAAATTGAAAATTTCACCTTGTTATTATCTCCTTTTGTTATGTGACCTGTATGGGTTCGACGAAATTCCTATGTGAAGATGTATCCACTGACGGTAAATGGTGTTACCTGGTCTTTTGGGTGATTGGGAAACCAAACACGAGATGGAATCTGTTGAAGATGAGACTTGTAGAGGCAAGCCCTTCCTTTTCTTGGGCCTTTGGTATCTCAAGAAGTTACCTCTCTGACTCTGAGTTACAGCCTCTCAAGCTTCCTGATCTTTTCCTTCTGAAGCTAGCTTGTTCTGACCGCACAGGGCTTCTGTATGGTTAGTCTCTTTATTGTGTTCTTAATTCTCTGTTTATGTGTCCTCAAGATTTTAAAGACTGTTTCTCTACTGGCAGATGTCACAGAGGTTCTTTACAAGCTTGAGATTAACATTGAGAAAGTGAAGATATCGACTACCCCTGATGGAAAAGTGATGGACTTGTTCTTTGTCACAGACACTAGGTATCAGTCACATAGACTGTTTAAAACTCAAATCTGAAAGGGGAAATTTTGGTTATTCGTAGAATGATTATATAAGGTGTGTTCAATATTTGTTCTTTTCAGAGAGCTTTTAGGTACGGAGAAGAGGCGAGACGAAGTGTATGAGTGCTTGAAAGATGCCATAGGAGATTCAATGATGAGCTATGACATTGAACTTGTTGGCCCAGAAATCACTGCTCGCTCGCCGGCTTCCTCGTCGGTTGCAGAAACATTGTTCTCCTCGGATGTGTTAGCCGAGCACTCAAGTGGGTTACACACTTCGAGCAGTGTGTCTATTGCAGTTGACAACTCACTAAGCCCAGGTCACACCCTCATTCAAATCACTTGTCAAGATCATAAAGGCCTTCTTTATGATATTATGAGAACCTTCAAGGATTTCAACATTCAGGTTTGTGCAAGTGTTTGATGGGTTTTTCTTGACCCTTTATTCATTTTCTTCTTGATGATTTTTCAATCTGCATTTTGCTTAAACCTTGCGTCTCAAATCTTGTTGTATGACCAGATCTCATATGGGCGTTTTACAATCAAAAGAGTAAAGAACTGTGAGATCGACTTGTTCATTGTGCAATCTGATGGTCGGAAGATCCTTGACTCAAGCAAGCAAGATGCATTGATTTCTCGTTTAAGAGCAGAACTACAGCAACCTCTGAGAGTGGTAATGATGAACCGAGGTCCAGATACTGAACTTTTAGTCACAAACCCTGTTGAGTTATCAGGAAAAGGACGGCCACAAGTCTTCCACGACATTGCACTTGCCCTAAAGAAGATCAATACCTGCATCTTCTCGGTATATACATAAACTCATCCAACCACACCATTCAAGCTCATCCCGCACAGACTTTGTTTTTATGACCTAAAATTTCCATCAATAAAATGTCTTTAACAGGCTGAAATTGGAAGACACGTGACAGGAGACAGAGAATGGGAGGTGTACAAAGTTTTTATCAACGAAGAAGACAGCTTACCGGTTACGAGGAGCAAGATAGAAGAACAAGTGTGGAATACTTTGATGGGTTGGGAGTGAAAGCTTGAGACTTCAGGACCATTAGCTAACCTCAGACTCCTTTCAAGAGTATGACTGTAATGCCAAGGAGTATGTAGATAAAGATGACATGAGGAAATTTATCCGATAAACCGGATTTTCTCTAATGATGCAGTGTATAAAATATAGTTTTGAGTGCTCGTTTTTTCTGATGAAAGAGAGATTGTAAGTAGTTAAGAAGAATGTTGTAAATGAGAGTGGTTTTGTAGAAAGAAACTCTAAGCTTTTTTGTTCTTGCAAGGGAAATGGGTCTTTTGAGGAAATCTTTTGTGTCTTCTTCTTTTCGGGTTAAATGGGCCAAGTGTGAAGCCCAATAGTGAGAGTGGCTATTTCGTAATACAATACTTAATGAGGGGTAAAAAGGCAGAAGGAGAAACCGAAAAAATGGAGTCTCTTCTCTTCTCTTTAAGAAGCACACGAAGACAATCCGAAAGCTGACCACAAAGCTTGTTTTCGACTTTGGCGATCAGATAAATCTTTCTATCCAGAAACTTTTTTTCCTTTTTTTTGGCGAGAAAGCGAAACCTTTTAGGCTAAAATGGCGAAGAAAGGAGGAGCGACGCTAGCTGAGGATGCACCGTGGCGTGTCTCATCAGTGAGACCAGTGCCTCGAATCAGTCGCTCTCCGGTTTTATGTATCTCTCAAAGCCCAGAAACCGATTACGCTATTGCCGTCATGAAGGTTTTATCTTTTTCTTCTTTATTGCCTTACTTCTCAGTTTTCAGATTGTAATCGATTTGGGATTTCGAAATGTTACTGATTTTGGGTTGTGTGATTCTTCTCTCTGCAGCATCCGAATCCGGTGGGAGGTGGTTTGGCGATGGAAGCGGTTCTTGAATCTGCAGGACCTGAATGTGTTGTTCCTGGCCAAGTCACGCCTCTTCGACTGCTTGGTATCAAGGTTACTACTTCTTAAGAAATTCGTTTGAATTCTCGATGATGTTGAGTGATTATAGTTGTATGTTTTTCTTGTTCATGTCCTGTGTGTATTAGAATTTTCAGTATCCAGATTGAGTTAGTATTCACAAGGGATAAATCATCTTTGCCAAGTCTGAGTTTTTTACTACTTTTCTCTTATAGTTCACTGGTTTTATTCACTCATGTTAATGAGGTTTGATTTGTTAACAGTTTCATGTTCGTTTCTATTTGAATAGGTGTGGCCAGTTGAGGTTGATCTTAAATTCTTGGAACCAGTAGGAAAAGAGCTGAAAATGCTTGGGAAGGTAAAAGACTCACGTCTTATTGCTTTGTGCCTGAATCAAATTTATTCTATCCAGTTCCTGTCAATACTTTAGATGATACTATTTCTTTCTCTGTATCTGTTATTGAGGAAAAAATTTGAACTCCTAAAGCCCTTGTTTACCTGAGGCTAGTGTGTGGTGTGAAGTTATTTTAATTGGGGATTTAAGTTTTGTATCATGTAACTCATCATAGATGGTCATCTTCTTTTTGAGTAAGCTGGTTCCTTAGGACAAAGCCTAAAGTAACCATGGGGCTCAACAAGTGGGGCTTAGTGGGATTTGAACCCTGGGACCGTTTCTGGTCTAGCGTCCTGGTTCTAACCGAGAAATCTGAATTCCTACCAGATTGCATAGACCAGGATTTTGATTGAGAAACGGGATTAATCTTTATTGCATTGGTTACAGAAGTACTTGTACCTGTCTTTCTGTTTTGTAAGACTTTAAGATTAGAACTGATGTTTTCTTATCATCTTTGGCTGTAATCTAACAGTTGATCTCTCTGTTCTGTTGTTCCTATGAATGCAGTTCATGGACAACGCTGTCGACCTGATGAATAAGTCCTTCATCGACCGTTAAGCACACCATGAAAGGTTGTACACCTGGAGTTTTGGAATTGCGGGAGAAATTGTCTAGTTACCGGAACTTGTTAGATGCAGAGAAAGATCCAATCTTTAGCAAAGTTGAATATGGTGTGTGGTGTGTATATAGAGGGTTTTCTTATTTAACTGTTGATACACAAAAAATCTATATGCTACTAAAATCATTGCTTTGAATTTTACAGTTTTAAAAGGATGTCTTTTTAAAAGGTTTTCCGATGTTGTTTAGATTGGATGCATAGTTCTCTTTTGTGTTCCAAAATGGGATCAAGAATGAAGCATCTTTCCCATGAATTAGCTTAGAATTTAATTTTTAGTCTTGACAAGATCAGCTTATCGGTTTTGGCTAATTCTTTGTGATCACTCAAAAATAAGCGGATAACATTTGGTTTTAGTCGAAAACAATATCTTCTTTTACGCTGACGACACTGATCGAAGAAAATCATAGTTTCGCACTTTCGCTTTCGCTTAATTTTTTTTCTTTCTAAATAAAAGCGGAAAAATGGATAAAAGTTGGAAAGAATATGGTATGTTATATAAATGTACCGGCCCGTATAGTAGATATAGTTCTTTGACATAACAATCTTTTGTACGGGCTATTGGGCCATAGATAATGGCCTCTCTTTTTTTCAATCCTTGTATTCTTGTGTTATAGAAAGTGCGTTTAAAGTGTTTTTAAGATGGTCTCGCGGAGACTCAAATCATTTATTTTCATTGTCCAGGAGACCAGGACTATACATAACAATGCGAGAATGTTGAGCCAGATGAAGAAAAGATTACTCAAAATTGCAAGCACACTATTTTGACAACTTTTTGTGAGTGTTTTTTCTTGGTTAATATGGAAGTTCCTGGCCTAGATCCATACATCTCTCATAATCGGGATCAGTCTTTGAGCTAGGAATTGAGCTCATAGGTGCATACGTTTTCGGTTTACTTGGGTTCTACTACCGCTAGCTCAACTCCACCTTTTTTCCGAGTTTTTCGGCTTACCAACATAACATTAGCATTTATGGTTTTAATATAAATGGCCGATAATGTATTAAAAAAAATGGTCCCGCCTAATAAACATGATCAGCAACTATGTAACGAAAAAGAAAGTCAGTAACACTAAAAATATTGTTGAGAAGCGATGTTGTCGTTGGAGAAAATGAAAGAAACAAGACTTTAAATAGTGACGAAGAGAAAGTTAGGCACCGGCCCATATGAAATCGAATTGTAACGATCAGGGCCGGCCTTGAGTTGAAGCGGGTAAAGCAGTAGCTTTAGGCGCCAGATTTAGAATAAATATTAGGGGCAGCAATTTTTACTAGAATGTCTTCGTAGTCTAGTGGTTATTCCAACTTTCTGTTGAATTTTTTAGGGGCAGCAACCCAAATTCGATGCTTCTAAATGTATTTTTTATGCAAATTTTTTTAACTTGTTTTAGGCGTCAATCACAATTGGGCCGGCCTGGTAACGATTATCTCTCCACAAACTCCAACAATATGTGTATACGCATCTTACTTTTCTGAAAAGGGCAAAAGATTATATAAAAATATAAAACCATATTTTTGGAGAAAAGATACTAAACCTTAATGAAAGTCGCAATTCAATCCCCTTCTGTTGTGTAAAGAAGGAAGATGTATTATGCATGCAGTTGAAAACGTTATCCTACACGTGAGAATGGTTAAGATATCGTAAAACTATTTGTGAAGTCCATGCAGTATTTTTTTTTTTTTGTTAAACTGTGTCCTTGTATAAAAATTTAAAAAGGTAATAACTGTGACATTGTAGTATTTTCCTTTACAACTTACTTTCTAGATTTAACTACATGTACTACACATAACACATTCTCTCATATGATCATAGACTAGTTCAACAAAAATCATAAGGATATATATTTCCATCATTCCCTACTCCCTAGAAAGGCTTTGGAATACTGATTCTGAAAATAATTGGAAGAAAAATTTATGATGAAGATCTGTGGAATATGGGACCCAGCACCAATAATTCTATGCAAGGTCACTTCTCGGCTATTTACTTTTTAGCAGATAGCGAGACTTGTCCTCTTTTACGGTCCATTTTTCTGTCACCTTTGATAGGTTTTTTTGGCCTTGTCCCTCGTGCGAATCGGTATCCCATATTGTTGTCATGTTGTGTTACGACAAATTTAATGATGAAGACATCTATTTGTGCCATAACGTGGTTAATTAGTGCCTTGATGGTGGTGTTTAATTACTTATCAATCTTTCTTTTTTGTTAAAGGGTTTATATTTCATATCTTCATAGTATCAGGGATATCAAAGGCAATGCTAACAAGTTTGATCTAATTTTTTTAATTAAAATATATAGTACCTCGTCAGTTTTTTTAACTTTTTTGTGATGTCAAATTCATTTTTTAAAACTAAAACAAGAAGAAAACTACTAAATCGAAGCTTCAATTTGGTTCAACTTTCACTTGATATTGAATTATAAATTTCGATTTTGCGTATAAGCAAAGTTTGAGAGTTAGTACATGTGGCCGACCTCTTTTAATTTCGTGAAAGCCGTGTGATTGATAAAAGTTGGCATGACTCATGAGTGTACTCTATTATACTATTCAGTCACAAAAAGTTCATGAGAAATACATTTCTAGGGAAAAGAGAAAGATATAGCTACATAATGTTAGGTAAAATTTTCCATATAGGCACATGGGTTTTGAGTATTATATACATTATAATAGACAAAAGCGTACGTGTAGAGTACTGAAGAGTGAAAACCGTAGAATCATCGACCATTCTAAACTTAATTATTGCATGCTTTTGTTTTGCCAAAATGATTATATGCTTAATAGGAAAATACATGGGAGAACGATTCGAATATGATCTTTTAATCTAATTATATATAGAAATATCAAAATTAATGATCACATTGGAAGGATTTTCCACAGGTTTCTTACAAAGAACCACATTGACTTACGATAGGATTTCCGAACTTCAAAACATTTATGGACCAAGTTGGGATGATCATAATGGGATGTACTGCTAGTATCATAATAATGGTGTTGGTTGACTAATATTAGCAACGATCTTGCAACATGCTTACAATAAATCTCATCTAAAGTTCTAAACCCTTAATATCATTCTTTGGGTTGTGTTTGATTAGTAATCAATACTAATGTAATATGTGTTTGTAATTAGTTACGCATTTAGCCGTAAATAAAGCTCGTATCTGTTCATATGCGTGTTGTATACATTAATATCTTCTCGTTGGCTCTAATTTCTAAATTCACAAGCTTTACAAGATGCAAATATACAAGACAGAAGCCGTAGTCATTATTAATTATTGACTACTACCCTCACTGAATTGACCATACAATTTCATTTTACTCCCTTATTGCAAAACGCCAAGAATCGGAACTCTGACATTTTAATACATATTTCTTTTTTTAAATACGCGTATCTCGCAAAAAATACCGAGCAATGGTGCCGTTAATTTGCTCCTGAATAAGAACAAAATCCAATTGTTGTTAGCTTATTAAACGTATAAATATGGTGTTTTTTTTTCAAAAAAAAAACTAACATCTCCAGAAGCATTTCTTTACCAATTTGATTATTGCACAATGTAAACAACATTTTTTGTATAATCAGTAAAGAAGTTCGTTTTTTAAAAAAAAAAAAAAAAACATTGCAACAAAAAATAAAAAATGGTAGACGGACAAATCACAGTTACTCATTTTCTGAACCACTCATCATCTCGAGTCCATGTCATGATTATGCTTATAGTGACAGGATCTTCGTCGACATGGACACTAGAGTAACAAGGCGCAAAGCGCCGGTAATAAATTGCATCTTAGTCTCGATTTTGTCTTATAATCATAGATAAAAAGAGATGGTTTTCTCTCATCTTTTTGTGTTCACATAATAACCAAAATTTTAATACTGATTAACTCATTTACTTTTATACTTGTTGTCTTTGATGGATTAATCGAAGATGATCCCTAGACATAACGAGGGCTCCTTATTTATATATATAGTTAATGAAGTTTTTTCGTGGTTAATATATATATATATCTCTAAACCTATAACAAAGTTTCTTGAGGCTTTACACTTATCACAATATAGTTAAGGTCATTGACAACTACCCCACCAAAATCAACTACCCCGTTTTGTATAGTCTCCATTTTTATGTTCATGTCTAATAAAACTGATGTGGGAATTATAAAATAGACGAAATGGCTCACTCATAGATTGCGACACTTGAGAACTTAAGATGATGAGATAGCTAGGATACATAATTCACAATAGTTGAAATAGTCGTACGAAGCTAGCCATCAAGATAATGAAGTTAAACATTCTTGATATCAACAGAACAGTGATTCATCTTAAATTAAAAGATCCAACGGTCATAAACCCAAGATGAAGCGAAATTACACAAACGGAAAAAAGCAAAAGGCATTAAAATTACACATGAGAGAAAGAAACAGAGAAAGGTTAAACTCAGTAGTCGGTGGTGGGGAGCTGTTCATGGGTGGTGTTGATGAAGAAAACCTCGTAGATAAGTCCGGCGATTCCACCTCCGACGAGAGGTCCGGCCCAGTAAACCCAATGGTTGCTCCACGACCAGCTCACAACCGCTGGTCCAAAAGCCACGGCAGGGTTCATGGAGGCTCCGCTAAAAGCTCCTCCGGCTAAAATGTTTGCTCCGACGATGAAACCGATTGCAATCGGAGCAATTGTTCCAAGACTACCGTTTTTAGGGTCAATGGCCGTGGCGTAGACTGTGTAAACAAGCCCAAATGTCATCACAATCTCGAAGACGAAAGCATTCAACACTCCTACTCCTGCAGAGAGGCCAAAAGCCGGCACAACCTAGAAAGAAAAAAAAAACGAAAATTAAAAAACATTACTTGACGGAGAAGTTAGGGCAAAAAATCGAATACCATTTTTAAAAAAGGGTAAAAGGGTAATTTATACATACCAAACCGCCGGTGGCGAATTTAAGGAGGAGACAAGCGACGACGGAGCCGGCTAACTGAGCAATCCAGTAGAGGATACCACGGAGGAGAGTGATGTTACCGCCGACGAAAGCTCCGAAAGTAACGGCGGGGTTAACATGACCGCCGGAGATGTTGGCGCCGACTGAGACGGCGACAAAGAGTCCAAAAGCGTGAGCAAGTGCGGCGGCGACGAGACCGGAGGGAGTGGTGGCTCCGTTTTCAGTGAGTTTGTTGAAAGCCATGCCTGAGCCTGAGCCGGCGAAGACGAAGATCATTGTTGAGATAAACTCAGCCAACGCCGCCTTTAAGGCGTCGGGTTTGGTCGCTTCCTCCGGCCGGCCAACGGCGATGTTTCTGATCGGCATGATTGGAATTGATCGAACGGCTGAGATTAAATCTTTCTTTGGATTGTTTAGAAGAGTGAGATGGTTCTTGATGATTTTTTTTCTGGTTTACTCTACTCTCTTACTTATATCTGAGGTGGCGCCATTTTTGTAACCGGTTACCGGTTGATAAAATTATTTAAGAAATAATAAAATTTGTTTGGAGCGTATTTGATTGGATCGGGTTGAGATTTGAATATGTTTGGAAACAGGCTAAACAAGTAATATCGTTGTATATCCAGCGAAGCGGAACCGACCTATCTACGTGGCGGACAATGACTTGTCATGGTTCTATATCTATGGGGGCTTTTGTCTTTTTTAATATTCTCTCTCTCGAATGATCGAAATGAAAAGAAAAATTTTCTTTTTGTTCGTGACGGTAAAAGCCTAAAAGCATGGACTTACGATTATTGTATTTTCTCTTAACTATTTTTTCAAGATTTTTATAACAAGGTTTCTTATATATTTCCAACATAGCAAGGCCATTTTTTGACCTAAACCACCAAATTTCTTAAAATAAAAGAAAAACTACATATATATGTATAAAAGTAAGTCTTACGGTTTTGATTTCATTTCCACACAATAATAGTTCTCTATCTATTTCCTTATTACTGTTTACAAACTAAATATAATCCAACTAAAACTGATTGTAACCAAACCCTGCTCGAAAAAACGACTTGTGAACGATCCGACATGATACAAGCTGGAGTTCATTATGTAAAATATACATCGCTTGCGTGAGTCCTTGAAGTTACGAGAAGAAATCATTTCTGAGTCGATACGGCTGATTTCATGAATTTAATAACCGTAGTGACGACATTAATTACATGCTAACCATCTTTTATGGACAAATATTGTTTATATTATTGTTAATCATAATTATATAATTAAAACTTGCAATTCTTTGCTCTCCACTATACAAGAAAAATTAAAAGATGTTATCTTGTCTATGATCACTGGTGTTTTTTATTTCCTAGCTAGTTCCTAAAAAAGTGTATTTCTAAATTAAATGATAAGGGAAAAATTCGTATTATAAGTTAGGATGTGATTGAAAATGATTTAAAAAACGGCGGGCTTACATAGAAGTGGAATCTTAAGACCTTTTCCATTAACAAATTGAATAATCTTCGATGGTGATCCTACCACTTAAAAGAATGTCAGAAACATAATCACTAAAAGATTTTTAACATTTCCGACCATTTCACAGTTTTCACTTATCATACAAATGAGATAATCTAAATATGTTTTTAAAAAGCATTTTGGTTCGTGGACCAATAATTTGTGGGAAAAAGTATTGTATGACGGTCCTCCACTTGAGGAAAAAATAATAATTTATGAATGTCCTACCACCACGTTGCAATCTGTTCCTTTTGTGTGGTTTTGGGTTACTTGGCTGATATAGGGATGCTAAAATGTGATGGAAAAAAACTCATAATATGTTTCAAGGGCAATAGAATTAGTAAATAAAACAACTAAGTTATATTCGTAAAACCAAATAAGTAGAGAAATCCAACGGTAAAATGATTTCAAAAAGGCACACAAAAACTAGAATGGAACTATACAATCTAAGATACCACAAAAAGAAATATTATTTCCAGGAATATCACTATTTTGTAAAAGTTCCAAATATACCACAAACTTAAAGTTTATGGAGGATTTCCGAAAGTTCATAAACTTTTTTACTAACCTTAAAAAAAACATATAATGTGATACTTTTAGAAATTACTCAATCTCAAACGCAATAAAATGGTTTGTCGTTTTTTTCAGCCGAACAAGATGGGTTGTCTTTGAAAATTCTATATAACACTACAATTTTGTATTTGTTATATATAATCATATCTCAAAATGTTATGATATCTTAAAATATTGCTTGTAAACATTTTTCAGTTGTCAAACAATTTCAAGCGATTGCCTTATTTTTAAGTGTTAACACATGAAACATGAGTTGTGTGTGTATTTGGAGAAACGTCTTATACCTTAACCAAACCAACTATATAAAAATTGGACTAGTCCTATCACATAACACGGGATGAAGTTGGGATATCTTAAAAATGTCTCTTTCAAAAAACTTATTTCTCTCATGTGTCTTTCAAAAAAACTATTGTAACTTGTGAATAACATGTGAAATTTTTCTGCTATGTATAAATTTGTACTATATTTTTAGAATTACCTAGATCGGGATGGATTGTTAGGTGGATCCATTGCTTTGAGGTTGATTGCATTAATGAACATTGACGGCGCACATCAAATAGATTGCATTATGCGTAGCAAAAATCGATCGTTTTATCAAAGAGCCTTCTAGTTCTTTCTTCTCACTGTCATATAGAATTCTCCAAAACATAGTAGCCCATCAATAATAGAATCTCCAAAACACTGACCCTCATATATACTTTTATTTTAGGGGTGACGATATATTGACTCTTATCGATTGGTCGATTTTCCTTAATGACAACATTAACATTTTTGACCGTTTTGAAAATAAACATTTGGATCATTTATCTTGACTTATATACCTATGTCTACGAATCAAATCATTTCTAACTGTGAAAGAGCCACCAAACTAATTCGTGGACATAATGACGTTCGATTTTGATAAAATTAGTCCATTTGAACTTTGGAGAAAAAAATAATAATTTGACACAAACAAATTATTTAAATAGACAGCAAAATTGCATTAAGAAACGTTTTGGTATACCAAAAAAAAAAATCAAACACATGAAACTGATCCATACTAGTTTTGATTTCAAGTTTTCAACTATAACAAGAAAAAATCTACAAAAGTATGAATTAAATCCTATTGAACACTTACCTAAATCTGTCATAGGTATTTTCCCTCTTTTGTCTTGTTAAATTCTTATAAAAGTTATCAAAGGTTAACATGGATCATTAGATGTTCATCATCTTTACCAAAACTATATTCTTTAATTATTAATTATGAAAATGATTAGGTTTGGTGAGCTTGCGCATTTCGTTCTCTCTTTCTCTGTCTCTCTTTTGTGAATTGTGGGGTTTTGGTCGGTGTAGTTATTATATTCCAGGGCTCTAAATTAATCATTAAGAGTAAGCAACTTGTCCGTGGAAAAATAGAGTAATAAATTTATAGTTTTATACATTGTATATGAACCACCAAATCAATATTTAGACATAAACGAGTGACACTAGATTGATATAGGTTATACTTCGAACAAGAACGAGTGATTAACCGTCCTTTCGATTTTGTTATTTGTCTAGTTACATCTTAATGGTAATTAAGAAGAACTAAGAAGTAAGAAGTATAACACCTATGATCTAACAGTTTTTTAGGTTCCATTTCTAATATATCTTTATTCCGAGGGTAAAAATAAACAAATTCTAATGTATTTTTGTTTTTAAGATAATGAAAAAAAAAAGATAATAAACTTAATTTTTTTCAAACTGATTTTTTTAGGACTAAACATTCTAAGAAAATAATATAACAAAATCAACTAGCCACAACAAGTAACTTTTTTCTTCTAAATTGGCTATGAAAATTTCCTCTTGCCATCTTCGTATTCCTTTAATCCTTTATTCTATAAAAGAAAATTAGAAATTACAAATATGAAAAAAACATAAATTTCATAGTAAGAAAACAATAAAATAAAACAAGAATAATTTTTTCCTTAGTCTGATCGTTACGTGGGCGAACTACAGTCCAAACCGGCCAACCTATCCATCCGACCGGCCAATACAAAAAAAAAAACTTCAACATCATTACTGTTGACTTAAATAATAGTTTTAGTGGCTTTATATTTTGACGTAGTAATTTAGATGGTTTTAATTTAAAACCACGTTGACAAAGCAAGATATTATAAAATAAACTAAATAATGGGACCCGAGTGAAATTATAATGCTCTAATCAAAAGTTTGTTTATATAGCTTGAAAAAAACCTACCAACTCTCGGCTGTGATAGTTTTTTGTTTCCTTGTCTTTCTTTTGTCGTGAAGTTATTCAGATCGATGCTCTGAACGATTAAATTTAGTTTTGGGGGCAATTTTAGTTGTTTGGAATAGTTGGCGAATGTATGATAAGAAACTCGTTCATTAGAAAGCATACTTGTATTATGACCCGAGTGAGTGTTCCGTTTGAGTCTTCCTTCACAGACCACAGTTTTTTTGGCCTATCCTATATCATTAACAAGGCCACAACATTCTCCGGAATGACTGAAATGATGTATTCTTTCATAAACTTCCCGACGCTCGAGTAAAAATGGGCAACATGACTGGACGAAGAACATATTTCATACAATTTTGATCAGATATCTTATACAAACCATATAACGATTAAAGAGATGTGATTCTATAAACTTTATGATTACTAAAACATGTGCATCTTCACAAGATGACAAGATCACTATATCTCTAAGCAACTTACCAATCATACATAGCATAGAGTATTCCGTATATAAAAAAAAGTTACCAATCATAAATATATGTAGAAATTTTAAGAATGACGGACTGGATTCTACAACTCTACATTTCGTTACCAATCACAATTATGTATTGTGTGTTTTCATTCTGTAATTTACAAAATTAATTTTATACAAAAAAAAATCTACAAAGTCAATGAAAAATATGTATGGAAATCTATCATTCCTTAATTTTTTTGGTTTAACTATCATTCCTTAATATGTTTTCTACTTGATCATTCTCCATTTTATTTAATATACTTTATAAGCCTTCTATGATTCCGCCGTTACATGATGTTACAAATTTAGTAAAAGCAAGATAAAACCGTAAAAAGCAGAAATATTACAAAGTTAAAAAGGAATGAGAAGAATGGAGATGGGAATAAGAAACAAAGTGGGAGGACATACTGGTGAGAGTTACTTTTGGTGATTTGGTCAAACACATTTTGACTTGTAACCCCAAAAAAACTTTACTGAATGTTGCAAATTGCCATAGCGTCCCCTCACGTGTCATTTGGGGCTACTATTCGTCGTAAACACTAAACAATTAATAATTTTTTTTTTGTTTGTTTGCTATATTATGGATTTGTTTGCTACATTATGGTCGCCTTTATACGCCGTGGGCTGGAGAAAAATTAAAATAAAATAAGCCGCGGGCATTTGTTTTGCCATTCTGAGGCCCATAATCAGAGCTCAACAGTCAAACGTGCTAAAATTAGGAAATATTCATGACCAAAATACTGACGTGCTAAAATTAGGAAATATTCATGACTAAAATTAATACCTAATCTACGTCACAATGTTATTATCCTCTTCTTCATAACACCTTCGCCACCACATTCATATCAACACTCATCAAATCCTAAAGTAACTCCTACTAAATAGCTGCTTATTCATCATTAATTATTCTTAAGCGGTTAAAATTATGTCAATATAAAAACCACTTTTCCTTGCATGTTCAAAGACATCTTTTGTATTGTGATTATTATTTTTTGTTGCGCTTCAAACTTTCTATTTGTTCATGCGTAAATGACATATATGTTATTTAGACAAAATTTGTTTGGTTAAGTTAGAGAAACTGTAATTTAGACAAGCGTCGAGAAATAGTTGAGATTATGATTTTTTTCTTTATTTGTATAATTGAAAGATACGATGAAACAGGTAATAGCATAAACGAATGATAAATGTTTGGGTTTGAATCGTTCAGAGCTTGAGGCTTCTTCTAGGTTCCAGGCTTGCAACTCCCTTCATTTTCTTCAAACATCGAATCCTTTATTGACACCCGGTTCAGATTCATCTACCATTAAGTGGTTTCAAGTTTTGTGTTACAAGCATCATCCGTATCGATCCAGTGGTCATCTCTAAATATTTGCGAATTCACTTAACTTTTCATATTATTGTCTTGTGTTTTAATATAACTCATCTTTGTGCTGTGTTATAAACTTACAATACTATACGTGTAACGTAACCAGATTTTGCCAGTACTTGCTTCGAAGCTAAGGTCTGATGATGTAGTACTAGTTAACTAGACATTAATAGAGTCCCATGCATGGCCAATAAGATGAATACGTTTTCGGAGAACAGTTATTTGCCTTATTGGCATCCAGCTTTGTAGAACATGATATCCTGTCTGATATAGTTTTCTTTTACATTATTAAAAAATTTATTAGTAATTTCAGCATGTGTAAATGTTTAGATTTAGAAATAGTTATGGGTTGCATTGGGACAAAAGGAAAAATACAATAAAATGATTCAAAAGATCACCGTTAGGCATTCCCTCTTTGGTTTAGTACAGTTGGATCTTTTTTTTCTGGATATATAGTTTTAGAATTTTGAAAAATATGTCTTGTCCTTAAATAACATCGAATTTTATTTCGATGCAGTTTGGTTCAGTTCAAATAGTGTTAGTTCGTTTCGGATCGGGTTAGGTTTTGTAGCTACGACATAAAGATTTGTATGCAGTAGGGGTTATGATAAAATTTGGTTCGGGTTTAGATCGATGAGATTGGTTCGGTTCGTTTTTTTTTCCCCCATCTGCACCGCTAAATTATTGGGCCAATAATGTGAGGCTCCTTCTCAATCTAATAATAACTATAGAACAAGGGGCATGATCCAAAAGCAACGGGCTTGATACCCGATATATATCCGACCCGGGTTGTCGGGCATGGGTCCATCGTTTTCAATTGGTTTCATATATTTGTTTTCTTCCCCAAACATTTTTCTTTTTAACTTTCAAGTCCTCCGAGAAGAGGCCGACGCAATTATAACTGCCGAGCTTCCGTTTCCCGGTCGGAAAGCTTCTTGGTCTGGTCACATCGTTTGAATCTTCTCTGTCGGAGGAATCTTGATCGATCAAAACTGTCAAATTTTGACATTCGAGGTTCTGGGTTTTTGATTTGGTGGAGCTGATTTATATTGAATGGCTTCTTCAAGTTTGGGGAGCTCAATTCCCGCGCCAGGTAACAGTTTCCAGAATCTTCAAATTTGTATTTTTTTTCCTTCTCAGTTTTTTGTTTTCTCTCAATTGATCGGTTTATTGTTTGATCAAAACTTTTAAATTATGTAATTGGGTCAACATTTGTTGTGGCAATGGCTGTTTTCCTGATCAAGTCTGATTTTGGACTATAGGAGACTCAAGTTAACATTTTGATCGTTTTTTTGGCAGAGGCTGTTCAACTTCTGGTATCGTCTCTAGCTGATGATTCCTCTGTGGTCAGAGAAGCTTCCATGGCTTCCCTGAGAGACATTGCCTCTCTGTATGTACCATTTTTCTCTTTTTCATACACAAGACATGCAAACTTCGATAGATGCACAATGGTTAGTGGGATATCTCTGATTCCGAACTGTTGTGTGAGTTTCCAGGAATCCGCTTCTGGTTCTCGATTGTTGCTATGCTGTGTCACGTGGAGGACGAAGGGTAACGTTTTGTTTTCGCTTGTTTCTTTTTCTTCGTCTGTTGTTTGCTTTAACCGGTGCATAAATATGGCACTACTCGGTGTTGCAGAGGTTTGGTAACATGGCTGGGGTTTTTCAAGTAATGGCATTCAGTGTTGTGCATTAGAGAAGAGGGGGAGAGTGATGAAAGTTTTCATGGGAAAAGCTTGCTAAAGATTGCTACAGCTGAGATATATCTTCAAGGTATGTTTGTGAAAGCTGAACCTATACTTCGTATAGTTAGACAGATTAACATATAGAAGATTGGTTTTTCGATGCAATTTTGAAAATTTAATAGCTTGTTTGAGATAAATAAATGACCTTTCGCTCCTGAAATTTTATGTTTCCATATGTCTGCTTTTTTCCCTCTACCGTCTATGTGGCATTTGAAGCTTAGAAGGGTTTGTACATTTTTCTTATGCGTTGGACAGAAGATAGATCTATGTGGCTCTTTCTTGTAGTAGAGGTTACCTAGAAATTTGACGTACATATTTCAGGATTAGATGAGGGAGACATTCTCATTAAGCATAAGTAACAAAATAATATCTAGACAAATCAGGGGAGACGAATTGCAATTCGTACAAACTTTCTCGCATTGTTCGTACATATATGTTTCCTGATCATTTTAGTATCTTTTATTGGTATCATAACGTAGGAACTAAATGCTGATTGGCAAAGGCAAGCATCTGGGCTACTTGTCTCCATTGGAACACATTTTCCTGATCTTGTAAGTCTTCTTCATCTATATTCCTCTTTGCTAATTCAAGGGGGGTGTTTCTGGACTTTGAGAAAACAACTGTTTATTTAGATCCGTGCGACTGTACATTCCTGAGTTCTTGCCTTATACACAAAGGGTTGCTGTATTAGGGTAGCTGTACAACATGATCGGTGGTGAGATGCAGTTCGATATATATTTACTTCTTGGGCTCTGCACATATGTGAATCTAATTTTAAAAATAATCAGTATGCTGAAGTAGGTAGTATCTTTGATAGACTGCATGGCACAGGATGAGTTGCTGCTGAGAAAACCATAGTAGAGACTTTCACCTTTTGTCATGTTAACTTCTGATTTGAAGCATTTTAGATAGTCGCATAAATAAAGCTGGTCCATTTTCTCCCTACTGTCAGTTATCGGGAGATGACAGCCTATTGCATTAGACGTTGGCCTTGATTTTCCTTCACCAATTTTTGTTGAATAAAGTCCAAGTTATCTGTTTTTAGCGTAATTTTGATCTTTCTTAACTGAAATGACAGATGATGGAAGAAATATTTCTTCATCTCTCTGGTCCGGCTTCAGCTGCACCTGCTATGGTTCAAATTCTTGCTGACTTTGCCTCATCTGATGGTTAATACTAACTCTCATCTGCGTTCCTTTTTTTTTTGGTTTCTCACATTGAAAAGTTTAGGGAAATTGCACTTCTCTGATATTTTGAACTACTTTCATGTCTTCTTTGAAGCTTTGCAGTTCACTCCACGACTGAAAGATGTACTTTCAAGGGTGTTGCCTATTCTTGGGAATGTTCGGGATGTGCACCGACCAATATTTGCAAATGGTACAGTAAAATTCTTTTATAGAAAGTGCCAATTTTTCTCCTTTATCGATAAGCTGGATTGTTTTTTTTTTTCCTGTATTATGTGGTTAGTTTTTTTTTTTCCATTTAAATCTGGCCTAATAGAAGGGTCATCATGTCAGAGTTTGCTTAATTATCGAACCAATATGGAAATTTAATTCATAGTAACAGAAAAGGTAGGATATTAACCTGTTGATCTGTACACATTCGAACTCTCCCAATGGGTGAAGAGATGACAAAAAACACAGATCATGCAATTTGTATGCGCGCTAAAAAAAACACAAGGAGGAGCCTGTATATTTCAAATACCTCACCTTGTCTCTAGTACCATCTTATGTTTGCTTATTTCGTCTCATATATAAATCATTGGTTTTATGTCTAGCGTTTAAGTGCTGGTCTCAGGCAGTGTGGCTATACATCACAGATCTTACCTCAGATTCTCCTCTTGACAGCGATGTCATGTGAGACCACTTGCTTTGTTCTGTTTTATATCTACTAGGCTTTGTGTTTACGCACTCAAATCAAGATTTAATCCGATGCAGGTCCTTTCTAAACTCAGTTTTTGAGCTGTTGTTGAGAGTTTGGGCAACTTCTCGAGATCATAAGGTGAGTCCATGATGTCGTTTAGCATTATTCTCCACTTTAGGTTCTAATATTATTGCATCTTCCAGTTTAAAAGATATTAATCAAGAGATTACCACGGTAAGGATATGGTTCATAATTGTTCACAGACAGTTTATTTTATATAAAAGTTGAAGACGAGTGAGATTGTGTAACTTTATTTATAAGATCAAAGAAGAAAGGAAAGTTTATCTTTTGGTTCTTTTTCTCCCAGTAGTGATTCTCTTATATTCACTGTACAGAGAGATAAATCTCGGCATGATTTTGATAGTCGGCTCTTCACTTATTCTCCAGACATGGCTCTTTACTTTAAAGTGTGCTCAGTTTGCTTATCTTCTGCTGAATAAGGTACGAGTATCTACTGTAGAGGCGCTGGGTCAGATGGTCGGTCTTATCACGCGGACACAACTGAAATCAGCATTACCAAGGCTTATTCCAGCTATACTTGAACTGTAAGTTCTGTTTTTGATTTTATTTTTCTTTCTATCTCAACCTTTAATTTTCAAAGGTCCAGAGCCATAGTAAATTCGTTCTCTGCTTCATATATTGCCCAACAAATTAAAGCTTCATTAAGTTAGAAAGACATGTACTAAGGCATGTGATGTTTTTTTTTTTGTGTAGACTTGTCTTTCTTTTTAATTCTTAACGTAGAGATTATTTCAATTTTAGGTATAAGAAAGATCATGACGATGCTCTTTTGGCGACATGTAGTCTTTACAACCTATTAAATGCCTCGTTACTTTCTGACTCAGGTCCTCCACTGCTTGATTTTGAGGTAATGGTGTGTCTATCATTTTTTTTTTCTTTTTCTTTTTCTTAGGTGCCGCATTATCTACAATCATCTGGCACAACAACTTTTTTTTTGGATGTGATGGTTTATGCTAGGAATTGCAATGATAAGATACAGGTTATGCTGTGTTTCAGTTAAGTTTTATTTATTTTCAGGACCTTACAATTGTTCTGTCAACACTGCTTCCTGTGATCAGTTTTAGTAGTGTAAACAAAAGGTGTTCAGGTATATCAATGGGACGTAAGGTAAGTCAGTGTCGCTTTCATTTTATGCTGTTAATGCAACACAAATGTTTCAGGCCTCTTTCATTTTTGCAGCCTTTGTTTTGGGAGTGATGTGTAGAAATCTTTTGCCCGTTCTTTATTCTTTCTGTTACAGGCATACAATGAAGTGCAGCGGTGTTTTCTGACTGTTGGCTTGGTTTACCCCGAAGATTTGTTTACATTTCTTCTTAACGTGAGGACATGTTCTTTCGATAAATAAATAAAATATATTTTGTTTGATAGATATGGCTCTAGATATTCTTTATGTATGCATTGCGAAACAGTGGAAATACGTAGCACTTTTATTAGGCTCAAGAACTATACCTTGGCATGCTTCTATGTAATACTTTATACTAGATATATTTATGTTGAAGTAAAATTTGAATCCCTGTATTCCTTGTATATTTTCACCAGAAATGCAAGTTGAAAGAAGACCCCTTGACGTTTGGTGCTCTTTGTGTCTTGAAACATCTGCTTCCGAGGTGTATTTCTTTATCCTTCATCAGTATGATGTATTAATTTAACGTTTATGTCCTATCCCAACTTAATGATGTTGCATTGCGTTTGGAGGTTATTTGAAGCGTGGCACTCAAAACGGCCTCTTTTGGTTGATGCTACAAGGTCTTTGTTAGATGAGCAAAGTTTAGCTGTTCGAAAAGCTCTCTCAGAGGTACTGAGCTAGCATATATTGTTGTTTTTTACTCCTAAAATATGCATGCTTTAACATCGCCACTTGTGATTTTGTTCTTCTGCTTTGATGACAGTTGATCGTGGTCATGGCTTCACATTGCTATCTGGTTGGTCCATCTGGGGAATTATTTGTTGAATACCTTGTACGCCATTCTGCAATAGGAGAGACTGACAATCTGAAGGTAAGACGAGAACATAATAATCTACTTTCAAAATCAGTTATCGTACTCACCTGAAAAACTGAAAGAATAATGTGTGCCAATGAACGTATGACAAGGAAGAGGAAAATTACTTTTCTTGACGAAATGTTACAATACATTTAGATAAAGAAGATCACTGCTCCGATCCGTTGGGTTTGGATTGCCTTCTTTATTGTTATTTATCTGCACTTAATGAATTATGAGAAAAGGCAGCCCAAATATGGACATCCTCACTTCCTGCCGAGTATTCCAAATGCAGTGAAGAATTACTATATAAGTTGGCATTATCTCATGCACTTATTTCTGATGCTTCAAATTTCATCCCCCAAGAAATATATATATATATATATATATATATTTATATTTAATTGTAGTGATTTTTGGACTTTGTTATAAAAACAACTGAGCCAGGTATTAGGTTGCGTCCTGGGTGTTGCTGTTTGTAGAAATCTAACGTTACCCTAAATCTGGGACATGATTATCTTGCTCCAAGTAGTGTGTTATCGAGTCTTCTTATTACCTTGCTCCAAGTAGTGTATTATGGAGTCTTCTTACCACTGCACATATGCTACTGTTGTTTTGAGTACATAGCTTGAACAAGTTTGAAGTACTGTCTTTCTTAGTTTGAGATGTAAATATTTCTAGGCAAAAGGAGAGGCAGTTAGTCCAACACAGCTAAGAGCAGTTTGTGGAAAAGGTCTTCTGCTCTTGACCGTTACAATCCCGGAGATGGAGGTGCTGCAAATTTGTCTTTTAAAATACGATTTATCCCATTTACTAATAGTTTCAAATTCTAATGCTAAAGAGGATTTGAAATTGCAGTACATTCTTTGGCCTTTCCTACTGAAAATGATTATCCCTAAGGAGTACACTGGCGCTGTTGCATCAGTAAGATCTTTCTTTTATTGCCTATTTTGAGTTTTTTTTTTTTTTTCACATCAGAGACTAGACCTGAATTAAAATTATTATCGATTTAATTTGATAGGTCTGTAGGTGCATATCTGAACTGTGTCGTCGTAGATCTTCAACCACCCCCATGTTGATTGAGTGTAAAGCTCGCGCTGATATTCCTAGCCCTGAGGTGAATTTGTTGTTGTAACCTGTCATATGATCTATAAGTTTTGTTGTCTATGGTACAGTCTCAAAATTGAAAACTCGCATGTACACATACTACAAATGCAGGAATTGTTTACCCGTTTGGTGGTTCTTTTGCACAACCCTCTGGCAAAAGAGCAGTTAGCAACCCAAATTTTGACGGTAAGTATGTGTCAGTAACTTCAGAAAATCCTGTTTTATATTCACATTTTATGTGCCCATAATTCCAGAACATACTTCTCTATTCCTCTTTTTCATCAAGTGTATATGCTTCATCGTTATACCGCCTACTATTTTTAATAGCTCATAACAGGAGTATTGTATCTTTTAAGTTCTGTCTTTATTTAACTACTCTGTTAATACCTTCAGGTCCTTGGCTATCTGTCTCCTCTTTTTCCAAAGAACATAAGCATGTTTTGGCAAGATGAGGTACTCTGTCGTTTGCTACATTGCTCAAGATACTAGTTTTCTTAAAATCGTTTCTTGTACCTAATCAGCTACCAGAGAACGATATATGGTCAGATTGCATCGTAGATTTCTAGTATCTTTGTTTCTTGCATCATATTTTCTGTAGATATGCCCCTAATTATTTATCACATTTGGTAAGCTCTAGATTCCAAAAATGAAGGCGTATGTCTTTGACACAGAAGATCTGAAGCTTGATCCATCCTCTCAGGAAAATTGGGATGACATGATAATCAATGTAAGCTTATTCAGCTGGTGTGAAGGGAAAAACATCATAATGAGCTAAAGTTTCTTTAAAGCCTAAATATAAGGAAATTTAATATGTTAATTTGACCAGTCATGCTTGTTGCATTTATTACGTCTAAATCATTATTGTATTATACAGTTTCTAGCAGAATCACTAGACGTCACCCAGGATTCTGATTGGGTTATATCTCTTGGAAATGCCTTTGCAAAACAATACATTCTTTATACTCCGGATGATGACCATGCAGCACTTCTACACCGGTATTATTCTTGCTTTTTTTCTTTTCAGATCCCGAGAGATGACTAATAAGTTTCAAATTGTCTCTAAAAGCTGCACATAGACTTTAGTTTATAGCAGAGTGTATTTATATTGATTATTGACCGCAAGACTGTGTCGTAAAGCTCTTGTTCTTTGTGTTTTAGTTGCATGGGAATACTTCTCCAAAAAGTTAATGATAGAGCATATGTTCGTGACAAGATTGACTGGATTTACGAACAGGCTGACATATCCATACCTGCAAACAGACTTGGTTTAGCGAAGGCCATGGGGCTGGTATTTTGAATGTCCTTGTCTTTTTCTCTCTCAGATCTTGATTTGGAGCCTATGTTAATATGCTAATTGATTGCGCAGGTCGCGGCTTCTCACTTGGACACTGTACTGGAAAAGCTGAAAGTCATTTTGGATAATGTTGGGCAGAGTATTTTCCAAAGGTTTATCTTGCTTGACTTAATGAAATCACTACCATTTTAATACCTAGACATACCTGCATATATGCCAATCATTTTCGAATCTATTACTTACTTTCTTTTAATTAAAATATATCACATATCTTTCAGTAGTGGAAGGCAGTATCTTGAAGGTTTGTAAATTCTAGCTAACCATCCCAACTTCTTTATGTGTATATTAAGGCTCATTAAAAGCTGCAGTTGCACTAGCAGAAAATATTGTATCAAAAGATTTCCTGATTTAGATAATTAGTTCATTCATTAGTCATATTGTTGCTTCCAGGTATCCTAGAATTTGTCACTTTACAGGTTTGTGAAACTAATAACATAAAACTGACTTAATGTTCTTGTGTCAATTCTAGGATCTTATCTCTTTTCTCTGAGAGCTATAAAACAGAAGACAGTGATGACATACATGCTGCTTTGGCGTTGATGTATGGATATGCTGCGAAATATGCCCCCTCCTCGGTTATTGAGGCCAGAATAGATGCACTTGTCGTAAGTCTCTAAACGTTTATTAAAATTCGCATTTCTATTTATATTTACATACTATAATCTTCCACGATCTTTTCTAAATTTATGCTTCAAATTGACTTTGAGTCATATGCTAGGAAAACTCATCTAATGAAATTAAATATCGTCGTATTAAGAGTTGGAAGTCTGAATAATTTTCTGTGGCCAAACAGTAACTTATGTTACATTTTAGAGAACTTGTTATATTGTTTCAGCACTACTTTTATTTTCAATTTGAATTTTTATAATCAGATTTCATTTTTGTGTCCCGCAGGGCACGAATATGCTTTCACGGCTTCTTCATGTCCGGCAACAAACCGCAAAGCAAGCTGTTATAACTGCTATTGATTTGTTAGGTTAGTATGATGATGGAGTCATTATTGCGAGTCTTATCGATTTCTTTTCTCTCTTTGATCTTTTTTATTAAGTTACACCGCTCCACGTGGTTTAGCTATAATGGTAGGAAAATTGTGGGATTATATAGGACCTTGATCTCTTGTCTTTTTGTGTGAAGGTCGTGCTGTCATAAATGCTTCAGAAAGTGGTGCCACATTCCCATTGAAAAGAAGAGATCAGATGCTTGATTATATATTGACTTTGATGGGTCGAGATGAAAATGAAGGTTTTGCAGAATCTAGTCTTGAGGTTCTACACACTCAGGTATGATAATCTACGGAAAGAATCTATACCATGTGGCTTTTCTTTCAAACAAGCTGTTACCATTCCTCTTTCTGACTGAAATCTTGTTCAGGCACTTGCTCTGAATGCCTGCACAACCCTGGTCTCTGTCGAACCGAAGCTAACCGTTGAAACTCGAAATCGTGTCATGAAGGTGATTAGCTTCTCGTTTGAATCGAGCTCAAAAAGAAAAGAATGAGATAAATGCTGTTTGTTATCTATTAATATTCTCTCTTGAATTTATGCACATTGTCTTGGGCAGGCTACATTGGGCTTCTTTGCTTTGCCTAATGATCCATCAGATGTCATCAGTCCTCTTATAGACAATCTTGTGACTCTCTTGTGTGCCATCCTCCTTACAAGGTATTTACTTGACAAGTTTAAATTCACCCAGCTTTTATGAGGCTCTAGATTCTCTTTTTTTTTTTTTTTGTCAAGTTAGTCGTATTTTGATCTGTTTATTATTTCTATTGATGAAATACTTTCTCAAAAACTGAAATCTTCGATGGAATCTCCTAAAATAAATTTTACCTGGTCTAGGTTTCTTTTTTCAGTCTGTACTTGTTTTCTTTAAGTATACCATTACAAGAGACATAATTTCAAATTGCTTTTCTCTTATAAGTTCATTTGATCTGTCTTTACTACATTGCATAACTTGCATGTTACTTCTGTTAGATTAGGTTCAATGATTATGGTGATGGATTTGCAGTAATCTCAAATATTGAGTCTTACTAAAAGTGCAGTTTGAAGTACTTTTGTTTTTCCGCTTATTCAATGATATATCTTCATGAACTAGTGGAGAGGATGGCAGAAGTCGAGCTGAGCAGCTTTTGCATCTGCTTAGACAGCTTGATCAATATGTTTCGTCACCCATTGATTATCAAAGAAAAAGAGGCTGTGTGGCAGTTCATGAGATGCTTCTAAAATTTCGCAAGCTATGTGTTGCTGGCTATTGTGCTCTTGGTTGTTCTGGGGATTGCCCACATAGAAAGTTTGTAGACCGCAGTATGCAGGGGAATTTTTCAAATCTACCATGTATGAAGATATGCTTAAACAATTTGTTATCTATTTATTCCATACATTATCTATCAGCTAATTATTTCCTTTGTTTGACCAACAGCGGTATTTTTATTTCCTGACCGCGAGGTATTATGTTTGGGAGATAGGGTCATAACCTATCTCCCACGCTGTGCTGACACGAATTCTGAAGTTCGGAAAATTTCTGCACAGGTATTTGATTAGTACTTATCCTGATCCACTGTGTCAATATGATGGGTGATGGTTTGATCTGAGTGTGACATTAATTGTTTCTATTGATTTCTCCTACTATTACTTTTGTTAGATTCTTGATCAGTTCTTCAGCATTTCGCTTTCCCTTCCAAAAGCTGTACTCTCAAGCGGGTTGGATTCTGAAGACTCCTACAAAGCCCTGTCTTCCCTTGAAGACGTCATTGCCATTTTGAAAAGCGTAAGCCTTTTGTGGTTAGGCTCAGACTTATCTTCTTTTCTTTTGTAAGCTTCATGTTCAGGGTGTCAGATTTCTTTGAACCGACTTTCAGGATGCATCTATTGATCCATCCGAAGTTTTTAACAGAATAGTCTCATCTATTTGTGCACTTTTAACGGAGGATGAGGTTTGTTTTCTTCCTTCTTTTGTATAAATTATAGTGTCATTGGATGGTTGAGGTCTCATTATGTTGTGGTATGTCGTGTAGCTTGTAGCAGCCTTGCACAGTTGCACTGCAGCTATCTGTGACAAAATCAGGCAATCTGCGGAGGGAGCCATTCAAGCAGTTACTGAGTTTGTTTCAAGAAGAGGGAGTCATCTGAGTGACACTGATATATCAAGGTACATCAAAGCTTGTTGTGATAGATGGTTTCGGTCCCTTTTTTACATTATTATCTGATGATCTTGTTCTCCTTTCTTCTTTTGGCAGGACAACTCAGTCCTTGCTTTCGGCAGCAGTTCATATAACTGAGAAGAATTTACGTGTTGAAGCGATTGGAGCTGTATCCTTTGCTTAACATTTGATTTGCACGAAATTTGATACTGCTATAATATAAAACTCAGTAGCATTTATCTCGTATGCTCTTAGTATATTACTGCTTACCTTAATGACATGAAGATCTCTGCACTAGCAGAGAACACACAATCATCGATTGTATTTAATGAAGTCTTGGCTACTGCTGGAAGGGACATTGTGACAAAGGACATAACTAGAATGCGTGGTGGCTGGCCAATGCAAGATATATTTTATGTAAGTACCATTCTCTTTGGAACTATGATATATTATTTTATCTACTTTTCTTTCATGGTTATATAAGATGAAATTTTGATGCAGGCTTTCTCTCAACATACGGAGCTTTCAATTTTGTTCATGGAACACTTAATATCCGTTCTCAATCGTAGTTCTTTAGTTAAAGGTGATAAGGGAGATAGTACTAGCCCTTCTTCTGAAACGCATGTAGAAGATGATATTCTTCAAGCTGCCATTTTTGCTCTCACTGCCTTCTTTAGGTACAATTATTTCATAATCGATCAATTTTACTTGTGTGTATGTGTTGCATTTTTGGTGGCTAATATACTCAAATCAACCAGAGGTGGCGGAAAAATTGGAAAGAAAGCTGTTGAGAAAAGCTACTCTTCTGTTGTTGGGGCACTCACTCTTCAATTGGGAAGTTGTCATGGACTTGCAAGCTCGGGTCAGCAAGATCCATTACGGTAACACAATTCAAGAAATCTATAAGCTGTGACGATTGGTAGTTGGTACCCTTACTTTAGTAAAGCCTTTCTGATATTTTTCCTTCTTAAGCAGAGTACTTCTAACTTCATTCCAGGCTTTCTGCGAGTGTGTTGGTGATTTTGAGATGGGCAAGGTACCTTTTGACTTCAACATTAAATTGGTTTTGTTTAGTTTCCAGTATGATGAACTGATACATGTCTTTGCTTAGATTTTGGCACGTAATGGGGAGCAAACAGAAAAGGAAAAGTGGGTTGATTTTATTGGCGATATTGCTGGATGCATTTCAATTAAGAGACCGAAGGAGGTACCTAGTTATTAAATGATTAGCGTTGTGTTTATCAGAGTCTCTGTAGGCTAACTGTTGAGTTCAATAATTGATCATCGGTTCATTAGCTGTGTCAATTGTGGCATTATGGATTTTCTCTTGACCATTCTTCTCGGGAAGTCATCGATGTGGAAATATGTGCATAGTAGTTTAGTACACATGAGGGATTCTTTCTGTCTGAAAAGGAATGAAATTGGGGAAGCCTAACCTATTCTTTAAGACAGCCTAACTGACTTGGTGGCTAATGCATCTGAACTCTTTGTTGCTCAGACCTTTTTAAGGAGACTAGCATAGAAAGAAATTTAGTGATAAATTAATGAGCGGTTACGGGTTCCCTTCAGACTTAAACTTAAATGTTTCAGTACTGGTGTTACAGGTTCGACATATTTGCATGATTCTAACGAAAGCACTAAATCGTCCACAAAGATTCCAAAGAGAAGCTGCAGCAGCCGCATTGTCAGAGTTTATACGCTACAGGTATATTGTTTTCGATGTCCTTACAATTTTTTCATTTTGATTTGTTTCCCACGTGTGTAGTTTTCTGGAATTTTACTCGTCTTCGTGAGACATTGATTTAGATGCGTGTACCCATTCATCTTGTATGCTATGTCTGGAAAAAAAAATTTAAGGTCAAAGTGAAGATAACAGGTTATAGTTCTAGGTTATGTGTATATAAATGAGTTAAGAGAAGAAAGTCAAAGGACTGAAGCATGATGCCTGACAGGTGACATGAAAAAGGAACAAAGCCCTTCCTTATTACCTTATCTTCTTAAATTTCCTCTGCTAATATATCTGAGTTGCAGTGGTGATTTTAGTTCTGTGATGGAGGAGATGGTCGAAGCACTCTGCCGACATGTTTCAGATGATTCTCCGACTGTAAGACGCCTTTGTCTAAGAGGATTAGTCCAAGTAAGAGTTCTTGTAGGAAATTTCTAGTTATCTATTTTGATTGTCTAAGAGGACTAGTGTAAGAAAGAATTATGTGGAGCAGTTATTATTTCCTTGCCATCATTATTCAAGCAGAAAGTGTATGCTCCTGTTGGATTATGATAATGATCTTAGATCAGCAATTAATATCTTAAGAACCGTAAATCATCAAGTATGGAGGTGTTTTATCTTTGACTAAATAAAATTAGTTTATACACATATTGTATATTCATACATATTGATGCTGACTAGTCTTTGGAATAAGGTGGTTTGGGAAATTTAGTTCGGTTTCTGCTGCTTTCTTTATCAAGTTTATTATTCCTTAATACATAACTTAGTTGCTTCGGGGTTTTGCCAGATGCCATCTGCTTGTATGAACCACTACACAACGCAAGTTATTGGTGTAATACTAGCATTGCTCGATGATTTGGATGAGTCGGTGCAACTAACTGCTGTGTCATGCTTATTGATGGTAATGGTCAGAGCCATTAACAATTCGATATTTTTGAAATGTCTGTCAAATTTATACGCAATTTGTTTGAACATTATATGCTTCTTTTCTTTTGTTTAGGTCACAGAGTCAGCATCTAATGATGCTGTTGAACCTATCTTAATGAATTTATCCTTTCGGCTTCGTAATCTTCAGGTAAGTTATCTGAAACAAATACGAGATATAATAAAGCTTTAAGGCCAGACTAAACCTTGAACGGAAGAAAAAAGAAACGCAAAATCAGTTCTCTAAGTTCACTAAACTGTTAGGTACATGGAATTCTAATTTGTAACAGGTTAGCATGAACCCGAAGATGAGAGCCAATGCATTTGCAGCATTTGGAGCATTAAGTAAATATGCTAGTGGAGGGCAACGGGAGGGATTTGTCGAGCAGGTGACACATTTTTCTTCTCGTTTTCTTTTAAGTGATATGAATGACGAGGAAAGAAAATCTTTAGTTTTATCTAATGAAACTGTTTAAACCAGATTCATTCCACCCTTCCCCGCTTGGTAGTACACCTCCATGACGACGATGCTAGCATAAGACAGGCTTGTCGGGTAATTTTCTTCATAGCCTTTTACTCTTTTGTTTTGTTTGAGATAACTTTGAGTCTAGATACCCGTTTTTATTTTGGGTAGGGTACCCTCAAGCGTTTTGTTCCTCTCATGGACATCAAAAACCAGTCTACCCTGTATGACTCACGTGCTTTTAATTCTGACGATCGGTATGTCTCGCCATCTTATGAGTACCGAATCTATTTTGTGGAAAATGGAGGCATTTATTTCCTAATGTTGTTTATATTTTCAGAACTGACTATGAAAACTTCGTGAGAGATCTCTCAAGGTATTTGGTTCAAGAGTCGGAAAGAGTTGATACTTACATGGCCTCCACCATCCAGGTTCAGCTTTCCTCGACTAATCACCATAGTTGCTAAATTCATTAACTAAATATTGAAAGAAAAATAAAAAATGAAGTGAGAAAAAACGACCTGGTGCAGGCTTTTGATGCACCATGGCCAGTAGTTCAGGCGAATGCAATTCACTTCTCTACCACCATGTTATCACTCTCAGAGGATCAGCACATAATCTCTCTCTACTACCCACAGGTATATTAAAGAAACTACATATATATGACATGCTTACAAGTCTTTACAAGTTCTCAAGCCCGTCTCTTTGTTCAGGTGTTTGAAACGCTGGTTAGCAAGATGACCCGGTCGCAAGATTCAGTTGTGAGAGCGGCATGCTCAGCAGCCTTCGGATTGCTGCTAAGATCAACCAAGTCAACATTGTGGAGAGGAGCTCGACTTGATCGGACTGACTCAGGTAGAAAAACCAATGATCCCGAGTCTGTCAAGAAATAAATACGTGCATTGCGGTCTGTGTGAATATCAACCGGTTACTGCCGAAAAAAATCTGGGGCTTTGCGATATAGATCCATAGGTACAGTTTGCAACGTGAAAGCCATCCAGGTTTGTGTGTCGTAATGTGTTTGTTGTAAAGTGTTTGTGTTGTAAGGAAATTGCGGCTAGTGTGTGTCATCTCCATTACCGAACTGAGGAAAGAAACAATTACACGAAACATTTACACGTAAGTGTTGTAGGCCCTGGACCTCTGGTCCTCTTTTGTTGACTGTGATTTTTGAGGCTTCTGGTAGATATAGCCGCCTTGAAAGAGTCCAATGTTGGATTTCATCTTCTTGTACTATTTTATAATGGAGTTTAATCGTTCTATAAAGTTTCAAACTCAAATTCGATTTTATTATAAACTTATAGATATATGTATAGGAGTGTTATCTTTTGATTCGTTGGGTGTGACTTGTGAGAGGTAGAGAGAGACGAGGGTGTGAGGGAAAGTAGAGATAAGATGTCATTTCTTATTATTCAACTTTAACTTACTTTGCAGGTACTCAGTCCACATATTATATACTAAATTATATTCGTATAATAATAGTGTTAACCGACTATATTGATGTAAATAAATTATATGGGATATTCTTAAACAGATGATTTTTCTTTTCTTGGGTAAAATTATTAATTTCTGTGCCTTTATTGTAACTTTTGGGAGTTGCTGTAGATGTAGCTATCAGCGAGCCTCCAAGTTGGTTTTTGTGTCTGTGAAGGAAACGGTCACAAACGGACAAACTAAAGTTTTGGCCAAGAAAATCTTGTAGTAATAACAATCTGTGGACTGGATTGGAAGTGTTTGGCAAGTAAAAATCTGTTTACGTCATCTATTACGTCTTCTGTGCTCTCCACGTACCTTTATTCTATATAAGCGCTCACAAATATAATCCAAAACCAAAACAAAAAAAAAAACCTTGAGAGTTTCATTTGAGCGTTGAATAAACATGGGCTCCGAAACAACCAACAAATCTTATCCTCTTCATTTTGTTCTCTTCCCTTTCATGGCTCAAGGCCACATGATTCCCATGGTCGATATTGCAAGGCTCTTGGCTCAGCGCGGCGTGACCATAACAATCATCACGACGCCTCACAATGCAGGGAGGTTCAAGAACGTCCTAAGCCGTGCCATTGAGTCTGGCTTGCCCATCAACATAGTGCATGTGAAGTTTCCATATCAAGAAGCTGGTTTGCCAGAAGGGAAAGAGAATCTAGATTCTCTTGACTCGATGGAGCTGATGATTCCTTTCCTTAAAGCGGTTAACATGCTCGAAGAACCAGTCCAGAAGCTCATAGAAGAGATGAGCCCTCGACCAAGCTGTCTTATTTCCGATATGTGTTTGCCTTACACAAGCAAAATCTCCAAGAAGTTCAATATACCAAAGATCGTCTTCCATGGCATGTGTTGCTTTTGTCTTCTGTGTATGCATATTTTACACAATAGCCTTGAGATCTTGGAAAATTTAGAGTCTGATAAGGAGTCTTTCATCGTTCCTTATTTTCCTGATAGAGTTGAATTCACAAGACCTCAAGTTCCCGTGGAAACATATGTGCCTCAAGGAGAGTTGAAAGAATTGGGGGATGATATAATAGAAGCGGATAAGACATCTTATGGTGTGATAGTCAACACGTTTCAAGAGCTCGAGCCAGCGTATGTCAAAGACTTCAAGGAGGCAAGGTCAGGTAAAGCATGGTCTATTGGACCCGTTGCCTTGTGCAACAAGGTGGGAGCAGACAAAGCTGAGAGGGGAAACAAGTCGGACATTGATCAAAACGAGTGTCTTAAATGGCTTGATTCTAAAGAAGAAGGGTCAGTGTTATATGTTTGCCTTGGAAGTATTTGCAATCTTCCTCTGTCTCAGCTCAAGGAGCTCGGGCTAGGCCTAGAAGAATCCAATAGACCTTTCATTTGGGTCATAAGAAGTTGGGAGAAATACAAAGAGTTAGATGAGTGGATCTTGGAGAGTAGATTTGAAGAAAGAATCAAAGACAAGGGACTTCTCATCAAAGGATGGGCTCCTCAAATGATTATTCTTTCACATCCTTCTGTTGGAGGGTTCTTAACGCATTGTGGTTGGAACTCAACTCTTGAGGGGATAACCTCTGGTCTACCGCTGCTCACATGGCCGCTATTTGCAGACCAATTCTGCAACGAGAAACTGGTCGTGCAGGTACTAAAAGCTGGTGTAAGAGCCGGGGTTGAGCAGCCTATGAAATGGGGAGAAGAAGAGAAAATAGGAGTATTGGTGGATAAAGAAGGTGTGAAGAAGGCCGTGGAAGAATTATTGGGTGATAGTGATGAAGCTAAGGAGAGAAGAAGAAGAGCCAGAGAGCTTGGAGAATTAGCTCACAAGGCTGTGGAAGAAGGAGGCTCTTCTCATTCTAACATCACATTACTCTTACAAGACATAATGCAACTAGCACAATCCAATAATTGATTACGTCATTATAAAAGTAATATTAATGTTGAAACAGTTTTTCATTAACTTTGCTTATTAGAGAATCTGAAGTCTCTGAGCCTTCAATCACGTGGACGAATCAGTCGAAGATAAGTCATTGACAACTTTCCGGTTCTGAAGTCAACTTCAACTTCCAAAAGTTGGATTTCCTAAATTTAATGCTGCGATAAAATTTCATAACCGAAGAATAAAGTCATTATTAATTGACTTAACCTCATTCTGTCCATTTTTAGTTTCCGAAAAAACATGTAAGCTTTATAAACATTTGTGGATTTTGTCGGACGTACGGTATAAATCGAATGGTTAGCTTTCTAGAAATGTTGGTGGACTCTAAACAGAGTGATCAGTATAACCTGTCATATACCTTTGTTTTGACTAGGTCACCTGTGAATTTGAATGACTTTTGAAATATTTATTTTGAAACCTTCTAAAATTCTACTAGTAACGGTGGTCAGACCCAAATCATAAAAAAAAACAAATATTTTGAAAACGTTTGTCATAAGACGGGTAATCTACTAAAACAATTACTCCCAACTAAATAATAATTTAAAGTGTCCTAAATCGTTCAAGTTTAAAAATTCCTCGAGTGCATCGTCCTTTTTTGTTGAATTTTATTTTTTAATGCTTCTGGATCTGGTAGATGATACATGTCTTAAAATAGTCAACTTCAATTTGGAAGCTGTGGATTTGGTACACAAAAATGTTTTAGATTTTCCACCTCCTTGTTGTGAGCTTTTTTATTTATTTCACATTTAACAGTTGTTCATGAGGATTATCTTCTATCTCTAGTTCAATATTTTTTTATAAAAAATTCCAGAAAAGGAAGGATATTTTGTTTGAAAAATGGGCTTAATTATTGTCAGCACCTAAAAGTTTACGAAGAAAAAAAAAATTAAGAAAGTTCAGTGATTAGAAAGAAAATTATAAAATGATTTCTAACCAAAATCAGAAGAAAAATTATATCAAATTTAATATAATTATTTTTATGTAACCTTGGTCAAGCTTATGTTTCTATTTGATATATATCTTTCTTTTCACGATTATTTTGCATATATATATATATATGCTAACATTGTAACACACACTAATAATCTAGACCAAAAAAAAAAAAACTTAGACATGGCTTCTGAAGCTAGCCACCACTCATATTCTTCACTTCACTTTGTTCTCTTCCCCTTTATGGCTCAAGGCCACATGATTCCCATGGTTGATATTGCAAGGCTTTTGGCTCAGCGTGGTGCGACCATAACAATCATCACAACGCCGCACAACGCAGCGAGGTTCAAGAACGTCGTAAACCGAGCCAATCAGTCGGGGTTGCTCATCAACCTATTGCATGTCAAGTTTCCATATCAAGAAGCTGGCTTGCCAGAAGGACAAGAGAATCTAGACTTGCTTGAGTCGTTGGCGTCGATGGCAACTTTTCTTGATGCGGTTAACAAGCTAGAAGAACCGGTCCAGAAGCTAATGGAAGAGATGACACCTCGACCAAGCTGTATAATTTCTGATATTTGTTTGTTTTATACAAGCAAAATCGCTAAGAAGTTCGATATCCCAAAGATCGTTTTCAGTGGCTTGTCTTGCTTTTGCATTCTGTGTACGCATGTGTTACGCAAGAACCGTGAGATCCTGGAGAATTTGACGTCAGACAAAGAGTATTTCCTCGTTCCTTCTTTCCCCGACAGAGTGGAATTTACGAAACTTCAAGTTCCTGTCGAAACATATGCTGATCATAGAGAGTGGAAAGTGTTTATGGACAATTTGGTACAAGCGGATAACACATCATATGGTGCCATCATCAACACATTTCAAGAGCTGGAACCCGCTTATGTCAAAGACTACAAAGAGGCTAGGGCTAGTAAAGTATGGCCCATTGGACCTGTTTCCTTGTGCAACAAGTTAGGAGCGGATATAGCTGAGAGGGGGAATAAGGCAGCCATAAACCAAGACGTCTGTCTTAAATGGCTTGACTCTAAAGAAGAAGGGTCGGTGTTATACGTTTGCCTTGGAAGTATATGCAATCTTCCCCTGGCTCAGCTCAAGGAGCTGGGGCTAGGCCTAGAGGAATCCAATAGACCTTTCATTTGGGTCATAAGAGGTTGGGAGAAATACAAAGAGCTAGATGAGTGGATCTCGGATAGCGGATTTGAAGAAAGAATCAAAGAGAAGGGACTTCTCATCAAAGGATGGGCTCCTCAAATGATTATCCTTTCACATCCTTCTGTTGGAGGGTTCTTAACGCATTGCGGATGGAACTCAACTCTAGAGGGGATAACTTCTGGTATACCGTTGCTTACATGGCCCCTATTTGCAGACCAATTCTGCAACGAGAAATTGGTCGTGCAGGTACTGAAAGCTGGTGTGAAAGTCGGGGTTGAGCAGCCTATGAAATGGGGAGAAGAGGAGAAAATAGGAGTGTTAGTGGATAAAGAAGGTGTGAAGAAGGCAGTGGAAGAATTAATGGGTGAGAGTGATGATGCCAAAGAGAGAAGAAGGAGAGCCAAAGAGCTTGGGGAATTAGCTCACAATGCTGTGGAGGAAGGAGGCTCCTCTCATTCTAACATCACAGTCTTCTTACAAGACATAATGCAACAAGCACAGTCCAAGAAATAATAAAGTTATTGTTTAATAACATTTTGTGATATTTATTCAAATTATCTCTTGTATCAAATGTGTGTTCTAAGCTCCAAATTTATTGACTGATTAGAGAAAAATTAGTATGCATATTCGCTGAAATAAAAATAAAATCCATCATAGGTGGTGCTGGTGCAACGCCGCCACCAACGCCTATATTACTCCCTTTTGCTAGCCTTATTAGATTCAGTTCCACCATTTTTTCGTTTTTAGTTTTATTTCCAGCATTTTCCTTAGTTCCAGTTCTAGTTCTAACACTTTTTTTTTTAACTCCAGTTCCAAAACCAAATCTAAACAATCTTCTTAAGTGTAACATTTATGTAACCAAAAGCTTTGGCTTCAACAATATAGAAAATGTTTTTTTTTTTGGTAATTCTGCTGTTTGCCAACTAACTTATGATGTTCCGGTGGTTAAACTAATAACCATAAATTTCGGTTTTTTGGCTGATGCTTTAAGTGTTGTAATAAATATCTAGTTGTCTATAGAAAGATATAAAGAGTCAAGCTTGATTTTTCTCATTTTTCGAGAATCCAGATTTTATATTTGCGGCTGTGAACCCTCGACTATCTTTTGACGTAGTTCTCAAGAATATTTGTATAGTTTCGTCTGGCTTGTAGTAATATATGAATACAAAAAGACACATGAGTCCCCGCCACGAAATGTAATGTACACTATTAATCTCTGTGAACCAAATTGCATTTTGTACCGAATACGCCAATTTGCTTATGTGCTCTCTTACATCACTTATTATTATTTCCGTGACTCCAAAGATTTTTCCATGATTCAATAAATATACATATATGTAAGCACAGACAAACTAACACACCCACAATCCAAATCAAAGCAAAAAAAAAACTTAGAGAGTTTCTCATGGCTTCAGAGACAATCCAACAATTTAATCCTCCTCTTCACTTTGTTCTCTTCCCTTTCATGGCTCAGGGCCACATGATTCCCATGGTTGATATTGCAAGGCTCTTAGCTCAGCGCGGTGTGACCATAACAATTGTCACGACGCCTCACAACGCAGACCGGTTCAAGAACGTTCTTAACCGGGCCATACAGTCTGGTTTGCCCATCAATCTGTTGCAGGTGAAGTTTCCATCGCAAGAATCGGCTTCATCAGAAGGACATGAGAATCTGGACTTGCTCGACTCATTGGCGTCCTCAATGTCTTTCTTCAAAGCGCTTAGCATGTTCGAGGAACCGGTCGAGAAGCTCTTAAAAGAGATTGAACCTAGGCCAAGCTGCATAATCGCCGACATGTGTTTGCCTTACACAAACAGAATCGCCAACAAATTTGGTATACCAAAGATCATCTTTCATGGCATGTGTTGCTTCAATCTTCTTTGTATGCACATTATGCGCCAAAACTTGGAGTTATGGGAAAGTATAGAGTCTGATAAGGAGTACTTTCCTATTCCAAATTTTCCTGACAGAGCTGAGTTCACAAAAGCTCAGCTTCCAATGATCGTTTGTGGTGGTGGAGATTGGAAAGAGTTTCTTGATGAAACGACAGAAGGGGATAACACTTCTTATGGTGTGATTGTCAACACATTTGAAGAGCTCGAGCCAGCTTATGTTAGAGACTACAAAAAGGCTAGGGCAGGTAAGGTATGGAGCATCGGGCCAGTTTCCTTGTGCAACAAGGTAGGAGTAGACAAAGCTGAGAGGGGAAGCAAGGCCGCTATTGATCAAGATGAGTGTATTAAATGGCTTGATTCTAAGAAGGAAGGCTCGGTCCTCTATGTTTGCCTTGGAAGTATATGCAATCTTCCTCTGTCTCAGCTCAAAGAGCTTGGGCTAGGCCTTGAGGAATCTCAAAGACCTTTCATTTGGGTCATAAGAGGTTGGGATAAGTATAACGAGTTAGTTGAATGGATCTCAGAGAGTGGCTTTAAAGAAAGAACCAAAGAAAGAGGCCTTCTCATAAGAGGATGGTCGCCTCAAATGCTTATCCTTTCACACCATGCCGTTGGAGGATTCTTGACACATTGTGGATGGAACTCTACTCTTGAAGGAATCACATCAGGCGTTCCATTGCTCACATGGCCGCTTTTTGGAGATCAGTTCTGCAACGCGAAATTAGCGGTGCAGGTACTTAAAGTTGGTGTGAGCGCCGGTGTTGAAGAGCCTATGAGATGGGGAGAAGAGGAGAAAATAGGAGTTTTGGTGGATAAAGAAGGAGTGAAGAAGGCTGTGGAAGAATTGATGGGTGATAGTAATGATGCTAAGGAGAGAAGAGAAAGAGTCAAAGAGCTTGGAGAATTAGCTCACAAGGCTGTGGAGGAGGGAGGCTCTTCTCATTCTAATATCACAGTCCTCTTAGAAGACATAATGCAACAAGTACAAACCAAGAATTGATTATATATCGGGTGCTCTTAGATCATTCTTCATGTTTTTTTTGTGTAACGTTTCAAAATTCCAATATTACCTTTTATTTAAGCTAATGAACTTTTTATTTGAATGATTATCATTCAATTTTTGGTGTATTAATTAACTAGCAGCATATCTTTATATTTTACAGAAGAAATTTAACCTTCAATAATCAAATTTGTTTTATATTTCCTATTAAAATCTTAAAATTCTCCTATATATATCGAAATTGTAAAAGGACACAATTTATATATAAAAACAAGTTTAGGTGTGGTAGAGTGTAGAAAGCTTCTCTGGTGGTCCTCATGATTTCAAATTCGATATTGCTTCTACCGCCTCCAGAAAGTTTAGACTTTCGACACAAGTTTGTTTTCTTGTTGAAGGCTATTATCAGGAACATTTCGACCTCGACAAGGACCTTTTATTACCAAAGACAATTAAAAAAAAATGATTGCTTAATTTTAAAAAATTTTATTCTTACATACTGTCACCATTTTATTTTTAAACTTTTTTTTAATTTCTTAGTGTGAATTTCTGCAACCAGAAACTAGTAGGTGCTAAAAGCAGGCGTAGTTACTGGAGTTGAAGAGGTCATGAAATTTGGAGAAGATGAGAAAATTGTGGTATTAGTGGGTAAAGGAGTGAAGAATGCAGTGGAAGAATTAATGGGTGAGACCGTGAGAGTGATGATGCAAAAGAGAGAAGAAGAAGAGCCAAAGAGCTTGGAGAATTAGCTCACATGTGGAGAAAGGAGGCTCTTCCCATTCTAACATCACTCTCTTCTTACAAGACATAATGCAACGAGCACAATCCAAGAAGTGATTGTATAGTTTTTTTTTTTGCTAGGAAGAAGTGATTGTATAGTTGCTCTTTGTCACATCATTGATCATGTAATATTTTATTAGTTATTTCAATTTGAGTAATCGAATTCGTATTAAATTTCCTTTTAAAATTATGTAAACCTAAAAAAAATGAAAAAAAAAACTTGTATACACTTAAATAGTATAATATATTTTAAAGTAGAGTGTTGACAGCTCCTCCAGGACTAGTGGTCCTGAGGAGTCCCATTTTGATATTGCTCAGACTTATCAAGATTGTTTTTGTTTTCCTGTTGAAAACTTATCAACAAGCGTCTCCCCCTCATGACAACGTGAATTTTCTTGTCACTACAAAAGACGATGATAATCTTTTTTTTTTTTGGTAAGAGACGATGATATTGTGGAAGTAATGAAGTTTTTTTTGTTCTTGTTTGTTTGTGTAGTTCAACACATTTCAAAAATAAGTAAATATACAATAAAGGTGTGATTAGAGATGTTGGCGCCAACATTATCAACATTATTTGGAACAAGTATAAATATCTAATTTTTGGAACCAAAATATTTGTCAGAATTTCGTATATGCATGGAGATTAATAATTTTCTCGTGACTAATATAATATGGGCTTTGAACGAGAAGGCCCAAATACTATCTCAAGTCCAATAACTATGGTGCAGAAACGAGCCACTGTGCCGTGTGAATTAAAGGCGGAATCAGTGCGGCAGGTCTCCGGCGAGGACGTGCTCGTCGAAAATACCCCTCCGTCCTCATTCTCCGAAGGGTAATCCTCGAGCGAGATTTAAGCTCATCACATATCACTTTTCACCTCTTGCTTTCGTGGGCTCTTCTTCGATCGCTGTGCTCACTCAAAATTTTGGGTTTTGTTCCTTTTTCGCCTCTTTAAGATTGGGTTTAGACTGCGAATCGAAATTCGCAAGCCGTTTTTTTTTTTTTTTTTTTGAAGACTCTAATTTCGAGTCTCTTTTGTGTTCTGTCAGATATTCGTTAAAATAGTGAAGTTGAAGAGCTAAGAGCGAGCAAGTTATCATGGAAAGCGATAAAGAAGAGCAAATGGTTTTCTTGGATCGTACAACCCGAGCAACACGGGGCAAACGGTAAGAAAAACTCGAAACTAAGCTTCTACTTGATATTGTGTTTTCTCTCATTGTAAGATACCAGAACTCTGTTTTTTGAATCTTTATTTTATTAATTTTCTGTTTGCAGAATGACCAAGCTGCTTGATGACGAAGTAGAAGAGGATGAACAATTTTGGAATCAAGAAGCTCTGAAAGAGGTTTTTCCTCGATATATCTATCACACTCTTTTCTTTGTAATTTTTCGTTATTAGAGATGGAAATTTTATTTCAGAAACTTTGTATGCATATTGTTATTAATATATACCTTTTCACCTTTGCTATCTGCAGGAAGAACATGACGATAACTATGAAGCAGAAGCAGAAGTTGCTGATGAGTTTGACAGCGACTTCAATGACGATGTATTTACGTGGTGATTGTATATTCAGTAGTTATTCGTCGAAATATTGCTTGAATCCCAAATTTTTGAATTTCTTTCTTTTGCCTTTTTTTCTAGGAGCCTGAACCTGATGCAGTAGCAGAAAATGAAAAGGAAGAGAGGTTTGACCATGCTCAAAATTCACCTTTTGATTGCAATAATGTATATTTTTTATTTCATGCAGTTTGTGTATTGTTGCAGGGATATGCCAAAGAAGCGGCTGATTTACCCTGGTAAAACCGCTCCAAAGAAAAAGAAGAAGAAGAAGTTAGTTTCGACACTAGAAGATACTCTTGAAGGTGAGAAACCTGGTGACGAAGTGGGAGACAAGGAACAAGATGGAAAAGAACAGAATGAAGCACAAGAAGACATGGAAAGTGAGAAGGTCATAAGAAAATCTACGCGGACTTCAGTGATTGTACGGCAAGCAGAAAGAGATGCATTGCGTGCTGCTATACAGGCGACAACAAAGGTTTTCCCAGGATTCCTCTAAATTACCTATTTTCAGTATTAATCTTTTTAAAAAGTTTACCAATTCGTTTTCGTGCTTGCTTGTTCAGCCAATACAAAGGAAAAAAGTAGGGGAGGAAAAACGGATGACCCAAGAAGAAATGCTGCTGGAAGCTGCTCAAACAGGTTTGGGTTTATGATCCTGCATTCGTTTTTTCATGCCAGAAGCTTAAATGGCTAAAGTCTGGGTTTTTACAGAGATCATGAACTTGAGGAATTTAGAACGTGTCTTGGCAAGGGAAGAAGAAGTAAAAAAGAAAGCGATTGTGCATAAAGTGGTCTACAAGGGTCCTCAGATTCGGTATCTTTCAAAAGATGGTAAGCTCTCCAGTAAAATACTCTTCTCATCTAAATTTAAATGCAAGATGCAACTATTTAAAGTGTCCACCTTTACATGCAGGATGCAACTATTTAGAATTCTGTAATGGTGCATCGTTCAGTTCAGAGCTTTCGACGAAGTCGGTTCCATGTCAGTAATTTTGTTTGTGTAGTATTCGGAGATGAACATAAATGTGTTCCATTACCTGTTATCCGTATTGATGTCTTAGTTTGTTTTCTCTTTTGCAGATCCAGAAAAAGCTGTATGTGTGATTACTGGATTACCTGCCAAGTAAGAATTTTTCTGCTCTTCTACTTTATCCCGTGGAAAACACAAAGATCTCGTGGAACGAACACAACTAGATTCTTTTTAGCTATCGGTTTCTTTGTTTTCTTCTAGCAAAGAAACTATGTTCTAGCCAAGCACCCTGATTGTCTTTTTCTGCAACTTAGGAGTTCTTAGTTGTTGTTTATCGGTGATACAGGTACCGAGATCCAAAAACTGGTCTTCCATATGCAACTAGAGAAGCCTTTAAAGCGATACGAGAAAGGTAACATTTGATCCAAATACTGTTGCATCTTAGATTTCATCTTACAGAAGTGTTGATTCGTTGTTTCCTCTAGCGGATCAAAATGATTCTCATTCTCTTGCTGTAATCAGGAGAAACACGGCTACACATTACTCTTTTTCACTTTTGTGTGAGAATCTAATGTGTTCCAAAACGTCTTATGTTTTTGGTTCTCTGAAGGTTCATGGACGAACAGAATGGTTTGAGAAAGAAAATGGAGATGGGAGATTTGTTTGATACACTTGTGGTGAAAGGATTTGCTGTAACACAAAAGCGAACAAAGATTCCCAAGAAAGACAAATCATTTTCCCACATAAACTCAGCTCGTTTCTGTAGATTCGAGTCTCCAGAAGAGAGTGAAGAAGATTCAGATTCAGATTAATAAGAGAAATTTTGATCTTCTAAATCGAGAGAGAAAGTGTAATCTTCTAAATTTTGTTTTTCCTTGCAAATCCATGTAATGTACATTGGATAAATATTTTTTTGTTTAATATTACTTCGATTCAGTCAATCCAAAGTCCAAACACCAAGACTAAAACCGATTTGAAAATTTGGAACGCTTAGTGAGTGCATAATTTGTCACTTGGCGATTTCTCAGAGTGCAGAATTTGCCATCACAAGTGACGTAAAAAATATGGTTCTTAGTTCAGAATCAACCGCCAAAATTATAAATTCAAGCTTCAAATCCAAGAAACACCAATGCCTAGTCTTGCTCAAGCTCTGTTCCTCCATTAAACATCTTTTACAGATCCATGGCCAAATCCATGTCTCCGCTCTCCAAGCTGACAGCTTTATCATCAGCGAGCTTATACGGGTATCTTCACTATCTCACGCCAAAGACCTTTCCTTTGCGCGAACCCTTCTGCTTCACTCTTCTGATTCGACTCCTTCCACTTGGAATATGCTTAGCAGAGGCTACTCTTCAAGTGATTCCCCTGTAGAATCGATTTGGGTTTACTCTGAGATGAAGAGACGAGGAATCGAACCCAACAAGCTCACTTTTCCTTTTCTTCTAAAGGCTTGCGCTTCCTTTTTCGGTCTCACGGCGGGGAGACAGATCCAAGTTGAGGTTTTGAAACATGGGTTTGATTCTGATGTGTATGTTGGGAACAATCTGATTCATCTCTATGGCTCTTGTAAGAAAGCTTTCGATGCCAGAAAGGTGTTCGATGAAATGACCGAGAGAAATGCTGTTTCTTGGAACTCCATCATGACTGCTCTCGTCGAGAACGGTAAGCTCAGTTTGGCGATTGAGTGTTTCCTCGAGATGATCCGTGGTCGGTTTTTTCCGGATGAGACGACAATGGTGATTTTGCTCTCTGCTTGTGCCGGTAACTTGAGCTTGGGGAAATTGGTGCATTCACAGGTGATGGTAAGAGAGTTAGAGTTAAACTGTAGACTGGGTACTGCACTTGTCGACATGTATGCAAAATCTGGTGGATTAGAGTATGCTAGGTTTGTTTTCGAAAGAATGTATGAGAAGAATGTTTGGACTTGGAGCGCGATGATTGTAGGATTAGCACAAAATGGATTTGCAGAAGAAGCCCTTGAACTTTTCTCTAAGATGATGAAGGAATCATCGGTGAGACCAAACTACGTGACATTTCTCGGTGTTTTCTGCGCTTGTAGCCACACGGGATTGGTGGAAGACGGGTACAAGTACTTCCACGAGATGGAGAAGATACACAAGATCAAGCCAATGATGATTCACTACGGGGCAATGGTGGATATCTTGGGACGTGCAGGTCGACTAAACGAGGCGTATGACTTCATAAAGAAAATGCCTTTTCAGCCTGATGCGGTTGTTTGGAGGACTCTACTCTCGGCTTGCAGTATCCATCACGATGAAGATGATAAAGGAATTGGAGAGAAAGTGAAGAAGAGACTGATTGAGTTAGAGCCATATAGGAGTGGTAATTTGGTGATTGTGGCGAATAGGTTTGCGGAAGCGAGGATGTGGGACGAGGCAGCAGAAGTTAGGAGAGTGATGAAGGAAAGTAAGATGAAGAAGATTGCCGGAGAGAGTTGTCTGGAGCTGGGAGGGTCAGCTCATAGATTCTTCTCAGGATATGATCCTCGTTTTGAGTATGTATCCATCTATGAGTTATTAGATTTGTTCAAGTTGCAGTTGGCAAGTGACAATCATTTGGTGTCTACTGATACGAATTCATCTTTTTAACTTCTCTTCTTGTCCACTACAAAGGCTTTGAATGGGATACTGTGTTTGAGTAACTGTATATAAGGACCATCTGTATTTTATTTACCATTCATGTCCTAAAAAACACAAATCAAAATTAGAATAAAAAATGATAATCTGCATGCAGATCTATATTACTCTTCATACTGAATAAAAAATGGACTGCATCATTTTTGGACATGTTCACCCACTTTTGTATTTCTTTTATATTTTTTAATTATTTTATTAATTTATATTTATATTTTTATTGATATGCATAATCTGCTTTATTTGCATTGATTCTGCATGATCTGCATAATCTGCATGATATGTTCTCCATTCAAAGCTAAATTGTAGGTTTCTTAGGTTTTGGGTTGGGTCTTGGTTATTTGGTCTCGAATTATTTGACCAAATTCGATTTATATAAAATTTGGATCAAATTTTTTATATTATATATTAGGTTTGAATTGTTTGGATCGTAAATAATTTGACCAAAATAAACTTATATCTAATTTTTTTAAATTGTTTAGATCTAATATTAGGTTCAGTTATTGAATATTTACACAAATAATAACATCTAAAGTAAATTTTGTAATAAATAAAAATAATTTAAAAAATCTAGAAATAAAAGAAAATCATTATCCTTGGTTTAGTAGATTTAAAAAAAAAAACAAAAGAAATTCTTTACATTTATGTTTAGCAATGTATGTACTATAAAAATAATATCTATAAAAATAATATCTATAAAAATAAATTTGGATTTTATTTGGGTTTTTTTATTATCTAATGACCAATTGAAATAATCTAAACTCAAATTAGTAAAAATTATTAGATTTAATAGGTTTGTATAGAAATTCATATCCAAACTAAATGAGTTTAATTGGATTGGATTGGGTTAAATTGAGTTTGATTGCTTAGATTGGTCACTCCTCCCAGTGGCAATCAAAATGTGTAGGGTATTTGATAAGCACAATAAAAAAGCGGAAAAAAATTTGGTTTGTAATAAAGGTTTTGATAAGTATATAAGAATGCATTGTTTTGTCTTTTTTATCATCTTTTACTTAATGTTTACATATCTAAGATGCATTAAACCCCTAACACATATCAATAAGAGCTGATCTGGTCTTCTTTGTTTAGCCACTCATCTCCATCAATGTATGCAATGGTGGTGAATGCAGATGCCTCGGAATCCGACAGTTGTTTCGCATATGAAACTCGATCTCTATACTTGGATCCTTCTCCGTAGCATCGATGTTATCCGTAGCATCGATGTTCTCCAAATGTCATCGTCCTGCAAAATCAAACGCATTTAGGCATAAGTTAAACTTTGTGTGTGTGTTTGTTTGTTTTCCAGTTCCATCAATAGTGCAGTTAACAAAGGAGAATCCCGACTTCTCAGTTTTTTGTTTGTTTATTTTTGCTATATATATTTTGCTTTTTCTTGTTCATTTTTGCTCATGTTTAGCTCAAAAAATGATACATTTATATATATATATATATATATATATCTTGAATGCAGACTTTGGAATCAGTGAGTAGTTTCGCATATGAAGAGTTTATGTAGTCATGTGTATATCTTAGGAATAAAATTTGAACTAGAATACAAAATATTGCATACCCGAAAGCTTAGTTTAGTTATTTGATGTTATTTACGCATTTTGCAAGTTGAGAAGATACAATATGTCAAGTCATCGCATACGTACGATCCATCTTAGGATTTACGAACTTTCATATATGTATTATTAATATATTCATTATATTAAAGATGATTAATGAAAATCGTCCCATATGGCCATATTCCTAAAGTAAGCGAGAAAGTATAAAGTAAAATGATTTATGACAATATGATATAACTTGTGGAGTATGATTGTGGCTGAAGTGAAAGAGTAGCCAATGGAAATATGGCATATCCCTTGGAAGATTCCCTGTTTCTCAACCATTTATATTTATTTCTTTCAAATATAGAGCTAGAGTGTAAAATATCATCATCCGATATATATAACTTTATATAAATAAAATATATATAATTGATAATTCAATATTCAAATCGAATATAAGAAAATTGTGTTAGCGTACAAGGGAGATATGTGTATACAAGAGACATGGATATATGTATGTTAGTATAGTCTATATAGAAAGCAGAAAAGCATCATATGAAACACTCTCCACAACACCCAAACATGATGGTGGTGTAGGCTCTTCTCTGAAGAACCTCAATACCTCAGGAAGTTGGAACCCGCTGTATTAACTAGCGGGTTATTTTATGTAAATAGGGAAATTCAGATCCTTTGGCATTTCCTTGATGTGGGATTGTAGAAGAAGATGTGTGTGTCTTCTTCCCTTTGAGACTTTTGTTCAAATTGTGTCGGTTCAAAGTCTCACTTCTTCTGGTTTGAATTAAGTACCTCTTTTGTCTTCGACTCTCTTTCCTTCTATGTTTGTGTAAGCTTGATGATTACTACCTTATAGTGTATGAGTTGATGCTGAGTTTTTAATTTTAATGTCTACACTATTGTTATTCAACTGTGAGTTTAGTGCACAATATACCTATTGTGTTACCACTCCAATTCAATTGAAGTTGAAAATGGTCATATTGTGTTGAAAATATGCGACCTAAGACTTAATTGTTTAGAATAAAAGAGTATTTGTCAATGACCATTTTTTCTGTTGGATCTATTTGCTTACCTCTACCTCCCTTCATAAAAGTAGCGTATCATTACTCTATTCATTCTACAAAAGATGAGTAATGAAATCGTATTCTCATTAGTCATTACTCATTAGTATCGTTATTGTGTTACCACTCCAATTAAATTCAAGTTGAAAATATGCTACCTAAGACTTAGAATTATGTTAATGAAGATTTTTTTTTTTTGGTTGGATCTCTAGCTTACCAATTTTTCCCTTCATAAAAGCATATAATTAAGAATGAACAAACACAAAATTCATGATGAGATTTTCCAGAAATGAAACGGGTGATTGTCTTTCTTATTCTTCTAGTCTGGTTTAAAATTTAATGATAATAATAGGATGCGACGGAAAGGCAATGTATATACAATTCCTTTTATATAAAGGAAATTCGTATTGAATAAAACTTTTACAGAACAACCTAACTGTGTTGTAACAAAAACAAAATATGAATACATTGATTCGACCAATTAGTTTCAGTTCCATGACTAAATTATAAACTTTCACCACCAATATGAAAGTGGGATGGAGGACAAGTATACAATTTTTCATTTTATTATTTTTAAAAGATAATAATAAAAAGTACTGTCAGCAAGAGATGTTGGATCGAGTATTATACAAACATCATATATATTGTTATAAATTAGTTAAATAGATCATAATTTTGTTGCTGTTCTAGTTTAATCGTCACATGAGCATACTGAACGCTACTCACCCGCTTATCCCAAAACTGTACACAAATGGAAGCATAAACGGTGTTTTGAGAAAAATGGAAACGCTATTATGGGCCTTGGGCCCTATTTCATCCTCTTGAAGAAATACCCTTAATTATATCTATATTTTACGAAATGTGCCACTGCTCTGTAGACTGTAATTTACTGTATTTTTCTCTATCTTCTTCCCAATGGCTGCAAAATCCTAATAGCCCACTCCTCAGGATTTTGTTTCACCACCGTCGTGCAGATCCATGTATGAAGCCTCACCTAAACCCTAATTCAGTCATCGATTTCGAGATTCGATCGGATGTTAACTACTAATCCTGAATTTGCCGCCGTTTTAACTTCCAACGTAAATCAACTGGTTTTAAGATTCCTCTAAGGTTCGCTTCGTTTTTCTCTATACCAGATTCAATTTTTTTCGAGAAGATACCCTTTTTGAATGCCATGGTTTTTTCGATTGATTGCTGAATCTATTCGTCACTAGTTCTTCATTTTTTTTTATTTTAAGTTTGCTTCTCCTTCTTTTCTGTTCTGAGTAGATTTCGTTACGGGTTTTGCTGTGGAGAAGATTTGTTGCAATGAAGGAAGAGTGTGTGCCTGGGTCTATAGGCGGCGGGCAGCTCTGCGGTGGCGGGATCAGTTCGGTTTGGGAATCTCCGGTTAAGCGGATGGCTTTAGACGGTGCGTGTGGGGAGGGTGGTGACAGGAGTAGGACTAGCTGTAAGAGAATCAAAACGACTCAGGTCAATGGTTTTATTGTTTACACCAGAACTAGGAGGACTAAATTCACCAAGCTTAATGAAGAAGATGAAAATGGTGGCTTATCAGAAATTAGAATGTCAAATCATCTCGAGGATTCAAAACCAACCACTGGCGGTACAGTTTCCTCAGGTGATATGTGTCACAACAACTCGACAGCTGAAACTAACATCACTGTGAGTTCATGTATTAACAATACACTCGTTGAGAGCTCCGTCGAGAAAGTTGCTATGGAAGAGCGCTTAGTTACTGGCAGCTTAGCTGGAAGCCTGGGAATTGAGAAGTTAAAAGAAGTGGATACTAAGTCTGGCAATAGCTCATTAGTCGATGTTGTAATTGATGACATCCAATTTGTAGAAATTTTACATGAAGCCATTCCAGTAGAAATTCTGCCAGAAGGAAGCCTGGATTTTGAGGTAGGGAGAGTAGGAACTAAAGGCAGAGCCATTAGGAAACCCTATTGCGCGGCAGAGAAGAATAGGCATGGATCTTTAAAGCGTACGACACAGATCTATAAATCGTTTTTAAGAGTGAAGAAGGTAAACAATTTAGTGCCTGGGGATGCAGAGGTTTTGGCAGAATCAGACTTTGACCGTGAGGGGTTAGATGAAGAGACTCGTTCTATGAGTCTGGCTGATATGTCCAATGTAATCCGCAAAAGGCCAGGAACAGTGAGGGAGCTTTTTGAGACCGGTATACTCGATGGTGTGTCGGTGGTTTACATGGGTACTGTCAAGGTTGGGATATTCTGTTTTTTTTTTGTATGCTTTTGTGACCATTTCATTCTAGCTTAGTCTAAGAAGTGATTTCTTTATGTTCCAGTCTCAAGCCTTCGGTCTCCGTGGCATCATTAAAGATGGTGGAATTTTGTGTTCCTGTTCCTCCTGTGATTGGGCTAATGTAAGACTCTGTTTCCACTCTGCAACTCAGAATGCAGGTTGATTTTGATGATCTCTAGTAATTCTGTCAGACATACTCTGGTATACATAAACACATTTTTTTGTAGGTTATTTCAACTTCCAAGTTTGAGATTCATGCTAGTAAGCAATACAGACGAGCATCACAATATATTTGCTTCGAGAATGGTAAGAGCCTGCTAGATGTTCTGAAGATTTGTAGGAACGCACCTCTACATTCTCTTGAGGCAGCAATTCTTGATGCTGTTGATAGTGTATCTAAAGAAAAATGTTTCACCTGTAAAAGATGCAAAGGTGGGTCTGTTACCGTATTTCTCTCTAGCTTGTTCTAAAATGTAAGAATTTCTTAGATTTTCTGTCAAATTGATCAATGCCTGTGGTTTTCAGGCGTGTTTCCTTTATCCTCTCTTGGCCGTAGAGGGTTTCTGTGTTTGTCATGCGCAGAGGAAGAAAGTTCTCAGGCCAGCCCTGCTGCTACAAGGACCTCAACTAGTGCTCCTGCATGCAGAACATCTCCGGTTAAGAGTAGACTGAAGATAAAAAGAAAGTTGGTAACCTTTATTCTATGTACTCTTAGTCATGAGGTGTCTCTTCTTCGGTTTAGATTTCCATTTTATTGTTTGGCGAAAAATGATTTTCGTTGGGCATCAATATTCAGTTCAGTGCTGTCTTGTTTGGCCTTTTCAGGCCAGCAGAATCCACGTCAAAATATCCTGTATCTATATCACCATTTGGGCATAGCACTCAAAAGATCACAAAAAAGTTGGTACCATTTTGTTGTTTTACTGTTGTATATCTTGCATCTTCATCAATCATTGCATGAAGAAACTATACTCTTCTAGACCATTAGATAGGAATCTATTTGCAATTTTGTCGTAGCTTAGGCATGCTATATATACTGCATGTCCTTTCTTTCTTGAATCTGGTCATCAAATATTAATCATCACCTTGCGTCTCAGGGCATTACGTCAAGCTTTGGTTGGGAAGACTCTCAGTGCTTCTACAAATATATCTTCACAAAATAAGTGTAGATCTAAATTTAAGAAAATGTTGGTATCTTTACTTTATGGTGATGATAGCCAAACTAACAGTGATGATAAAGAGTCTGGTTTTGATGTGTCTGGTTTCCTTGTTTTTCTTGAAGGTTGGCCCAACATTCCGTGACCCCTAAGGCTTTAAAAAGCGTGTCCCTTTCTGTTTCTTCAAAAAAGAGGAGTTGCAGAACAACGAGAAAGTTGGTTTCAATTATTTATAGCAACCTTACTTTCGTTTATTCTGGCTGGTTTCCGTCTGTTTTGTTTTACAGATATCTCCCTTTTCATACAGGGATCAAGGATTGCATAAGTTTGTGTTTGAGAAAGGTGGATTACCAGATGGAACTGAACTAGGATACTATGCCCGTGGACAGGTTACATACCTTATCCTATGTATTGTTATATCCCTCTTCACTTGGCCTTCTCTTTAAGACATAATATCACTGTCGGCAGAAATTGCTCGGAGGCTATAAAATGGGTGGTGGAATATACTGTTACTGCTGCAAGTGTGAGGTAGTTTAAAATATAATACACACTACATTATGCCGTATCAGTCAGTTCTTAATTTGGCATTTTGCGTGCAGGTGAGCCCCTCTCTGTTCGAAGCTCATGCAGGCTGGGCATCTCGTAGGAAACCGTGCGAATTTGCTCCTCTGTCTCTTTTACATTGGATTTTTGGCATTCCCTAAATGTCTGATTATTCTCTATTTGTTGCAGTTATTTTTACATATATACATCTAATGGTGTGTCTCTTCACGAATGGGCAATTACTTTCTCACAAGGTCGGAAATATTCTGCTAATGAAAATGACAACTTGTGTGTTATTTGTGCTGATGGTGGAAATCTTTTGCTCTGCGATAGCTGCCCAAGAGCCTTCCACATAGGTAAAGCTGTACTGAAATCACTTTTGCAGCATGCTTTCACTTTCTTTCTCTATCTCTCTTCTGATTTTGCCTCTACTTCGGTACCTACACTTGTTGGTAAAATATTGTATGCAGGATTAGTTAATTGTATGATTGTAATACTGATCTAGAAATGGATATGAGTATATCTACTAGCAGGATCACTTCGAAAAACTTTTGCAATTTTAGCTACTTTGCTGAATTTCGAATTAAGTTACGGTTTGTTGACATTCTTATCTTTTGGATCACTGTATTAAGATTTTCGATCACATTTATCTTGTCTTTGTAGAATGCGTTTCCCTTCCAAGTATTCCTCGTGGTAACTGGCATTGCAAATACTGCGAGAAAAAGTTCAAGAGTGAAACTGTTGGAGAGTACAATGTTAATTCTTCTACAGCTGGTCAACTAGAAGGAGTTGATCATGTTGATCAATTAGCTGGACGATGCATTCGAGTTGTCAAGAACATGGAAGCTGAAACAAATGGGTGTGTACTATGCAGGTGATCATTTTGACCGAGTCTAAATTCTTCTTCCTATTAATGTGCTGTATGCTAAATTATTTGTCTACTCTGTCCTTCGAGTTACATGGGTATCACCTGTACTGAGAGACAGTCAGGTCTATCTTAGAATTAATTGTTTCATAAGACCATTAAGTCTATGTTAGAGTACTATCATACCTGTTTTGACAGACCAGTAGGTCTATGTTAAAGTGTCATAGAATCATAGGTTTTGATGTATTAATCGCCTTTTGTATCTCTGGCTAACATTAAACGGATAAACTAATCCAAGATATATGTGTTAATTATCTTAGCTGATCATTTGTTTTGTCCACAGTGGTTCTGATTTTTGCAGATCCGGATTTGGGCCACGGACAATCATAATATGTGATCAGGTACTTCTCAATCGTGGCAAGATCTTAAATTATATTAATTTATACTTTGCATATCAAAGTAATTACTACTGTTACTTATCTCTATTTTGCAACAGTGTGAAAAGGAGTACCACATTGGATGTCTGAGTAGTCAGAACATTGTGGATTTAAAGGTGACCGCATATAGCTTTATCCCCAGCTTCAATCTTCTACGTTTGTGCACAGATTAGATCAATACCTATACATTGTCTACCTTGATTTCAGCTTACACGGGGTGCTATGATTTTCTGACAGGAATTACCTAAAGGAAATTGGTTTTGCTCTATGGATTGTACGAGGATCAACTCCACATTGCAAAAGTTACTTCTTGGTGACGCGGAGAAGCTTTCAGATTCTTCTTTGGATATAATACAGATGAAGCAAGAAAGAACTGGTGGTGATCCCGTCGGTCATCTTGACATCAGATGGAGACTGATAAGTGGCAAAGTTACTTCTCCTGAAAGCCGAATGTTGCTGTCTCAGGCATTGGCTATTTTTCACGTAAGTGGCTTTTGCAGTTCAAAATCTATAATTTATTATCATCGCGATTCCTTTGTTTCGATCTGATAATTGGTATAGTAAGACAAAGGACGAATTGCGGTAGCCATGGCTACTTCTCTTTCCATTAAATATGGCCGAAAAAAATATGGGGCAGGGTAACTAGCAGAATACATTACCTACTCACAATAGGACAAGGAAAGTTGCATAGGTCTACATCAAGTATAGTTACTTAAAAACTTCAATCATGTATATATATTATCATCTTGATCTGGTTAGTATGTACGAATAACTCTATTTCTATGCCTACAAGTTGAACCAATGTAATTCATAACATGAATAACAATTACCCTCTTCTGTAAGATTTGTCCAACTCCGAAATGGCGCTACCTTTACATCCCTTTATGTCTTTAATGGAATCATCATATGACAAACGTTTGTCTTCATAAATTTGGCTCAGATCATTTGAATTTACTAAACGCTACGATCGTGAGTCTTTTTTCCAGGATTGCTTTGATCCTATAGTTGATCCAGTTTCTGGGCACAATCTTATTCCGAGAATGGTTTACGGGTGAGGACTCTTCTAGCAATGTCTGCTTCATGTAGCCTAACTTTGATCCCTTTAAACAGTTATAGTAATATCAATATCAATTACAAGTGCATTTCTGGTTTAGGAAGAGTATGCAAGGACAAGACTACGGGGGAATCTGCTGTGCTGTTTTGACTGTGAAGTAAGATTTCTTTCCTCGATTCCATCTACCAGATGCCATATATTGTTATTTCGTTTAACCATTGATTTTGCTTTTTCCGCTGCTAATTTATGTAGTGCAACTGTTGTTTCTGCTGGACTACTACGAGTATTTGGCCGAGAGGTTGCAGAACTCCCATTAGTTGCAACACGCATGTGCAGCCGAGAGAAGGTAATGTCTTCTTCTCCCTTTAAAAACCATATCTAGAAAATGAATTCTGTTTCCTGGTTGACCTATGAGGTTCCTTGCTTAACCGAGTTTCATGGGTTTTTACACAAATAGGGCTACTTTCAATTGCTCTTTTCCTGCGTTGAGAAGCTGCTCTCATTCCTGAATGTCGAAAGCATCGTTGTTCCAGCTGCTGAAGAGGCAGAGCCCTTATGGATGAACAAATTTGGGTTCAGAAAACTCGCACCTGAACAGGTATAAACGATGGACTTGACGCATTTGTGAAGTGTATAGTTTCTGAATAAATTTTATCCTAATAGAATCTCATAACAATTAAACCCTTCACTGCTTCAGCTCAGCATGTACATAAAGGTGTGCTACCAAATGGTGAGGTTCAAAGGAGCATCCATGCTTCAGAAACCGGTTCATTCACACCAAATCATTGACAAGAATATCGAAACCGGCGTATCTTTAGAAGGAAAATTTGATATGAAACAGCCTAAGGTGGAAGATGGATCAATGAATTCTTACAAAAGACTTCTGTAAATTTTTGTAGATGCGAAGCTAAGGTCTTTTTGTTTACTTTTTTTTTAGTGTCATAATTTACCTTTTGTTCAATTGGGATAATTTAGTTAATAACCAATTTTCGATAATTAAGAAAGAAAATATCTATGCAATTGTCATAATTAAACAAGTAACACTTTGAATGTTATTATGACAAAAATACCTTTATGAATATTTACGACAAATTATCATAGCATATTAAGATATAAAGAGCTTCTACAAAATAGATGTTTTATACAACTTCAAGAATGTCTTTCAATAACAAAATAAAAATATCTCAACTAAATTACACAAATGTAAGAAAATAATATTTTATACACATAAAAATATTGTCTAATACTAAAACAAACAAAAAATAAATGTTTTATTTAAATGTAGTGGTCTAAAGAAGAGAAAATTTTGTCGCACGTAGAATATACATAAGTTAGTACAGATAATCTATGTATTTTTGTATAGACCAATTTTAAAACTATATTACATATCAAAATGTGAAATACAAATTACAGATAATATTGGTACAAAAAAAAATTATATAATAGTATTTGTTAGGTATAATAGATTGGGAGAGGAGATGAGTACTATATGGAAAAAAAATATAGTGAGATATTTCACATAAATATTCTATACATGTTGTCATTTTTATTTAATTTGTTGTCAGAAACCAAATTATATAAAATAGACGTTCTATAAACAGATTAAACTAAAACTTCAATACTATTCCATTATAGTGTTTCTGTATAATTCCTTAGATGTATATATTTTTTAAAAAAAAATTGTCCATTTATAAAAATTCAAACTATGGAATATACCTGAAAAAATCTATATTTTCTAGTGATATCACAAATTTGAATTAATTTTTTTTAAAAAAATATTCGAAGCATATAAGATAAGAAGGGAATGAAAAAAAAAGAAAAAAAAAAAGAAAGAGAAAGATGAGAAAGGGAAGATGATAAGTGGTTATAATTGGTTAAGGGTAAACATTCTCATATTATATAAGATATACAGAATAGTTTAACCATATTTTTAATATGGTTATATAGTTAATTATAATTTTTTGGTGGTTATTAAATGCAATTTCCCTTGTTCAATTTGGGAGAGAGAAAAAGTTTCAGTCTCTACCAATACTTTCATTTTCTAAGAAAGTTGTTCTAAAAATGAATAGCAATTATGGAACAAAGAGGGTTTAGACTTAATGGTACAATCAACATAAAAACAAATTTAATGAAAGCATTTCGTTTTCATTGGAGTGTAGATGAAACTATAAGTAGCTAATATCTATCTATCGGATGAGTATACTTTTATTTTAGAAATGATTTAATTTTTGCCCCTACTCTCTAAAGACTGTAGAGGAATGATCGGTGAACTACCCAAAATGCACATTTACTTTAACGAAAGCCATTGAAAGATGCGTCAATTCCGTCGTTAAGAAGTGTCAACAGGTATAAACGATGTGATTTGTTTAAGAAACAGAATGGATTATATATATATTATAATTACTATAATTACTCTAGGAATTATATACTGTTATCTTTTTTAAGACTCATATACTATAATTTTATCCAAGAGTCCATTGATTTCATCTTTGTCAATAGAAGATCAATAGTTGTTCAAGAAATCAAATTTTGTTATCAATTTTGAACAAAACATAAGCAAAAATTGAGCAAAAATGAATAAAAAAAAAATAATAAAAAATAAGCAAACAAAAGACTGAGAAGTCAGAATTATCTTTTGTCAACTACAGGATATATGGAATTAGGTTTATTTGGAATGAAAGCAAGTAGTGCTGTTCTTATGTTGTTTGTGAAAGAACACTGCTCCCGCACCAAATCCCGGTGAAAAGGGTGGACAAGCGCTGGCTATAAAGGTTGTAGGAGACAAATGTGCTTTTTATGGTTGTGGTTTTTATGGGCATCAAGACACCCTTCTAGACCAAGAAGGACGGCATTTCTACAAAGATTGCTTCATTGAAGGATCCATAGATTTCATTTTCGATAATGCAAGGTCGCTATATCAGGTACACTAGTGTCTTGGTTAATGTTTCCGCACATAAATATTTACGTTTAGATTAACGATTTGAAAACAACACAAATTGTAAGACTGCACAATTAACTCGGTCGCAAAGGAAAACACACTCGGGTGTATCATTCACGGCAAATGGAAAAGGGTCACAACTGAACGAACGGGGTTTGCTTTTGTGAACTGCAAGATTAAAGGAAGTGTGAATGTGTGGCTCAGACGAGCATAAAGGGCGTATGCTACGGTTGTTTTCTCGAGAACATATGTCCGGAGTTGTTTCCTAGATCCCTGGAATGATATGGGAGATCACACGAGACAAAGGTTTGTTAACATGCAAATAAGTTGGAAAAGTATTTCTCTCAATGTTTTAATCAGGTTTAATTTTTCAGGACGGTCAACAAAAAAAAGAACCAAACATGTTTCATCATCAATATATATCAATTGAACAAGATCCATTGATCCATTGATCCTATGTATTATGTATCAATTAAACATTATTCAGTTATTCCACAAAGTCAGTCATCCCACGATATTAATGACTTGAGGTATAACCCAAGCAAAAATAAATAATTAATGGAAACATCTTTTTCGACTATAAACGATACGATATCATCAACTGGCCGTTTATAGAGAATGATTATTAGCCACATGTTTCGACAAAGCTAGGATATATCATATCCTGATAAAAAATCTGAAGGAAAAAAACATCTATTGCAAATTCGTGTGCCATAAGATTAAGCAATTGCTATACAAACGTTAGCACAATACCAGTTGTCAATTACTTGTATGATCTCTTGTGATCTTTTAGATTAGGAAGTTAGATAATTTCCTAGTTGTATAAACACGTATGATCGATATCCTTGAATGATTATTTAGACATTTCTTCGTATGACATAAATAGCTTTGTGTTTTTTCTTCTTTCACTTTAACCATATGACGTAAATCTGTAACACAAATTAATTCACCTCAAATTTATTCACATTAGAAAGAATAAAATGGTGGTTACACTTATATTAGACGGTGATCATGATCAATCTTGCGTGATTCAAGGAGATTTTTTCATTTGGGTTCGCGAGATGATACATATTGAAGAAAAGTGGCGAAATACGTGTCCATATACTGCGGTGGGTTCCGTTCGTCGATGAGCTTCAGTGATGGCTTCACGACGGACGTAAACGGGAAGCTGTGTAGCGACGCCACCGATATCCTAGGCTTAGTGGAATTCACCAATACCCTATGTAACACGCTTTTGTACCTCTCGTTGCTAAATATCTACATATACAATAAACATATTTTAATTTATAATCATCATATCAACAACAAACAGAGCTGAGGAAAGAAAAACAAATTTGATGTGCTAATCACTTTAAATATCATTCTTAATGAGTAAACGAAAAATCTGAGTTAATTAACTTGAAACTAACTTTTGTAGCGTTAAGACTATATTCAATAATGTTATAATTCTCAACATTTTGGTATAAGAATGTTTTCTCTTAAGGATCAACATTTCGAATATATGATTTAACGGTTCAATTATAATATTTCATCATCCCTTTGCTATCCCTCAATTTTCAAATATGAACTATTTTAGAGACAAGTGACACACCCAAAAATGATCAAAATCAAGTAATATTGGTCCCATATATATCATCAAATCTATTATATGTAGTCAAAACTTAGGCAGTTCTACAAACTTTCCCTTGTCTTCACCGTTGACCTGAATGGCTGTGGGAATTTCAGTACCATTCAGAGTGCAGTAGACGCTGTCCCTGAATCAAGCCTTTCCAAGACTCTCATCTTCATCAACTCAGGCGTTTACAGGTTATCTATTCAATCTTCTTCATCAGTTTCTTCTTCTTCTTCTTCATTATTTTCTGCTCCTTCTTCATCTTTGATTGCAATATTTTGTATTCTAGTTCAAATTTTTTTCCTAAGATATACACATAACTTCCTAAACTTTTTAAACATTAGACGAATCACAATGTAACTTACTCTAGTGATGATCAATTATTAAGTTATTGATTTGATTTGTTTAAGAACCAGAATGGATTATATTTTATAATGACTACAATTACTCTAGTAATTATTTACTGTTATCTTTTTAAGACTCATATACCATATTTTACCCAAGAGTCCATTGATTTCATCTTTGTCAATAGAAGATCAATAGTTGTTCAAAAAATCAAATTTTGTTATCAATTTTGAACAAAACATAAGCAAAACATAAGCAAAAAATGAATGAAAATGAATGAAAATAGAATAAAAAAAATAAAAAACACAAATTGTATGACTGCACAATTAACTCGTTCGCAAAGGAAAACACACTAAGGTGTATCACTGCAAATGGAAAAGGGTTACAAACCGAACGAACCGGGGTTTGCTTTTGTGAACTGCGAGATTAAAGGAAGTGTGAAGGTGTGGCTCGGACGAGCATGGAGGGCGTATGCTATGGTTGTTTTCTCGAGAACATATATGTCCGGAGTTGTTTCCCCAGATGTCTGCCTGGAATGATATGGAAGATCACATGAGACAAAGGTTTGTCAACATGTATATAAGTTGGAAAAGTATTTCTCTCAATGTTTTAATTAGGCTTAATTTTTCAGGACGGTCTATTATGGAGAACATCGATGCTATGGACCGGGAGCGAATCACAGTGGAAGGGTTACCTATGCGAAGCAACTCACAGATGTGGAGGCTGCTCCTTTCACGAACATTACATTTATCGACGGAGATCAATGGCTTTAGAGCCAAGTAATCTAAGACAATTCTATAGCTGTTAAGAAGTACAAAACATATATGAAGTAGTTTATGTAAGACGAACATCTTTAACCAAAGTATCTACATCATATTATATATATGAATCACAATTGTTTGGTAGAAAGTAGTGACCGAACAGTTTTTCTCACTTGATGTCTCATGGGGAGGTATCATCAGTTTGTTGGCTCATGTACACAAACAATCAGGCATTGATTCCTTATTTATTGCATACATTCTATGACCATCACTTTATATAGCTTTGTGTGTTTTTTCTTCTTTCACTTTAACCATATGACGTAAATCTATATAACAAAATTTAATTCACCTTAAATTTATTAACATTAGAAGAAAAAATGATAGTTACGTTTATATAATTAGACGGTGATCAATCTTGCGTGATTCAAGGAAATTTTTCCACTTGGGTTCGCGAGAGGATACATATTGAAGAAAAGTGGCGAAATCGGTTTCCATGTACCGCGGTGGGTTCCGTTTGTCGATGAGCTTTGGTGATGGCTTCACGACGGACGTAAAGGGGAAGCTGTGTAGCGACGCCACCGATATCCTAGGCTTTGTGGAATTCACCAATACCCTATGTAACACGCTTTTGTACCTCCCGTTGCTAAATATCTACATATACAATAAACATATTGTTTAATTTATAATCATCTTATCAACAACAAACAGAGCTGAGAAACAAAAAAAAAAATGATGCGCTTATCACTTTAAATATTATTCTTAATGAGTGGCCGACGAAAAAATTTGAGTTGCCTCGAAACTTACTTTTGTAGCGATAAGACTATATTCAATAAATATTATAACTCTCAACATTTTGGTATAAAAATGTTTTATCTTAAGGATCAACATTTTCGAATTTATGATATAAACGGTTCAATGAGAATAATTCATCATCCCTTTGCTATCCCTCGAATTTCAAATATAAAGTTATTTAGACACAAGTCACACACCCAAAAATGATCAAAATCAAGTAATATTGGTCTCATATATATATATATATATCATAAAATCTATTACATAAAGTAATTTGGGCAAACAATAATAATGCATACTTGCATAGAATAATAATAATAATGATACCTCGAGGTGATCGCCGACGTTGACGACAAAAGAGCCAGGGATGGGATCAACAGTGACCCATTCGTCACGGAACAAAATCTGAAGTCCTTCGACGTCGTCTTGAAGGAGAAGCGTCAAGAAACCGTAGTCGGAGTGCGGTGGCATCCCTAGCGTCAGCTCCGGCTCCGGACACGGCGGATAACAGTTCACCACCATCAACTGACTTCCCTGTTCTAACTCCTCCGCCGCCTCGTCGTCTTCGCCGTCGATTTCAAGGCTCTCCAAGATTACTTTTACCATCATCTCAAACATCTCTTTCGTCTCTTTTGCGTAGGTAGCCGCCAAACTCCTGTTTTCATTTTTTTATAAAATATATTAGTCAGTATTACAAGGCTCATGTTGTATTTTATTTACAAAATACTGTATTAAATATTTGGAATGATTTATTAGTATGACGCGTGATATGTAACCCGTGACTATGGTGGTGGTGTAGATAGGAAGATAAGTAAGTGGTAGTATATGGACCTTTTCTTTCTTCTTTAATTAGTAGTTTTTTTATTACACCCATCTTTATAGATTCAGAAGCCGCCACTTATATATTTATTTTTTTAACTCAAATAATTTAATTGGGTATGCAATTTGTGACCAGAAGATAAAAAGTTGAGTTGGATGTACATGTACAAATTAAAAATTATAAAGTTATGTAATACTTGAACTTCTCTTCTGACTAATCCTTCAGGTGTAATTGAAATATTTCAATAGGTAATGTTGAACTACCTTTTTTAAGTTTAGTACATAAAAACACATGTGCTACTTTTCGTGAAGTTTTTTTTTTGTTGGAGTTTCAAAATTAAGATAAATATCTTCAGCAAACAAAAAAAGATAAGCCTATGACTAAATTAACTTTCCTGTTATTAAATGTAAAATGTGGGAAATCTCACCTGAAATCAGATGGAGAAGTGGGCCAATAAGGAAGATAATCAGGGAGAGGATGTGCAAGGAGTTTTAAGAAGTCTCTCCAACAAAAGACATTGTCTTTGCTCTGGTTGAAACTCGTGCCGTACCGTACAGGAGCCGACATATCCGACGTCATGTACTTCGATCTCTCCTCGTACGGAAGCTCAAAGAATCTTTTACACACTTCTATCATGTTCCTGCTCACATCTCCTTCCATACCATGATTCACCACCTGCCCATTAACATAGCGTACTTGTTTTGCAAGTAAGCTATTTATCACTTTATGTACTTTAGGGTTTATTTTAGTCATTTGAGAACCAACCTGGAAGAAGCCATAGGTTTCGCAGGCCTCGGCTATGGTTCGTAGGACTTGAGGCCGGTTAGGTCCAAAAAGCTCAGCGAAATCTATGATGGGAAGCTTTAGGTTTTGTTTTGGTTTGATGAGGTTGTCGGATTTTGTGAAGATGGGTCGGTCAGGTTCAGGCCATATATATTTGGAAGGCACTTTGGTCAGACCATTGCCACAAAGATGTTTCACACCCATTTGGTATTTCTTGTTCTCTTCTACCACCACCGGAGTAGCTAACATCGACGGGGACATTCTTCTCTGCAAATAAGACATTACCACGTATATGGATCAATAAACAAATAGCATATACATGAGTTATTTATAAAACAAAGGAAACTCAGGTGATACCTGATGGAATTTTTTTTTTTTTTTTTTTTGCTATATATCGGAGGGATCTTGATGCTCACTTGACAATATGCAGAATATATACGTATTTGTAAATGCGATGAAATGGATGTTTGAGGAAGTGATAAGTTTTGGTGGGTTTTGCATGTTGGTGTGTGTGGGTATTTATATATATACTTTTTTGGGAGACGTTGAAATGAATAGTCGAGAATTGATCTTTTTGACGAGTTAAACAAGTTTTGGTATTGTAATAAGTTAAATTCTTGGAGACTGACTTCTTCTTCTTAACTCGTCTCCTTACCAAAACCGTTGACATGTTATTGTATTATTATTCTATAGTATTTGGACGATAAGACCACGATAGGGTCTAGGCGTCTAGCTAGCAATGGTATTATAAGTTACATACATTTGAAAATGATATAGAAAGTAATAATAGTAATTTTTATAATTTATTATTCTTATTATTATTATTTGCTGAATACCACTTTGATTTTTACAAAAGTCTTTCTTATCTTGTAATAACCAAAGTGGTAATAATAATAATGACATGTATTTTTAAGCGAATTAGCATTGATTATTTGTTACTACGCCAAAGACGAGTTTGGCTTCACCACGGGTTTAATCACCCGCGCAATGATTTATCTTGGATGGAGTATGAGGGACAATACATCGTGATCCACATATTCATTATGTCCTCAACAAACAAGAACAAACAGATACATCTCTAGGTTTATTATAGAGAAGAGAACCCGAAAACTAAGATTCAAAACAAAACACCATTTCATAGTGAAAAACATTTTTGGTAAGAGTTCGAATCCAGGGTTGGATTTGGACCAAGTCCATTGAAACATTTGTCTCAGTTCCCAAATTTTTTAGTCTAGTTTAGCCTATAAATTTTTTTTTTTAATTGTTTTTATAAAACCAATTAGAAATCTCTGTTTCTGTTTTTGTTGCAGGTCCCCAAAATCTCAGATCCAGCCTTACTTCGAAATGTTCGTTATATTTTTTAGTTTCACTAAAAAGAAAAGAATTTGTGACACGAAAGTATGGATAATCATGGTATAAATGATTATATATGTTCCGAAACCATTAGAAAAAGAAATCAAATACGTTTTGTTATTTGCCTTTTGTGTTAAAATGTAAGACATTGGCTTTAATTAGAAGGAAAACAACAACAAGCAAAACACACGTTGAATACTAGAATTTTGGTGGCCAAGACTGATTTCTATATAGAATATTTCATTAAATCAAAAGATTCAAAACTAGAAAATATAAATACGAAGAAATTTTTGATTTACAATTGGAAAAATTGGCTCATCTACATGTACTTCCTCCCGATAGATTTCCATATATTAATATAATTGTTTTTAAATTGCTATTGGTGGTGCATGAAAGATCCCAATAGAATATTTAAGCATTTGACGAAACGGTACTACTTGGCGCGAAACTTCGTAACTTGGGTCCCGTTGGCTAGGGATCCCGGTCAACTCAATATGACTTTATAAATGTTGACTTTTGTATAATTTCAAATATAAAAGTTTCCTTAAATATGTGTAATTCTCTTACATCTTATATATATTCGAGTTTTCTTTTTCTGTGTTCGTCGCATCAAGTCTGGACCGACCAGCAAATCCGATCCCTCGGTTAATTACATGCAAATCCGATCCCTCGGTTAAATACGCCTGTTCTTTGAATGTATATAGAACGTATGTTCATTTTATTTGAAAAATGAATAATGAGTAGAAAAGATGTAGTTTTTCAAAATCTATCTTTTTATGTTTTATGCTGTATGCTTGATTTTGTTAATCAAAATTATGCCTCATGCTTTATTTTAGATCTAGCTAGGAAGCGACACTACTTTAAAGTTTAGGAATGAGTCTTATTCTTAATGATTTAGTAACTTTCAAAATATTTAACATTAATAAACCTTTCCTAAGCCTAAAACATTTGTTGTCTTTTTTGAAGTCTTATAGACTATAGGTATTCTTTTTTAGCTATCACCAGAGCCGGCCTTGAGACCAAGCAATCCAAACTCATGCTTACGAGCCTTATTTTTAAGTAAAACTTTTTAAGACAAAACAGCTTATTTTTTGAAAAAAATATGCAAAACAGCCAATTTTCTACTTTCTAACTTGCAGTCCATGCAAAAAATATACAACTCACGACTGGTTGGCTACCACTTATTTGTGGAGTATTTTTGGTTATAAATATAGTGAGAGAATAACCTAGAAAAATAAAAAACTCGAATAAGATGAAATGTTTAATATATAGTGAGAGAATAACACACAAGAAAACTGCAAGATAAAATGTTTTATACTTATATAGATAAAATTTGATTCGACGAATCTTCCCAGATATATAATTTTCCCAAATGTATTAAATGAAATTTAGATTCATCCATGCATTCCAGCTGTTGATGGCAAAAATAATACGTAGTATTTTTTTTTTTTTTAAAAAGGGAAAAATAATACGTAGTTTTTTCTCACGTATTTGAGACTAATTCAGCATGCAAGTACCCTTGTTACAAAAAAAAAATAGAAAAAAAAAGATATAAAATCAGCATGCAAGTGATCTCGATTTATTACGAAATTTTCTTTGCGTACGTTCTTTTTCGGTGGTTGTTTTGAATATTCATTTTCCCCAAGTACTGATATATATATATATATATATATATATATATTAAACATTCAACATATACATATGCGTGAGAAAGAAAGGATATTTAATGAAAGTCAAACGACGACATCTTGTACATTGGTTGGTTTTACGATATATACGTCACATCACATCACATCACATCCATGGATGGGCTCGTAGCTAACTAAACTATTGGACGTAAGGGGAAAACGGCCTATTCCTCTAAGCGAAAGTTCCGATAGTACATCTTCTCGGATCGAGATTAAAGACAAAAGTTTTTTCTTGGTTTAAAAACGGGAAAACAGCTATTTAGTACCTGAACTGCGAGTTCTGATACTGATTAATACCCAAGAAATTTTGGTGTGCGAATTAGTAACTCAACTCGTATAAATTAGCAAATCAGTACATGTACTATATTATTTTGGTTGTTTAGTACTTTGACCGAGTTTTCGTTGGTCAATCCCGTCAATTTTTAAATGGGGTTCTCTCTGATGCCACGACGACTTCCACGTCACTATACCGCTGTAGTTGTTAACTAAACGACGTCATTTTTGATTTTGGACAAACAAAAAAAATTAGTAAAACGACGTCGTTTTGGATTCAAGAGAAAAAAATATAGAAAACGATATCGTAGGATTTGACACAAAATAAAAACAAAAAACGTGTTTAGTCTTCTTCTTCTTCATCTCTCCTCATCTCGTACTTCATCTTCTCCATCGCTATTCTCTACAGTGTCTTCATCACTTTCCATGTATATCTCAATAGCATTGGTCCACTCAAATTTCATCACGATTTTAATATTGCTTAGCATTAAACAAATCAAAACCAATAAACAACAAATAAATGAAATCGAAACCCTAATTCTCTTGATTTACCTCATTTATTACGAAATTTTGGTTCCCACTAAGCACTCAACTTCGAATTCTGTTTTGATTTCAACCCAGCTTCTATTTTGGCCAATGCTTCTTGCAGAATTGAAGTGAAACCCTAATCCCCATTTCATTTAGGTGTCGCGAGGAAGAAGAAGACTAAACATGTTTTTTGTTATAATTTTTTGTCAACCTAAACGACGTCGTTTTCTATAATTTTTTTGTTCTCTTGAATCCAAAACGACGTCGTTTTATTAATTTTTTTTTGTGTTTGTCCAGAATCCAAAAACGACGTCGTTTAGTTAACAACTACAACAATACAGTGACGTGGAAGTCGTCGTGGCATCAAAGAGAATCCCGTTTAAAAATTGACGGGGTTGACTAACGGAAACTTGGTCAAGGTACTAAATGGTCAAAAAAATATAGTACATGTACTGATTTGCCAATTTATATGAGTTGAGGTATTGATTCACACACCAAAGTTTCTTGGGTATTAATCGGTACCAGAACTCGCAGTTCAGGTACTAAATAGCCGTTTTCCCGTTTAAAGACTGACAAGGTTTTGAAAACAAAAAAAGACTAAGACAATGTTAATAAGTAATTTTTCGCGTTTACTAGTAAAACTCGAAATATTTGAAAGTTATTTGTAGGTGACTGCTACTATGCCAGATAGTGCGCCTTGATGTTAATTACTTAAATTTTTTTGTCAGCTTTTAATTACTTGTATTTTATTTGTTAATTTTTTTTTTTGAAACTGTTGTTGAATTCTTATTGATCTATATATAGATTTACAGTTTCAAAAAATACATCATTCATGGACTAAAAATCACATATACATAAACATCGACCAACTTAATGATAGTTTAATGTTTACCATGCTTATGCTTCAGTCTCCATCCAATTATAAGTTTATCGAGTCGGAAACAGATTACAGGTTTTGTAAACGTGATAAATTAATTAGGTCAACAATACCATTAATTACATGTCTAATAAAATATATTATCTCAAACCAATTTAATGCTTTAATGCCGATAACTAGCTAGAGTTGATTATCAGGTAAATAGTGACAATTATATAAAGTAAATGTTGATGTTAGAAACTAGAGGGTTGATTTATGAACTTCAAGAAACAGTTACGTTAGTTGGCAAAAGAGAAATAATTAGAATACAATTATTAGAATAATTAGAATACAATTAGTAAAACTTGCGAAAAAACAAGAAGCTGTTATGGACAAACGGGCGTTAGAGCAGGTACATCACTGAACCTCTCTTATTTTGGGGTTCACCAAAATAAAATATTTTTTTTTTTGTGTTTTGAGTTTATTGAAGAACCTGTGTCATATTTGAGTTTCATTGGTAAATTCTAGAGAGAGATTCATCAACAATAAAAAATTAATTTTTTATAAAACAAAAAAGTCAAAAATTTAATTTTATTAACATGAAGAAGAGATTTTGATTATTAAAGCATTTGAGGAAGAGAAGAAGAAGATGAAGAACTCTGCATCCGTTGTTTGATCCATGACTCCAAGTACTGAAGCTCCTTATTACTGATCAAGTGCCCGATCCAAGACTCCAAGTACTGAAGCTCCTTATTTTTGATCCGTTGTTTGATCCATGAAGGATCATATTGAGGAAGACACTTCAAGGCTGTCTCCAATCTGTCTATAGGGCTCTCATCTTCGCCAACAATGACAACATCAAGCTCCGATTCTAGTTCAAAATGATACCCACAGATCTTATATAGGTTAACGTAATGATTACCAATTGAAGTAAGCTTACACAATCCTCCATCTAAGAATAAAGCATATGAATGATAACGAACTGTAAGATAACAAAGGCCAAAGTAGAAGAATATACTTTGAGATGGGAATTCCGGTCTAAACATGGGCTCTTCTGGTATAACTGTGTTGCGAAAGATCTGCAAGTCACAACACGGAAAAGCACATAACTATGTCATCAATAAAAAAATTGTAAGAGTATTGACCATCAACAACCCTGAAGAACAATTATAAAGGCAAATGAAAATAATGTCAGTTTGATAAAAAAAAGACCTCGGTCATGCCATTATTCTTCTTCGGTGAATCTACAATCGATGAACCTATAAGCGGTGCTTCAAGCATCTTAACAAAAAGCCAGTCAAATGAGGGGCTGCAAAAAAAAAAAAAATACAGAAAACCATGTAAAAAAAAACACACAATTCATTCTTAAGAGCTAACGTTAAAATCCATGATCAGGCAAACGCAGGAAAGTGCATCGTATGATCGAACCTTTGATAGCTTCTTCTTTATAATTGACACCAGAAACATTAACCTCACTTGCCGGTTTCATGACCTGATACTTACCCATCTACAAACAAAGTACCAAGCAAGAAAAATAAAAGACATTAAGTTGGATTGATCTAATAGATCACACGTCACTGTTCTATAGGCTAAACACTGAAGAAATTTACAAAAACTAGGCAAATCAAAAAACACAAAAAATCGATGAGTCATTGTTCTGAAATTACTTCCCATAGCGTAAGAATCACAAATTTCAGAATCAGAAAAAATTAGCAGGAGAAAAATAAAGGATGGCGACAAAACTGATGAAGATTCCGAGATACACAGAAGCAGATTCGGAAACCAGAGTCACAAGCAAAACGAAAGATGGTAATGGAAGATTCAGATTGCAGAGTAAAAGAGGAACCTGAGAACGTTGATCCGAATCGGCATTAATGAAGCTTACCAACTTGCTTCGAGGCAGATTTGAAGAAACCGTGCGGATGAGCGGTGAAGTTGTTGGAAACTTGAATGGTCGCTTCTACCGATTCGAAAACAACAACTCGAAAAAGAAGAACAGACGCTTACCTGGATGATGGGGAAGGAAAGGCGATGCTCGGATTACACCTCCACCGGGAATAATCGACGGAATCGACGATTGCGAAGGATTCAGCAAAAATTGCTGGAGAAGACGAAGAGAGAATCAAAGACGAAGAGAGAAAATGAATTTTTTCCCCACGAGATTTTTTTTCCCTGCAAAATTAGCTTCTTTTTCGCCCAATCTCCTTCCGCCACGTGGTTGGGATGCGGAGTCTTCAGGCTCGACGGAATGAACCGATCCTTCCGAGTTGGGCCTTTTTTCTTTTTTTTTTAAACCCAATAAATCTATGATTCTATGCCCAAAATACCACAAAACTCTCTAAAACCAAGTTTATCAAAGAAATTTAGGTAGATTTCTCCTATTAAAAAAGCCCAATTTAATCCAAAAAGTTAACTTTTTTTACAGGATCGATCCCAAAACAGGGACTGGAATGAGCGTTTCTGCTTGGTGACGTGGCTAGCTTCTATTGGAGAGAAATGAATTATGTGGTTTGGAAAAAAATTTCTGAATTCTTGTTTTGTTCTTCTTTTTCACGAGAGAAAGTTTTTCCACACCGACAGAGACGATGGGAGAGTCGAGAGGATTTCCCGGGATGATAGGAAGCATTGATTGTATGCACTGGGAGTGGAAGAATTGTCCCACAGCCTGGAGAGGACAATTTACCCGTGGTTCTGGCAAGTCCACAATTGTTTTAGAGGCTGTAGCCTCATATGATTTGTGGATATAGCATGCATTTTTTGGACCTCCAGGTACGTTAAACGACATAAATGTTCTTGATCGCTCACCTGTTTTCGATGATATCATACAAGGTCGGGCTCCGCAAGTTACTTTTTCTGTCAACGGAAGGGAGTATCATATGGTTTACTATCTCACTGATGGTATTTATCCGAACTGGGCTACTTTTATACAATCCATTAAACTTCCTCAGGGTCGAAAGTCAAAATTATTTGCTACCACTCAAGAGAGCGTCCGAAAAGATGTCGAACGTGCTTTTGGTGTATTGCAAGCTCGATTTGCCATTATCAAAAATCCGGCACTTTGTTGGGATAAAGCAAAAATTGGCAAGATTATAAGGGCATGCATCATTCTCCACAACATGATAGTAGAGGATGAATGGGATGGATTCACGCTAAGTAATGTCTCTGAATTCCTACAAGGAGACGGAAACGGAAATGCACAAGTGGATCAAGATTACTCGACAGACCAGCCTACAAATATCGCTAATATGTTCGATGCTCGAAATAGAGTTCGGGATTCACACATTCATAAGCAATTGAAAAAGGATTTGGTTGAACATATATGGCAAACGTTTGGTCATTTGGTGGATAATTAAGTTTAACTGTTAAAATTGTGTTGTTTCAATAATTATGTTAAATTTGTAATGTTTTCAAATTATATGAATGTAATATCAAGAATTTCATTTTTAATAATCAATTTTTTTAAAAAATTTTTTTTTTAAATAAATCCATCAGAGTTTCTCCAATGCACCTATAAAAAAACATGAATTTTTTTTTTGGTTTCTTATTCCAACTTTACTAATATAATAATGAAGAAGAAATCAACACAGATTTCTTTGATAAACATGCTCTAATGGACCTGGTCTTAGAGTCAAAGACTAATAAAATATCTGCATGCATTTCGTCTTTTTCCTCTCCATTCGTTGCATTCGTTTATAGGCCACGTCAGGCTCTCTATTTCTTTATAGTCTTTGCATCATCATTCCTTCGCATTAAATTTTAGCTTTTTCACGACAAAAATTTGCTTTTTATTTGTTAGGAGAAATGTTAATTATTGATAAGCCCATTTTAGCATTTAGCTCAACTGCGAGTTTAGTAAGATCGCGAATTCAATTTTGGTGAGGGTCGGTTTTAATGATGTATTGTGCTTTTATCAGTTTGGGTCTTTATTCTTTTCCATTTCATTTTCTGTCTTTGATTAAATGTAGGCGTCTTCTGAAAATTTATAGAATCCGTCGTATCTGTTATACCATCTCAAATGTTTGCTAGAGAATTTAGAGCAAAAAAGCGCGAAAATTGAAAGAAAAAAAATATCTACATTTATAGCTATGTGAAAAAGAGCACATGTAATAATAAGCGGCACAACCACGGACTCTAAAGCTCTGGCAGTCACCTATCTCAACCCAACGCAGTCACAAAATTCCAATTAGCGTAATAGAGTCTCTAGTATCATTGGATAATCTAGCTGCCAATCATAAGATCTAACAACCACATATCTCAATCCAGTGCGATTACAACCTCACAGTCTTCATGAATATATATGATTTTGAATTAATGAAATGGAAAACTATTATACATTTAATTTTAAAAAAAACAATAAAGGATGACATCAAATAAAAACGTCTCAGTCCATTAATTTTGCTTTTGCGTTTATCTATATTCGTATATATATGTATGTATATATATATTATAACACTCCCTCGCTATAGATGTCGGTTTGATTAGTTTGTTACAATATTTTTGTTTAAAGATTTTAATGTAAACTAATACTATGTCGTTGATTACAATATTGTCGTTTAAAGATTAAAATGTAAACTTATAATATTGTCGGTTTATTACAATATATTGTCCTCTTTTTACAATAATGTATATTGATGTTAAAAGATTTACCTCTACTAATATTTAAAAAAAAAAACAAAATAGAACATAAGTCCAATAGTCAATTTGTAATTTAAAGGTAAATAGAAAGTTAACTTATTTCTTATTCGCGTGAAATGTGTTGAAATAATTATAATGCTACGACTGAGAGAGTAACACACACACAAAAAAACTGTTGTCTAAGAATAAATAAAAATTCAACACAGAAATTATAAATGCAAACGCAAATCAAAACCCGGGTAGCCTTTGATTAACAATATATTATGTGATATTTTGATTAAGAGTGTATTAATAAAGTCATAGTTATCTCAGCCATCGTGAGAAGATTATGAGACATTGATAAGGTATTACACATCTTGTATAAATCATACTATCATTTTATATCTGAAATTAATGAATGCGTAGGTATCAGGGATTATATATATAAAAATGCACATTGTGACTTAGCATCCTTCAATTTAGGAAAAAATAATCCGTGGACCGTCCAAGTCCTGTCTAATAACAATTGCCTAAGTCAAAAGTTTGAATCATATATAGTTCTAGTAATTATGTATTATGTATAAAGTCAATTAATATAAAACTTATACGAGCTAAGGACATATTGCTGACCAGCAGTTGCATTCGTCACGTTCTCGAATTTAAAGTGACAATACACGAAACTAACAAATTTCATGTTCTAGACTTTGCTTTCAAGTGTTTCTGTTGGCGTGATCGTAGATAAATAGTACTTGGCTGTCAAATTTAAAAATTTAACTTCAAGATACTGAAAGTTAAAGTTCAAAAAAAAAAAAATAATACTGAAAGTTCCTCAACGATAAACTACACTATACACTGAAACGTTGAACTTGATCAATTTCGTTAATTATGAAATATCAACCAGCGAAAGTCACGGGTTACGAAACTAAACCCATAATACTGGTGCATTTGATATATTACGAAGATTGGTACTTCTGATAACATGTATCATGTTATCTTCTTTGTGTAAATCAAGATATGTTATGTGCAGTTTCAGGTGTGTATTACGGATATTTGTGGTTAGGTAATTAGAAAAGAAAAACCAAAATAACACATTTTTAAAAATTGTTATCATTACTAGGATCCAACAAATGCGATATTGTCAAATTGTTTGTACTGTAGTTATGTCTGATATTACTATACTAATTGCTCGTTTCTAATTTAGAAAACTATAATGTTAATAAACATCCATACTTGAGAATTATTAGTGGCATTAAGACTTTTGATCATAGAATGATATTGGGTTTAAAAATTGAATTAGCGCAGTTCCTGAAAAGAAAATCATTGACAGAATTCGAATGTTTGATTGAGTTAAACGAAACTGAGTTGTCTTAAAGTACGCGGTGTGGTTTTTTTATTATATAAAGAAAACATCATTACGCGGTGTTGATCTTCAAAGAATAAACAAAATATCAGACTAATGGTGAAAATGAGGGGTGAGAAACGATCAATCGTAACTGACCGGCATGTTGCATCCAGTAACTAAAAACGACGGGATGTAGCTCAAATAGTCAAAGAGTTGACCACTGAAAGCCGACAAGGTCTCCTGACTCAAGTGGGGTTTTAAAAGATCTGGCCATGTCCGTAGACAGAAACAGTACTTCCAATGTACTATGTGGACCCTACTGTTCTCCGGACAACTAAAACCAGATCAACCAATCATTCTTCATTCATGTCTCTTACAAAATTTCATTTGTTTTGTGTCTAATTTATTTGTAATTTATAGTAAGTCGCATTTGTATTCAATGAGAGACATCATAACAAATGCATGTATGATCCTTAAATTATTGCTCAACCGGTAACCACTAGTATTTTATTTGATTATTGCCCAACCTTTATATACTTATTTTTTTATTCACAACGTTTGAAGATGTCATTTTTGTTTTTTCCTCACTAGTTTATTTACATCTTGACAAAGTAATTAAGAGGCTTGGAAATAATTGAAAGAAACAATATAAAGGATTCGAAGATATAAAGACGTTGCAGTGTATCCTAAAATTTTCTTCCTTCCATATTTTATAAGTCGTAACTTGCCAGAAAAATAGTAAAAGTTTACTTCCTTGATTGTTCTTCTTGCATGCCCATAGCAATGAGGTTACCAAGACGTTGTTACCGCCATTAGGTTAGTATCTTTGTCCACATAGTTTGAGAAATCTGGAATTGGCTAATATTCTTTACGGCAAGCGAATCTTCTTCTTTCACCGCAATGTTTAATATCTGATTTGCTAGAGATTTCGAGTTAAATTTGGGCTGTTTGTTTTTTTCAAGGCTTCTTGTTGTATTTTATTTTATCCTCTTTTAATAAGTTGTTAATTTGAAGTCCTTTACTTCAAAGACTATGTACATCGAGGGTGGCATTCTTCAAACCTGAGAAGAAACCCTGCAGTCACGGATAGGATCAGGGAATGTAGAAAGTCGATGGCATACTGCCGACGTTCAACAAAATTAAATGCTGCCAAAAGAATCATCGACCTGGAAGACAAGTTGGAAAGGGCTCTTTCACCAAACAGACCTCCTGAGGATATTTCCGAGATCAGAAGAGACTTGGTTTCAGCTTACAGAGATGAAGAAATTTATTGGCAACAAAAGAGCCGTAATGAGTGGATGGTTGCAGGAGATCGTAACACAAAATTCTTTCAAGCCTACACCAAAACCAGATATGCAAAAAATAAAATGCTATCAATCAAAGATGACCATGGCAATGTATACAGAGGTGACATAGAGATTGGTCATCACGCAGAAGAATTTTTCAAAAACATCTATACGAGCTCCCAAAATCAAGTTGATTACACAATTTTTGAAGGCTTCCAACCAAAAGTAACAGATTCTATAAACGCAAGCCTCACCAGAGAAATCACTGATTCAGAAATACTTCATGCTCTGAAATCTATAGGATCCGATAGAGCACCTGGACCAGATGGCCTGACAGCTCGCTTCTACCAAGAATGTTGGGATGTTGTTGGCACAGAAGTCTCACAGGAAGTTAAATTATTTTTCGAGGCCTCCGAGATGAGAAATGGAATCAACAATACAAACATCTGTCTGATCCCGAAGGTGGAAAAAGCAGAGACTTTGACAGAATACCGTCCAATTGGACTGTGTAACATCATTTACAAAATAATCTCCAAAATTTTAGTCTTTCGACTAAAGGAATTCCTTGGAACCATTGTCTCTGAATCTCAAGCTGCGTTTATTCCCGGACGTATGATCTCCGATAATGTCTTGATTGCCAACGAATTAATGCATTCCTTAAAATCAAGGAAACGAGTCGCAAAAACTTACATGGCAATCAAAACAGACATTTCAAAAGCTTATAATCGAGTGGAGTGGAATTTTCTAGAAGCAACATTACGAGTTTTCGGCTTCTCGGAGCTTTGGATTGGTTGGATCATGGCTACTGTTAATACGGTTCAATACTCAGTCTTGATTAACGGTAACCCGCAGGGCAAAATTATTCCAGAACGGGGGCTCCGTCAAGGGGATCCATTGTCACCATATTTATACATTTTATGTGCTGACATAATGAATCTTATCGATATCAACACAAAGAAAGGAAAGATTCGAGGAATCAAAATCGGTAATGGAGTACCAGCAATAACTCATCTCCTGTTCGCGGATGATTCATTGTTCTTTTGTCAGGCCAATACTCGTAATTGTGCAGCTATAAGAGAAATCTTTCAGCATTATGAGATGTGTTCAGGACAAATGATAAACACTTCAAAGTCGATGATAACTTTTGGATCTCGAGTCCCGGGGAACCAACAAGAGAGAATGAAACGAATTTTGGGAATTCATAACCAAGGAGGTGGGGGTAAGTATTTAGGTCTTCCCGAACAATTTGGACGAAAGAAAAAAGAAATGTTTACATACATTACCGACAAAGTTCGCCAAAGAACCTCATCATGGAGCTCAAAACTTCTCTCGCCAGCAGGGAAAGAAATTGTACTTAAATCAGTTGCAATATCGATGCTGGTATATTCTATGTCGTGTTTTAAATTGCCCACAACAGTAACATATGAAATTACCAGCCTTCTTATGCGTTTTTGGTGGGAGAAAACACATAATTCGAAAGGAATTCCTTGGGTGGCATGGAAACGTTTACAATACTCAAAACAAGCAGGAGGTTTAGGATTCAAAGATTTGGAGAAGTTCAATGATGCTTTACTTGCGAAACAAGCCTGGAGAATTCTGAAAAGACCAGATTCTTTACTTGCCAGACTCTTTAAAGCCAGATATTTCAGAGACAGTTCCATATTAGAGGCTACACCAAAACGTAATCAATCGTACGGGTGGGCTTCTATACTCACAGGCTTGGCATTATTAAAAAAAGGAATCAAAAACATCATTGGTGATGGAGAACAAACAAGAGTTTTTAAAGACAACTGGTTACCTGTTGAACCTTCTCGTCCAGCCCAAACGGATTCAAGTACAACTTCATTGTTGGTGAAGGACCTAATTATATCATCAAGATATACTAAACAATGGAATGAAGAAGCTCTGCGAGATCATCTCTCACCGCAGGATCAAGCATTAGTGCAACAACTATATCTTCCACATTTCCCAAAGAAGGATCGTACCGTTTGGAATCTTGAAAAATCAGGGGAGTATACTGTTAAAACCGGTTACTGGCTAGCCTTTCATGAGGTTTCTGAACTTCAATACAGACCTCCGATTCCCTATGGAAACCCAGAGATGAAAAGAAAGATATGGAGATTGCCAATAATGCCAAAACTTAAACATTTCTTATGGAGAATTCTATCTAAAGCTTTAGCAACTGCAAGCAGATTAACCACTCGAGGCATACAAATCGATCCAACATGTCAACGTTGCTGTGCTGCAGAAGAAACTATAAACCATACATTATTTTCATGTCCTCATTCGATTCAGACTTGGAGAATGGCAAATATACCATGGTTTGATTCAACTTCAATCTCTGATGATATTGAAGACAACATAAAGCAAATACTGGAATCCTTCACCAACAATGGATTAACAGCTAATCAAAAACTTCTTCCTTTTTGGTTACTATGGCGAATCTGGAAATCCCGCAATGGTTTCATTTTCAAACATCAACGACTTGATCCAAAACGTGATTCAGAGTTGGCTTTTGCTGATTTCAAAGAATGGCTAGAGTCTACGAAGAGTTTCAACTTGGAAAGCAACACGCAACATGAAAATATTTCAAGGCCAATGCATTGGACACAACCACCAGCACGTTCTTTAAAATGTAATTATGATGCAAGTTTCAACCTCCAAACACGACAGGCTTCTGTGGGATGGATAATACGTGACAATCATAGTAATCCCAAATATTGGGGATCAGCTAATCTAGGATTTCCACTTACTCCGTTAGAAGCTGAAGCAAAAGGTCTTCTACTAACAATGCAAAACTGTTGGAGTATGGGATTCAGAAACGTCTGCTATGAAGGTGATTGTAAGGTTTTGGTGGACATATTGAAATCCAAAACGCTAGACACTAGTGTGGAAAACCTAACGAATGACATCCTCCAATGGGCTTGCAAGTTTGAAGTTTGTAATTTCTTACATGTTAATCGTTCATGTAATTCTCCTGCTCATATGTTAGCTAAAGTGGGTCCTCCAAATCTTATTTACTTCTCTGGGAGTCTTTTCCCACAATTTTGGCTAACTCCATATTTGTATCAAGATTACATTACATCAAATTAATATATAAGTATTTTGCTGAAAAAAAAAAAAGTTGTTAATTTAAACGCCTCCTAGATTCATCAATGTAAAGACAAAAATAAAAATAAAACAGTATAAAGGATTCGCTATATGTGATGGTAGAGAATAGAGATCTTTTGGTATATCTGTATCTAATTCATGTAATGATTGACTACAGTATTATGATTAGGCCGAAATCCATGATGGGCCAACCATTCAGGCCCATTACTGGTATAATTAGAAAATCGAAGAAGAAAAACAAAGGAAACTAACTTCGATTTCAGGGCAATTGCCGTTTCCTCTCTCTATCGTTCACTGAAAGCTTTGTAGATTTTCGCGACTTGAACTCCGATGACGGAAACTGGACAATCCTCGGGTTCGAAACCCTCCGATGATGCATGGGCCAAACTGGGTCAGCCTTTTCTCCCTCTCTCTTTCTCTCTCTTTCCGTGAAATTTTCTTTTGTTCTTGAATTGCAATCCAATGTCATGTTTGCTTGTGGTGTTGTCTTCTCTTATTGATGATAATCTCACTTGTTTTCGGATACTTTTTACAATAGCTTTTGATTATGTCATTATACAAGATTGACATTCCTGATGGTGTTCTAGTTGTTCTTTTTTCTCGTTTCTTGTTAAACTAATGCACTGTCAAGTTTGGCTCTTTTATACTGATTCTGTTCAAAATTTTGCAGTTCCCTTGGATACCAGATTCTCAGACATCGAGATTAGATGCAATGATATGGTAATATGCTCGGAGATTAAACCATCTTCCTCAGAAAGACACGAATGGTGCATAATAACAAAGAATTTGGGTCCAGGTTCTGCCACTATACATAACAAGAGGTATGCCAATGACTTATGATGTTACTGTCCTTCACTTTCAGAAGGATGCTCTTTCTAAGTTGATTTTCTTTCGTAAGGATAATGTTTTATATCTTTTTATTGAACCAACGTAGGGGTAACATTTTTAAACAGAGGTGTTAATTACTTTTGCACTATGAAAGATTGTATCTTGAACTAAGGCTGTTAGAAAGATGCTCTCTTTAAATCGCATAGGAAAAGTTTTCTTTCGAAAGGATAACAATTTCTGTCTTGGAAACCAAAGATCTTTATATTGAACTTGCATAGGGATAACATATTTAAAAAGAGCTCTTTTTCTACTGCCCATTTTGACATAAGTAAGAACTTTTGATTCTAGCTACACAATTATGTTTTGTATTTCTTTTTGAGTGTTGGTGTTTTCTTTTTTCTTTGTTTACCCTTCACATCGTTCTTCTTTTGGACTTTGTTGCGCTTTCTGAATTGCGGTACTTTCTTAGTTCGGATGCTATACTTGTTGACGAGGCTATCATCCCGAAAGACGGTGCTGTCGATATCATGTGTGGATCTGAAATTGTTCCTGGCCCTGGAGGACAAGGTTCGACTATCTGACATTTTTATCCCTCTGAGTTGTCAGTTTATTTCCTAAAGCAAGTCTTTTTGTTTTCATCTTGAAAATTGCATGGATAATTCTACTACTCCAGGTCAATTAATTGCTTTACTTCAAAAAACAGTAATATTTGTTGCGTTCTTGTGCATTGTATCTGTGGTGGAAGAAACTGGTATTGCTATATAAATGTTTCTCATTGACGTAGTTCTGAGCCTCTGATAATGAAGCTGTAGTTTCAGGTTTTATTTCAAGTTACTGTTTGTGTGGTTTCTTTGTTGAGTTTGAATGGTGAAGTTACTTTTAAGAAGACAACAAATATCGATATACATTTATCAATTTTATTCAATTTTGCAGGTTTCTTGCAGTACCGATTCACGGTAATGCCTGCTCCAGAATCCAGAACCCAGCTATTAAAGGTGCTCTACTCATAGTCCATAATTCTAGGTTCGTTGAAAATTTAAGTTGAGTTTCTTATCTATCTCTTTGATATTGCTTTCCAGATTTCCATAGATCCTGAGAATGCAAAATGCAGTATCTGCTTAAACGTATGGCACGATGTTGTCACAGCTGCACCTTGCCTTCATAATTTCTGGTTTGCCATTCGTTGGTTTTGTACAGTTCTCATCTGTGACAGATAAATTTCACTGTATTGGTAAGTAATGATTGATGTGGTATGCCTGCAGTAATGGCTGTTTTTCAGAATGGATGCGGAGATGTGAGAAAAAACATCAACATGTGTTATGTCCTCAGTGCAGAACAACTGTCCAATATGTGGGGAGAAATCATTTTCTGCAAAACATACAAGAGGTAGTTATCTGTTCACTGCAAGCATTTCCTTTATTTACATATCACTGTTCTTTCCATCGGTAATTCCTTTCAAAGAGAACCTTTTCATATAATCTTGTCCTTCATTACGCTTGAGCTTTTGGTGACTTTAATGTTAGGAAATGTTAAAGGCGGATACCGCACTGGGGCGGCCAGCTGAAGATGTCGCAGTGTTAGACTCATCTGCATCAATACAATCAAATCTTGTAAGTATTTGCTGCAATATATTCTATTAATTGGAAATACATAGAGCCTTTGTTATCTTGCGGCACATTGACTTCTTGGTATAAGTCAGTAATGAATCATTACCATTGCTTAAACACGCTAATAGTATTTCTTGTGCAATTAGTTGTGACTTGTGAGTTATATGTACCTGCCATGCTGTCTTACATGCTACAGTTGACATACATTTTAGATCATTGGGAGCAAGAGAAAACGTCGTTTGAGTACGCTCTCACCCACACTTGAAGAAAGAGATAGCTTGCCTTTGCGATGCCCACAATGTGGTAATATATTTTTATCTGGATGCTTACTTCTTATATTTTTTCTCACGGTAGAAAGCTTAACGATTCCTTGGTCTGATGAACCTGAACTTCTGCTAAAATTTTTGTTGATTGCATATGAATATTGTGACAAGAATTTGAAACCCATTTTTCAGATCTATCTTTTTGCTATTCTCCTAGTTACCGAGGATAAGTTGATTCAAGGAAACCAAAAATAAAGTGATCGAATCCTAGTAAATAATGAATGTACTAGAGCGAAAGGAAATCTTAAGAAAAATGATCACTAGAGAAAACTCTTATCCCAGCCTTCCCTGCACTAGGAAGTTGATTTATTCTCTACGCCAATGGCTCTTTGTCAGTTGCTCCTATTGGTGGTTATCAGTGTGAACGCCATGGCGCACATCTGCAGTGCCACCTTTGTAGAGGGATGATGCCATTTAGAGCCAATCTTCAAGTGCCGTTACACTGTAAGTGACATCACATAGTTCTTTTTTTTTTTTTTTTTTGCGTTGTTTACAGTATAAATAATCGAGCATCTAGCTTTCAAGACTAGTTGGTATTTTCTTTCCACCCTTGACATTGTAAGTTCATTGCGTTGTTGCTTTCATTTGCTCAGCTAAGAAAGTTTGTATCAACTGAATGGATACTGTATGTCCTGTTGGTAACCTTTTTTTTGTACTGATACTCTTACATGTCATCTGTAATCGTGGTAATAAAAACATAGGGATGCTGGATGTTGCAAGGTTGGACTGATATGTAACTATTAATATTGCAACATGTTCAGTGGAAAGAACACTCTTGTATTTTATAAAATACACACACACACACACACACACACACCTAACTCGAGTTTATTGCAGGCATGGGATGTGATAGGCCGTTTTGTGGTGCTTATTGGAGTTCTGAAAATGTTACACCCGGTGAATCTTCGCCAGTCTGCAGTCGAGAAACTTTCATACCTGTAGGTTGAGCTATGAACTAACCAATAGTGTCAAATGTTTACCCATGTTAGGCATGTTTAGACTACTGTATGTTACATAAGATTAGCTAAGATTAGAGATTTTAGTGAAAACTGGATCTCTTAAAACTCTGGCTCTCTGTCATGTATCTAGTATACGTAATGTGACTTGATCTTAGGTTTTCTTTTCTCTCTATGAGGCATTGCAATAAAGATTGCATTGTGGGTAGGATTGCTATGATCAAGATAGTTTAGTTTACTTGTTTTTTTTAAAGTTTTTGACATTTACCCGGTGGTTTCCCTGCTGCTCTCTAGTCACTTGCATGATAATGTTGCACAAGATATAGAAACTTTATTCCTCTCTTTTTTCATTAATTCTTTCTAATATTTGCAGATCTCAGAACGCACAACTACAAGGATTCCATTCATAACCCACGAAATGAATCGCCATGAACAAGATGTAAGGAATTTCCTTTAAGTGACTATTGATTTCTCTTTCTTTGGTGACACTCTCTGTGGTTTTTTTGTAGATAACACAAAGATGCATAGCCCAGATGGGAAAAACTGTTCAGGATGTTGCAGCAGAGTGGTTCAAGCGTTTCAACAATAGAGAAATCGGTACTATTATGAATTTCAGCTTAGCTTATGTCACAGTATGACTAATTGGCCAAACCAAATTTTCCTAAACGTTAGACATTTAAAAGAAACTGAACTTGATTTCTCTCCTTGAGCTCTCCAACTAGAAAACGATTCTTATCATTCGTGACCCTAAAACCATAACATCAAAATCTATCCTTTCCATGATTATGAGATATCCTTATAGCTATGTATTTAGTAGTTGTAAAAAAATGTCTTTTTTATGCAGACCGCTCTCGAATGCCTCTGAATCACGCAGAGACGATAACTGCATCAACGCATGTTTGCAAGTAAGTTAAGAGTCAAAAGACTGTTGTATGTGTTAAAGTTTTATCTCCATTGTGAATCTGATAAGATTGTGGGCGTTTTACATGACGCAGTGATTGTTATGATAAGCTTGTGGGGTTTCTTTTATACTGGTTCCGGATAACACTGCCTAGAGATCATTTACCAGCGGATGCAGCAGCGAGGGAAGACTGTTGGTATGGATACGCATGTAGGACACAACACCACAACGAAGAACATGCTCGTAAACGTAACCATGTCTGTCGTCCTACCAGAGGGAACCATCACTCTTAGTTTCTCTTTTTTCTTTTTTTGTAAACCTTCTTTTGTCAGCTTTTGATTATATTTCTAGATATTCTCTGTATGATTGCAGACAAAATGCATTAAGAAATATATTGATGAAATAGATTGACTTTCATCTTAGTCTCGTAGTAATTAGTCTAAAAATGACGACCTTGAGAAGCTACCTCGTAAAGGTAAATGCCAATGTATGTAATAACTTTACAATTGGCTACATCATAACATTTGTTACGCTTGTATAATGCATGTAATCATCGATGACCATTATGTTTAGGCCCAACATTCACTGATGGGTCAACAATAAAGAGCCATATATCAGTGTATGAAAAGGCCCATTAACGGCAATAACTTAGCAAGTTAGATAACATGAAGCGAAGAAGAGAAACAAAATAACGAAAAATAAATAAAAAAAGTATTTCTCGTTGACAAAACGAGATACGATTCCTAGCAAATTTGACGATTCATCGATCATTTCTCTTCTGTAAAATTAGTGATTGCCTCTTCTGATTTTTTTCGTTTCGGAATCGAGAAGTCTTTTGACGATCGTTAGACTCTACGAACCATGTTCAATTTCTGGTAAACATCAACTCCACGATCTGATTGAGCTTATTTTATTTTATTGTGATTATTTAATCGTATACTCTCTTTCAGGTCCTCTCGATTGTGTTTTTGTCTAATTTTAATTACAATTATATTGGGGAAATTCGGATTTCTGTGTTCTGGGCATGTCTCTTCGTGATTAAGGAGCTCTGCTTTTTGTAGGTACTTACTGTTGTTAATGGCGTTTAGTGTAGATTTTTGCTCACTTAGATTCTCTAAAGCCTCTGTGTTAGGGTTTATAGTTTCTGCTATCCGATTTGCTATATTCTGATGTACAATCTTCCTTGAGAGCTTTATTTGATGTTGGTCTCTTGCATTTATAATCGTTCATTCTTGTATAATCAAATGATATGTATTCTCAATGATGCGATGCACTTCTAATAAGAGAAAGTATAGTTTTTTCTTGGTTGTAGTCGTTTAAAAGCACCCCATGAAGTTGTGCGTGTTGATAAGAGCTGTGTATATTGGGTTTAGGAACACTTTTTAGATAGTATTTAAGGATGTTTTGTAATTTTGTTTTTGAAAATGCAGGGGATCAAAAGAACAACAAGGGCAGTCTCGTCCTTCTTCAGAAGCGTCTGCACAACCGTGGTATTCACCGTCTCTGGTCACCTCGCCGAGTTCATCCCGGCCTCAAACATCGGGGCAGATTCCATCACATGTTTCACCTGGTGAAGCTGCCGGCATTATTGCATATTTGAAAGACAAAAGGTTAGCTTTCAAACTCCTTAAATCTTTTTGTATGTATGTCTGTGTATATCGTTTTTCTTCTGTCACACATTTCTTGTCTTCTTCAGTATCACTTTAGTCCTTTTAGGCTTGGGAGAGTTTAGGCTAACCTGAAACAAAGCCTAGATTTACTGGTTCCCACTGTTTGTTGCTGAAATTCTCTGTGATTTTGTGTTGTGTTGCTAATTTACAGAGATAGATTAGGATATCATCGGTTGTTTGATCTTGTATGCTTTTTTCACAAATTCACACATTTCCCATTTTCAATATTTGTTCTCCAGTGTGGATGAGCTCAGGAAGCTTCTGTCTGACAAGGATGCGTATCAACAGTTTCTGCACTCGCTTGACCAGGTCACAATTCAAAACAACGTAAGTCCGAAACATGGAAGTAAAAATTATCCTTTGCTTTAAGAAATGTAGTTACTTCACTAATTACGTTTTTGAGATAATTTTACCAGTGCGTTTTCTTATGTTCATCAGATCAGAGAAGAGCTTCGCAAAGAAACATTACATCTAGCTAGTGAGTTCTCGCAAGACTTTACTTAAGACGAAAATTCTAGTTTCATCAAGAGATCTTAAACATTAATGCTAATATAACAGGGGAAAATTTGGAGAAGGAACCACAGATAGTGGAGCTCAGAAACCAGGTGGGTGTATTACTCATATTTTGAGTGAGATATGTTGAGTATGCGAAACTTTCTCACCATCTGTTAAATAATTTGTTAACAGTGTAGAATAATCCGTACAACCGAGCTTGCAACTGCTCAAGAGAAGCTCAATGAGCTAGAGAATCAAAGAGATGAAATCCTCAAATTCTACTCTCCAGGCTCTCTCCTTCATAGACTTCAAGGTAAAACATTAGTTTCCTTCACTCACTATCCTTCATGTGTAACAAAACTATGAGCATCGGTTTCTAAACACAGTCCCGGTTTTTGTTCATCGTAGATGCTATGAACAAGGCCGATGAAGAATCCGAGGAGCTGCAACAGAAGTTCATGGAGAAGGATATTGATACAGCTGCATTTGTGCAGAAATACAAGAAGCTAAGAAGTCAGTATCATCGACGCGCTTTGATTCATCTTGCTGCTAAAACTTCATCCATCGGTTGAAGTATATGTTTTGTTTTTCTTTTCTTAATTCGGTGTGTAAGTAAAAGAAACAAGTTTAAAAATGGTTCACTATTGAGATCTATCTGAATATCAATATTATTGGATTACAGAATCATGTTATGATCTCTGAGTCTGAATCTTGTAATGTTCTTTCTGAATTTGAATAGTTTTGTTATTTGGGTGTGATTGTGTGAAACATCGAAGGGAATATCAATGTGGTTATGAAAACTGACGAGAAACGTTATAATATGTATAACAGAAAATAACACCACAATCTACAAGCCTCATTCTTTGACGTGCCCTTTTGAAGCATGACCAGACATCCACACCTGCAAGTCAATTTTTAATATTAAAATTTAACTATATCTTAACTTATGAATCCAATTTATGTTGTTGTGAATTATCAGTTAATATGTCGTATAAGAAAGCTATCTTCTCATATATATATGCTCTTACTACTACCTTTACCAACATCCGATATTTAAACAATTTTGTTTCCCTGTTTTTATGCCCTATTATCTATTGTTTATAGTTTCATAATCTTCATCTGACTGAGAAAATTATGTAAAAGAGAAGGAAGATGAAGGAAATACGAAAGTTATTTAGTTATAATAGAGAGGACGAAGCAACCATCTACCAATCGTTAATTAATAAATTAGCTAACACAATCAAGATGAACAGTCACAAAATCGAACCAAACCAAACCAAAACCAAACTTAAACCAAATCAATAATTTCGAATACATATATATATCTTCACTGTAAGCACTCCTTTTAAGAACATTTCTCTCCTTTCTCTTTCTCACTGACAGTTCTTTTTGTTTTCTTGTCTCTCCTTCTCGATGCGAAGAATCGAGCAATTGTGTCGCTCTTTGTAAACTTGTCGTTTATTGGGAATATAACCAGAATTCGAACGAGCTACTACTTGAATGCGTATCTCTCGGCGCCTGATGTTGGCTGCGACGGTGGCGTTTGCGGTGGCGATAACTGGGTTCGCGTCGCCGTTTGCGAGTTACGCAGCTGGTCCGGCCAAGATTTTTCCTCTAGAAAGGGCTTTTCCTCTCGACGAGCCAGTGGAGCTGAGTGAGCTCAGGGCGCGTGACCGTGTCAGGCACGCGCGAATCTTACTGGGAGGCGGTCGCCAAAGCTCCATCGACGGCGTCGTGGCTTTTCCAGTTCAAGGCTCCTCCGATCCTTTCCTCGTCGGGTAATTTCTTAACCTTGAGGAGTTTCCTTTTCGGGAGCACTCTAATTTCGTGTTTCATGTATTAGCCTTCATTTCAAACTTTCGCTTTTGATTTGTTTTACCAAATTATGTGATGAAATTGACATAGTTAGGGTTTCGGAGTTTTTAGTATGGTTTCCTTTTTTTTTTTGTTGGGTTTATTATGCTGAGTTAAGATCTTATTCACTTTGTCTCCTTTCTTCTCTTTGTTGCAGCTCCAAGACGACTATGTATGTCACATGTGCACACTCTGTTATTGGATCTCTCCTTTTTGTTATAAGGGTTTTATCAGCTTTTTTTATGTGGAACAAATCTTCTGTTATGTAATATATTTGTATGCTGTTTCTTGGTAGGCTTTATTTCACAAAGGTGAAATTGGGTTCTCCTCCCACTGAATTCAATGTTCAGATTGATACTGGAAGTGATATCTTGTGGGTTACTTGTGGTTCTTGCACTAATTGCCCTCGCTCCAGTGGACTTGGAGTAAGTAGCTTTATCTTAGTTTATACTTGGTAGAATTTGCTTTGGGGATTAGAATTAGAGAAGTGTGAAGGGACTTATCCTTCTCTTTTTCCAAATTCATTTTCAGATCGAGCTCCATTTCTTTGACGCTCCTGGTTCCTTGACTGCTGGCTCTGTTACTTGTTCAGATCCGATTTGTTCCTCAGCTTTTCACACAACAGCTGCACAATGTTCTGAGAATAACCAGTGCGGTTACTCTTTTCGCTATGGCGATGGAAGTGGGACTTCGGGTTACTACATGACTGACACGTTCTATTTTGACGCGATTTTGGGAGTGTCTTTGGTTGCAAACTCATCTGCTCCTATTGTTTTCGGGTGAGAGCTTTCAAACACTGACCCTTGTGTTTGCATGAGAGAGTATGGCTGATTGAAGATCTTAAACTATGTGAAATGATTCTTGTAAATGTAACAGCTGTAGTACCTACCAATCTGGGGACTTGACAAAGTCAGACAAAGCAGTGGATGGAATATTTGGTTTTGGCAAGGGAAAGTTGTCAGTTGTTTCTCAGCTGTCTTCACGAGGGATTACACCGCCAGTGTTTTCTCATTGCTTGAAAGGAGATGGTAGTGGAGGCGGTGTCTTTGTCCTTGGCGAGATATTGGTCCCAGGAATGGTTTACAGTCCTCTTGTCCCATCACAGTAAGCTCACTTAACCTTCTCTAATATTCACTCACTGATTGTATTATGCTGTCACAAGCTGAAAATTGTGATAAGTCTTTGTGTTAGTCTGGACTCTAGAGCATGAGTATTATACATAGCACTGGTGGTTGTAGTGAATTGTGGCTGTGTTGACAGCTCAGGTTAGAGAGCTAACAGGTTAATAGCGAAGTGGGGCGTTTGGGATTGGGACTTGGGCCGAGAGTAGGGATTTTTCGTGAATTGATTAAAGGAGACTACCAGCTTGGATCCTAACAAATTGTTGCCTCCCGATTTATTCAGTCTTTTGCTACCTCCCAACTCGTTGTGAAATGTTGAATCTTGATTACGTACTACAGGCCTCACTATAACTTAAATCTGCTGAGCATTGGAGTGAATGGACAGATGCTGCCTATCGATGCAGTGGCGTTTGAAACATCAAATACCCGTGGGACTATTGTTGACACGGGAACCACTTTGACATATTTGGTGAAAGAGGCTTACGATCCCTTTCTCAATGCTGTAAGTTTTTTAATTCCATGTGTGTTTTGCATGAGATTCTGGCTTTCACATCTTAATGTTATTATTTCGTATCTGCAGATAACAAACAGTGTGTCACAGTTGGCAACGCCGATCATTTCTAATGGAGAGCATTGCTATTTGGTCTCGACTAGGTATGCCTCCTTATCTACAACTGCAATGTCCAAATCCTTTTCTTCTCTAGTTCAAAGTTAAGGGCAGAGTTCTCTTGGTTTTGTGTGTTTTTGCAGCATAAGTGATATGTTTCCTTCGGTTAGTCTCAATTTTGCTGGGGGTGCATCAATGATGTTAAGACCTCAGGACTATTTATTTCATTATGGTTTCTATGTAAGCTCTTCTACTAGTTATATATACATAAAACTAATAGCTCTAAAACAGCCTGATTTTATGTGTAATCTATTAACTTTGTCTTTCATGTCTAGCAGGATGGAGCATCGATGTGGTGCATTGGTTTTTCGAAAGCTCCGGAAGAACAAAACATTTTAGGAGGTAAGGCATTGAGCTTTAAAAAATGATGACTTCTGCATTTGCTTGTCCGGTCCCAACAGTGTTTATTGATCAATCATGTTTTGTTTTGCAGACCTTGTCCTTAAAGATAAAGTCTTTGTGTATGATCTTGCTCGGCAACGGATTGGATGGGCAGACTATGATTGTAAGTATAAAATCTTTATAGTCATGTCATTTAGGGAAATATGGTCATCGGTTTTCTTCTTCTGAACTTAGAAAACTTGAATTTGTTTGACAGGTTCGATGTCTGTGAATGTATCGGTAACTTCAGGAAAGGATATTGTAAACTCAGGGCAACCAGGCTTGAGTATCTCAAGAACGGACATGCTATTAAAATTGTTCCCTAGCGTCCTATTGGCTCTACTTCTATGTACTTTCTTCTCCTTAACGTAAATTTATAGAGCTTCACGTTTTTGTGCTTTAGAATAGTGTAGCTGATTTTTGTTGATTCTTTCACCATTCTCACATCTTCTCTGTTGTAGTAAGTACTTAGTAGTGCCGTTTTTAATTGTAGATAACACTCCTTGTGAAAAAAGGTTAATTGTGGCCTTTAGAGCCAGGTCTACTTTCTGTATAACCTCAGTTACTTTTGTTTTCCTTGTTCAATATATGTTTTCTTTTTAGAAATTCTATTATCATATCTTCTTTCAAAACTTGGAAAACGAGAATAAAAAACGGTTTAAAATTATTTTGTTAGTTTGCTTTTGTTTTCAGTTCTTGGATTGGTTTGTTAGTTTGCTTTTGTTTTCGTATGCACAATACACTGCATAACTCATTTTCATGGGACCATGACTATGTTAGGGTTGGAGAAATCCTGAAAACATTCAATGCTTCTCTTGCAAAGCAAGACTTGCTACTTTACACGCTAGAACACGATCTTCTTGAATGAAACATCCGTTCTTCGTCAGATTCTATCGTCAAAGAGTGCCTTCCGAAACATCTTTCCTCTGGCTTTGTTGGTTTTCCCTTCTCATTTCCTTCGACCCATCTCTTAAGCTTCTTCATCAACCTCTTCCTCCTTGAAGTTTCATGATGATGATGATGGTTATTCTCTTCATCACCATCATGGTTATCCTCTTCATGATGCTCATCAGCTACTGTCAATGCTAGAGCATCCGCTTGATCCTCCATTTCCAACTCTTGCAAGCTTCGATTTGGAGAAAACGCTAATTCCCCATAATTGGTTCCATTTCTCATCACCTGGTGCCTCAAACAAGCATTGCTCCATCTCAGGTTAATCAATTCCTTCACTCCATTAGCGAATTCCTTCTTCAAATCCTCATACTCTTCTAATACCCTTCTATAATCTTCTACACTCACCATCTTCACAAAAGCAAGAAACGTGCCAATCAACATAAAATGAGTCGAATCATTGAATTTGGATCCAAAAAGTCAATACTTACCTCTGATTTAGAATTTTCTGATGACTTCTTGTATACTTCTTCCTTTTCCTCTTGCAACGCATTAACGTTAGCTTTTAGGTCTTTAACTTCACCTTCAAGTTCCTTCACAACGCTATTCTTCATCTCCAAATCCTCAATACACTTCAAGAACTCTTTTTCCAGGGCAATAATCCTCCTGTTCTTCTCGTTTAAAACGTGGTATAACTGTTTTCCTCTTCTCCTGAGCTTCTTTGCTTTCCCTTCAATCAACCAATTCTCTGATCTCAACGCTTGGATTTCTCCCACCAGTTTGAGATACACAATCACCAAATCTTGACCCCTCTTTTGTTCTTCCTCCATCGCAGAAACTTCTCTGCGGAAGAAATCTAATTGAGCTTTCTCAAGAACCAGCATGCTTTTGTGCTCCATAAGCATGACTTCTTGATCTTTCAAGCTACAATAACGTTCGAAACGCAACTCCATCTCGTATTCCTTCCTCTGAAGCTCCTCGAATCTGGATTTTAATCCGAGAATCTCTCGCTTCTGATGATCATCTAAGCTCTCTGTTTCTTCATCTTCTCCATCATTTCTTCTGCCAGGTGATGAAGAAGACGCTGGATTGCTTGCAGAATAAGTTACCTCATTATCTTCTTTCCGAGAAACGAACCTGGCCAAGATCAAACCAGTTGCTGATAATACAAGAGCAACACCAACTCTCAATATCACCGGCTTCATAGCTCCTCCTCCTTCTCTTGGACCTGAACCATCCATTAGTCGCTTCTGTTATACTTTCAAGTCCAAAGTATTTCTCTGACTAAAAATGTTTCCTCGTTTAGATGATCATCAGAAGCGAGATAATTAAATGATCGATCTTGTGAGGCTTTGATCAGATTTAAATGGATTTATACGAATCACGGTATTTTAAAGATAATTTATATACTACTTTTTGTTGTGGAGGAGACATGTCTTGTAAGATTATTCTTTTCCCTTGGTGTGTGCCTTTTTTGTTTCCCTTTTCACTGGGTTTTGTTTTTAATATGATAAAAGGTAGTTGATATCGGTTGCTTTTTGACCATTGCTTTCTTTACTCGCTTGGGCATCTGGTTCTCCACTTACACGACACAAGCGTGTACTCACACTCACACGTACGACGTATCTACACTTTATGCTGCTTTCCAAATTGTTATGGTTAATTAAATCGAAACACAACTTCATGCAAACACATGGAGTATATAAATAATTAACTACAATTTGAATCATGTGCAAAACGTAACGGCCGATTTGGATGATTCGAGATCAATTACGCGTCACAATGTTGTCGGAGAAATAATAAAAAAAGAATGACGTACCTAACCTAACACTAGTCTCTGTGTGAGAATCTGAGATAACGTGATTCATTTGCTGAGAAAAAAAAAGTTAAACGTAATTAATTTAGATGCTTAATAGTAGGTCTCTATCAAAAGTCAAAACAATCTATATGGATTAAAGAATTAAATTAGAAAACACGATATGAATCATCTCAATTCTCAAACAAGTAAATATATATCTCATTGTTTATATGTACGTAAAAATGAAGGATTTAAGTTTTCTTTACCAAAATAAAGGATTTGAGTTTCGTGCCCAAAATAAATAAAGGAATTGAGTATTAACCAATTACGAAACATATGTTCGACTAGAGACTATGTGATCAAATTGTGATAAAAAGAAGTAAGAGAACACGTTCCCAATTTCACCAATAGGCTATATAGCACATTAACTCAGTTATATATAAATTCCTCAAGCAGCGCAGAATCATGATCTCAAAGATATTGAAACGACCGTCAATGCTTGCTTATGTATTAAGTCAGGCCATGAACACTACTCAAGATCCATGCATGAGAAGGTCCACGTGTCAAGGTACATCCCAAGAGGATAAAACGATCTATATCTAAGATACGTGTCGCATAAATGGCTATTTGGAAGACAAGAAGAAGCAGAAAAAAGGAAAAGAAGCTAATTACGTGGCAGCTGCTGCATCTGCATTTCCACCACGTGGAGCCTCCACAGAAACAGAGAAATTACTATAAGAAGCATCCAAAAGCACCTCGTCTAGTAACACAAGTAAAAAAAAGATTTCAAAAATCTCGAAGTACTTACAAATTTCACAGATCCATAACTCAGTGCTTAAGCAATCAAGAAGAGCAATGGCGTCGGAGAGACAGCAAAAGGCGGAGAGAGCCGAAGCTGCGGCAAGGCTAGCAGCTGAAGACTTGCATGACATTAACAAAGACGGTGGTGGTGTGTATAAAGTAACGGAGAGAACAATTGAACATCCACCGGAGCAAGAGAGGCCAGGTGTGATAGGATCCATGTTCAGAGCTGTGCAAGGAACATACGAACACGCAAGAGACGCCGTCGTCGGAAAAAGCCAAGACGCGGCTGAGTCGACGAGAGAAGGAGCTCAGGTAGCATCAGAGAAAGCGGCTGGAGCAAAAGACGCAACCGTCGAGAAGGCAAAGGAAACGGCAGATTACACGGCGGAGAAGATCGGCGAGTATGAAGATTACACGATTGATAAAGCTAAAGAGGCTAAAGACAAGACTGCGGAGAAGGCGGTAGAAGCGAAGGATAAGACGGCAGAGAAGATGGGCGAATACAAAGACTACGCGGTGGATAAAACGGTGGAAGCAAAGGATAAGACGGCGGAGAAGGCGAAAGAGACGGCGAATTACACGGCGGATAAGGCTAAAGAGGCTAAGGATAAGACGGCTGAGAAGATGGGTGAGTACAAGGATTACACGGCGAATAAGGCCGTGGAAGCTAAAGATTACACGGCGAATAAGGCAGTGGAAGCTAAGGATTACACGGCGGAGAAGGCGGCTGAAGCAAAGGATAAGACGGTGGAGAAGACCGGAGAGTATAAGGACTATACGGTGGAGAAGGCGACTGAAGGGAAAGACGTTGGGGTGAGTAAGCTTGGAGAGTTGAAGGATAGTGCTCTTGATACGGCCAAGAGAGCTATGGGTTTCTTGTCAGGGAAGGCAGATGAAACCAAACAAAAAGCTGTGGAGACCAAAGACTCAGCCAAGGTAATTTCTTTTAACTTTGTGTGGTTATGTAAATGTGGAGTACGAGTCAAATGGTTGAATATAATATGGTTGTTTTTGATCAAATAGGAAAAAATGGAGGAAGCTGGAGAAGAGACGAGGAGAAAGATGGAGGAGATGAGATTAGAGGGTAAAGAACTCAAAGACGAAGCTGGAGAAAAAGCACGCGAGGCATCTCAAAAGACTAAGGAGAGTACTGATTCAGCAGCTGAAAAAGCCCAAGAAACAAAAGATTCTGCTGCTGTTAGGTAAATAAACTTAATGAAGAAATGACGTTTTGTTTAATCTTGTTATGTTTTTAGTCTTTAATCTTTGTTTTTCGTATTATATAAACAATAATAAACTTAGGGGAAATGAAGCGAAGGGGACAATATTTGGTGCATTAGGGAATGTAACGGAGGCCATAAAGAGCAAACTCACAATGCCATCGGACATTGTGGAGGAGACACGCGCGGCGCGTGAGCATGGAAGCACGGGGAGGACTGTGGTTGAAGTCAAAGTAGAAGATACAAAGCCTGGTAAAGTGGCTACGTCCTTGAAAGCGTCGGATCAGATGTCCGGTCAAACATTCAACGACGTTGGACGGATGGATGATGAGGCTCGGAAAGACAAGGGAAAGCTTTGAGAGATCGGCGCGTATTGGGCCTGAGGCAGGCCTTTAAAAACAAGAATATGTGTTTTCTCGGCCTTCCGTTTGGCATGGAACCTGTTGTAGCAAATAACGTTTTCTGATAATTTCCCTGTCTTGTATTCTTACTCGACTTTTTTAAAGATTTGGTTTTTAATTTTTCTCACTTGGTAATGGGTTAATCTTGTGACTTTTAGAGCAAAGATTTACAACGGACTCGAAATTCTGTTTTTAGCTGCTCTAATGGAATGGTTTCCCTTAAGTGTGAGCAAAATCATGGGTTAATCAATATTTTACTTTTAAGTTTTAAAAAAGGGACTTAAAGTAAGAAAGTTTCACTTATGGTGCGCTAACGAATTGGAAAAAGCGATACTCTCCTTCCCTATTCGTCTCTCCGAAGGCCGGCCTCTCGCCGGGCGCAATGCCCCCTCTTAAGAAGAAAGTCAGGCCGAAGATTGTCAATACCTCCAAGTTCGCGCGTGTCGCTTCCATCGCCTCCATTGCTGCGTTCGTCCAGATGAAGCAGAGCTCCCGTGACTCCACTATTGCCTCTGATGTCAGATCTGATATCCCTGGCCCCGTTGATGTTGAGTCAGACGTCATTTCCTCATCTCAGATTCAACAATCCCTTTCTCCGCAGAAAGTGGATCTAGATCTGAAAATTAATCCTGTCTCGGGAACTGAGCAGTTTGCTGTTTCAGACTCGGACAAGCTTGTTGCGCCGATTGCTCCAGTAGCGATTACTCCCTTAGCTGTTGAAGGTCCATCCTCCAGCGCCGAGCCCCCTACTGATGCTGTTAAGGCCTCCGCTCCTCAGGGAGCTAACTCTCCACCTCAGCGCCCTTGGGCGAGCCTGCTGAAAGATCCCCTCCAGCTTGAAGAAATCGGTACTCCATCGCAGCATGACTCAGGAGTTCCGTTTGTGTTTATTCCGGATGAAAACATTCAAGCTGCAAAGGAGGAGTTCAAAGACTTCCTATTTGCCCGGTTTCACGGTGACACCCCCAGCATGGGTAGAATCATCGGAGTTGTCAACGCTATCTGGGCGAGAAATGGGCCTAGAATCATCGTTCATAATATCGGTGCTGAGACCTTTCTCCTCCGAGTTACAGTACTGCGAACCAGGGAGCTAATCTTGAGCAGGAATTTGTGGACCATTGCAGGGTTCCCCATGTTTGTTGCGCCGTGGTCTCCCGATTTCAACCCAGAAGAGCCACCTCTCTCATCTGCTGTGGTTCCAGTGGAATTTCGCGATGTTCCATATCTGCTTTTCAATAAGGAAAGCCTCGGTCGAATCGCTACAGCAATTGGAACTCCTGTCGCGCTAGCCCCAGAAACAGAAAGAAAGCAAACCTTTGAGGTGGCTAAAGTGTACGTCCGAGTAAATCTTTTGAAGGAACTGCCTACGAGGGTGGTTTCAGGTTTCTCAAGTGGTCGTGAAGTGTTGATTACTGTCTCTTACCCGTGGTTGCCGGTTAAATGCCAGAGTTGTGGGTTGTTTGGGCATGAGAGCATGAAATGTACTTCGCAGCTTCAGCATCACCCCTCAGGAAGGAGGAAGTGTACCAGGTCGCCTAGTCTAGAACCAAAGCGCAAAAAGAGATCTAGACCTGGTCAATCGCGGGCTCGTAGAGCAAAATCAAATCGCTTAAGTGGGATCTATTCTCCATTAGAAGAAGGGGAAATTGATCAAAGCCATGAACACCCTATCCAAGTGCGAATAAAGGGTTCTTCTTCCTCTCATCGAGTTAGTAACATGGAGAATTCAGAAACTTCTGCTTCAGTAGGAGGATTGCGGCGGCGTCATGCTTCAGCTATGATTTACGTTCCCAAAGTTATGAAATTGGAATCCCAGTCTCAAGGAGCTAATCTAGCGCTATCATCAACATTGGGGACATGTCCTGCAGCAGTCGTGTTGGTGGCACCGGTAGATCCCAGAAATCACCATCCGATTCAGTCACCGACCGATTCAGGTGTTGCTCCATCTGCAAGCCTGACTAAGTCATCGATTTTGTCAGCCGAAGTTCATGATCCACCGCTGCGTCAGGAGGTCCAGAATGACTCCGACGAAGCTCCCTTCTTTTTGGTTCAATCCAAGAAGAGCAGTCGCAAGGCTGCGAAAAACTAATCCCTCATCATTATGAGTTTTTTTGCGTGGAATGTACGTGGACTGAATTGTGATAGACGCCACACTATGGTAAAGGACTGGATTAATATCCATCGTCCGCTTTTTGGAGCGTTTAGCGAGACGCATATTCATCAATCAAATATTGGAAGAATAATTAGGGCTATTCCAGCTGGGTGGAAGTATTTTGGGAACTTTGAGTATCATCATACGGCAAGGCTTGTGGTTGTGTGGGATCCGTCGATTTCTGTTCTTATCTACAAGGCTTCTGCGCAAGCTGTAACTTGTGGGATTTATGTTCCAGCAGAGGGGCTGAGTCTAACAGTAACCTTTGTTTACGGCTTTAACCAGGTGGAGGATAGGGCATCTCTGTGGGCGGAGCTACAAGACATTAATGCTTCCTCTCCTGTCTCGAGATACCCGTGGTCTGTAGTCGGGGATTTTAATCAGATCCTTCGGGCCTCTCAGCACTCTAGTTTCCTCTCCGACGATGTGGATTTATCTGGTGTGGAGGATTTCAATCTCGCCCTGCAAGAGGCTGATTTATTTGAAGCTCAATCTAAAGGTCTCCCTTTCTCATGGTGGAACAGTCAAGACGTTCGCCCTGTTGCTAAGAAGATTGACCACGCCCTTATAAATCAGGCTTGGGCAGACTCCTTTCCTGATTCTTATGCTGATTTTCAGGAACCTCAGCAATCTGATCATGCCGCTTGTCTGTTCCGCATTCCGTCTGCGCAGAGGAAGGTTCGTAAGCCTTTCAAGTTTTTCACTCATGTCATTGATCATCCCTCTTTCTCGGATGCAGTGGCGGAAGCATGGGGGAATGACAAAATTATTGGGTCGGATCAATTTATTCTCTCTAGAAAGCTGCAATGCTTGAAACCGGTAATCCGGGAATTGAACAAGAGCCACTTCAGCGGTATCACAGAACGAATTAAGGAGCAAGCTCTTAAGCTAAAGACGTTGCAGCAAGCTCTTCTCACTAACCCTGACCCAGCAACTGCAAGAGAGGAACATCTGGTTAGGGCTAAGTGGAAAACATTAATCACTGCAGAGGAGAAATTTTATCACCAGCGATCGCGTGTTAAATGGCTTGATCTGGGAGATCGCAACACGCTGTTTTTTCACAGGACTGTGGCTCAGCGGCTTACAAGAAATCACATACACTATCTCACCGATGATAATGGTCTTAGGTTGAATTCCTCCGAGGATATTAAGGGTCATTCTGCTCGTTATTTTCAGGGGATTCTGGGCAATACAGAAATGTCGTTGTCTTCGGTCACAGTCAATCAACTTCAAGCATTACTGTCTTTCAGATGCTCTGAAAGCCACAGATCAGATCTACAGAAAGAGGTCACAGAGGAAGAGATCAGGCTGACTATTGCCTCAATGCCAAACAATAAGAGTCCAGGTCCGGATGGGTATTCCGTTTAATTCTTTAGAGCTGCGTGGGTAACCGTTGGAGCCGATGTTGTGGCCGCTATTAAAGAATTCTTCAGGAATGGGAGGCTGTTGAAGGATTTCAACAACACCATAATTGCCCTCATTCCAAAAAAAATCGGAAGCATGTAGTCTCGGAGATTATAGACCAATCAGTTGCTGCAATACAATCTACAAGGTCATAGCCAAGATTATAGCTAACAGATTGAAGCCTGTCCTGCAAGAGTGCATTAGTCCTAATCAGGCGGCGTTCCTTAAGGGTCGGAATTTAGGAGAAAATGTTCTTCTGGCATCGGAGTTAATCAGGAACTATGAGAAGAGCTCATGTCAGAAAAGTTGCATGCTGAAAGTCGACATCCGCAAAGCGTTCGATACAGTTTGTTGGGACTTTGTGTTGAAAATCCTAGAAGCTCAGAACTTCCCTCCTATGTTCAGATCGTGGCTTAAGGAATGCATCACCTCCCCTCGGTTTTCGGTTGCTGTTAATGGTGAGCTAGCGGGCTTCTTCTCTGGGAAAAAGGGCTCAGACAAGGGGATTGTATCTCTCCATATCTTTTCATTATGGTTATGGAAGCCTTGTCGAAATTGCTGGAGAACGCAGTGGATAACAACCAAATAAAGCTTCACCCTCTTTGTGACAGCCCGAGGATCACCCACCTCCTCTTCGCCGATGACCTGCTCATCTTTTCAGATGGATCTCGTCACTCTCTTACTGGAATAAAGGATGTGATGTCTGAATTCAAGAAGCTATCTGGATTGGATATGAATGTTACTAAGACCGAGATCTTCTTTGGGGGATATTCAGATGTTGAGACGGATGCCCTGAGTAGTTTTTCTGGATTCAAGATGGGAGTTTTCCCAACAAGATATCTCGGCTTACCTCTTAATCCCAGAAGAATCTCCCTAGCCACTCTCCAGCCTTTTATTGAGCGAATAACTAGTAAGCTGCATAACTGGACTGTTCGTCTGTTGTCCTTCGCAGGAAAAATCAGACTCATCGCTTCGGTTGTATACGGGATGGTTAATTTTTGGAGCTCGGTGTTCAATCTTCCCAAAAGTTTCTATGCTCGAATCGACTCTCTTTGCTCCGCATTTCTATGGAAGAACAAAACAACCTCCGCCTCTGGTGCTCGAGTTGCTTGGAGTGACATTTGTAAACCTAAACCTGAAGGTGGATTGGGAATTTGGCTTCTAGAGGATTTCCAAATGGTTTTCAGATTGAAGCAAGTCTGGAATCTGTTCTCCAATGCGGGATCGTTATGGGTTGCCTGGCTCAAGTCTCACATATTTGGGAGGAAGAGTTTTTGGCTTACAGATGATGCTAACCGGTTCTCTCGAACGATCCGGAGTATGCTGCAGCTTAAGCACCATCTTGCGAACTTCCTCAAATGTGAATTAGGCGACGGAAAAGAGGCTTCTTTCTGGTTTGATTGTTGGACGGAGCTCGGGCCGTTAATAACTTATTTTGGTAACACTGGACCTCGTCAACTGCGTATCCGCAGAGATGCAAAAGTCATTGAAGCTTCCTCCTCTGGTGAATGGTGTTTCCCACCAGCTCGTTCGGATCAATCTCAGAATCTGCAGATAATTCTTTCTACGCTTTCTGCTCCGCAGGATACACGGGGTCATGACTCTTTTCTATGGCGTAATGCGGCAGGGAATCACCTCCCAACATTCTCTTCCAAAGCAACCTGGGAGCAACTTCGGGAGCGGTCAACCATTGTTTATTGGCATAAGCTTGTTTGGTTTAAAGAAGCAGTCCCCCGATGCTCTTTTATCGCCTGGCTGATCATGTTAAAACGGCTACCCACAAAAGACAGGTTAATAAGATGGGGTTTGAATGTGTCTGGTGTTTGTGTTCTGTGCTCCGCAGGTATGGAATCCCATGAGCACCTTTTCTTTGATTGCCCTTTTTCTGCGGAACTATGGTCTTTCTTTCGGGGAACTCTTTGGCCAAATCTGCCTTCATCCTTCCATGCTTCGGCGTTATGGTTCTGTAACAATCACACCGCTCGTTCTTCCTCGTCAGCGCCCATCTTCAAGCTTCTCTGCCAGGTTATCTGTTACCTTGTTTGGAAAGAACGTAATGCTAGAATCTTCAGAGGGTCCTCCTCCAGTGCAGCTACCACTAAAAGGGCTATCGATAGGTTGATTTGCGACAGGCTTTTGTCGTTCCCAGCTTCCTCGGCGATCGCTCCTTCCTTGCTTGAGCTCTACTTCCAAAATCTCGGCTCCATCAGCTAATAGTTTGTAACCTTTTTGGCGTCTCGCTTCTCTGCTTTTATATATTTGTAATTATGTTTCGTTTATTATGTAATCTTGAAAATTTGGTATGAAATTTTAACCTTTTACCAAAAAAAAAAAAAAGTTTAAAAAAAAAATTATTTTATTTTATCGTGACTGATTATTATAAGTTCACAACAGGCCGTTACAAGACTATTATTGTGTATTGTATTTGTTTACTATATAGCCAATATTTTTATAGGCTTGTAAATTATGTCGTCACTGGTGGTTAGGAATCATTTCACCAAAACTAGCCGTTGCATTGTATCTATGGAAAAGCCCCAAAAAAAACTACTGTTACGTGTGATTCGATATCGTCGTCGTGAGATATGGTTTTGGATCCGACGAATATCACTAATCGGTGTGTTACATAACAAGACATATTGAAAACATGGGAAACAAATATTCAGAACCCTTTCTCAAAAAAGAAATAAAGGAAACAATTATTAAGGTTTGTCTTGTTCCTCAAGGTAGGCACCACCACATGGGTTCAGATTAGCCCACTTCTTTCATGTTCTTGTGGATCATTTTTCGCCCAATCACTGACATCGGATTTGTCTGATTTTGCAACTTTCAATTTTACAAGTTGCCCACCACATCCTATGAGTTGCATTTTCTTGTGGATCCTCCTTATTCACTACCAGTTGCTAATTAATTCTTGGTTGGAATATCCATAAAATTTTAAATTTAATACACATTTGACATAAAACCGTAAGAAGATCACAAAATAAGACACGAATAAGGAGACTAAATAATTCAGTAGTTAAGATTAATATCATTTTGTTTCTTTTGTTCATTAGTTGCAGCTATTTACGGGGTTTGACTTTGTTCTATATAAAGAATGGTTTTTGGAAAGAAATCTTACGTTAAAGAAAGAACAAAAAAGTATTTTGAGTAAACAAAATCTTTTCCTTCTCATTTCCTTATATTTTTATTGTTTGCAATTATTTATGGATTAGAACAAGGAAAGATTACAGCCTCCCAAATATATAAATTGAGAGAATCAAAAACAAATTTGCAAACCCAAAAAAAAACAAGATCCTGCCACGTGTAAGACTAATAAAAAAGGTAGTATTGTGATAATATACGCAAGAGTATAGTTGATAAACTCGCTCTATCTCTCCCGTCTTCACCTCTCTGACTCTGCTTTTATAAGACGGTTCTCTCTGCTTCACGACCAGAGAAAAAACAAAACCAAAACTCAGATTTTTTTTTCCTTCATTTTTTTCGAAAATTTCATTTCTATTGGCGTTTTAAGACAATAAGCTTCCTCAGTTGAGACGATTATTTAGGGTTTTAATCTTCAAGAAAATGGGATTATGGATTGGAAAAGGCACCGGAGGATTTCTCCTCTATCTTCTCGTGGGCTTCTCCGTCGCCGTCTTCTCCGTTTCTTACGTCGGAGAGACAAACCCTAATCCTCATAATCTCACCTCCTCGTCTACGCTCTCTGTAACCGAGAAAATCTGGCCGGTAATTAAAGACTCTTCCTTTTTCTTCTTAACGTAATCCGAGTATTCCCTCGTCATAATTAACTTAAGTCGTTTTCAATAGTCATTGATTGTTTAATTTGATTTAAGTCGTTATAAAATAATCCATTTGAATAGAAAAATAGCTAATCCGTTTGAATAAACAGATGCGTGTTAAATAGAAATGATTGGACATGTTCAACTTTCTTTACGTTACACCCAAAAGCTTGGAAGAATCTAAAATAAGTTGACTTTTGACTTTTTTGTTTCTTTTTTGATGTTGTCACAAAATTGTGAAAAAGTAGGATTTGAAGTTTAGCTGGAAACTTGTGGCGGCTACTTTAATAGCGTTTCTAGGATCTGCGTGTGGGACTGTTGGTGGCGTTGGAGGCGGTGGAATATTCGTTCCTATGCTCACTCTCATTCTTGGATTTGACACAAAATCTGCAGCTGCAATCTCAAAATGTAAGAGAGATAACTTTGTTTGATGATGTGAAGTTGTGAATGTGTCTTAATATTGATTATGTTGTGTTAGGTATGATAATGGGAGCATCTGCATCATCAGTTTGGTACAATGTAAGAGTTCGTCATCCGACAAAAGAAGTACCAATCTTAGACTATGATCTTGCTCTTCTCTTTCAACCAATGCTTCTCCTTGGTATCACTGTTGGTGTTTCCCTCAGTGTTGTGTTCCCTTACTGGCTCATCACTGTCCTCATCATCATTCTTTTCGTCGGTACTTCTGCAAGATCTTTTTTTAAAGGCATTGAGATGTGGAAGGAAGAGACTTTATTGAAGGTTATTTAGTTTTTCATCAAGCAATATTGTTGTGGTTTATGTGAGGATATACTGAATGTTTTATGTGATTCTTTTTTTAACAGAACGAAATAGCGAAGCAGCAACAAGGTTCCACTGTTAATTCCCGAGGAGAACGTTAGTAAAAGCTTCACACTTGTGAATCCGTTTTTTGTTTATGTTGAATTATGTTTCGATTCTAATCTTACCACATTCTCTCTGCTTTCTTGTTTATTAGTTTTAATCGACACAGAGTATGAGCCGCTTTATCCTAGAGAAGAGAAATCAGAACTGGTAAGTATGCAGATTGTTTTTTTTTAACTTATTGGCTCCTCAAGCTTTGCATAAAGATTCAAGAACCGGGTTTGGTTGTTTACTTACAGGAAATAATTAGGTCCAACCTCAAATGGAAACGGCTTTTGCTTCTGGTGACTGTGTGGTTGGCTTTCTTGCTCATCCAAGTTATTAAGGCAAGTAGTCCTTTTATTATTCTTCTAACTTATTGGTTCTAAACATGATGTTGTGATGTTGAGTTCTTATCAATCTAACTCTCGGGTTTATACAGAACGAAATCAAGGTCTGCAGCACACTATATTGGGTGCTTTTCATCTTACAGGTAACATATCTATGTCTCATATAATCTTTTATATATCTTCAGCATTTCGCTAAATCATGATTAAGAACCATTGTTTCCGTTTGCAGTTCCCAGTTGCTTTGGCGGTGTTTGGATTTGAAGCAGTGAGATTGATCACAGAGAACAAAAAGAGGCAAAGTGATGGAAACACTGAATCAATCTGTGAGGCTACGATCGAGTGGACTCCTCTGAGTCTTATCTTCTGTGCTCTCTGTGGACTCGTTGGAGGGGTCGTAGGTGGTCTCCTTGGATCCGGTGGTGGATTTGTTCTTGGCCCTTTGCTTCTTGAGATTGGAGTCATACCACAGGTAAACTCACAATCCTTATCAATAGATGATTTAAAACCATAATCTGATCATCTTGTTTCTTCAATATTTTTATCATTTGTTAGGTTGCTAGCGCGACAGCTACTTTTGTGATGATGTTTTCTTCGTCCTTATCCGTAGTTGAGTTTTATCTCCTCAAGAGATTCCCAATCCCATACGGTAAGATCTTGAAAACACACAACATGAGAAACGTTTAAAGAGTAAGCAAAACTGATGATATGGATCTTTGTTTCATTGGCAGCATTGTACTTGATGACGGTATCGATCCTTGCTGGTTTCTGGGGACAATCCTTTATAAGAAAGCTTGTGGCAATCCTGAAAAGAGCGTCAATCATCGTTTTTGTTCTATCAGGAGTCATTTGTGCCAGTGCTCTCACAATGGGAGTGATTGGAATAGAGAGAAGCTTAAAGATGATACATAACCATGAGTTCATGGGATTCTTGGGTTTCTGCAGCAGTCAATGAATCCTCAGTTTGCTCAGTCATTGAATCCTCAATTTGCTCAGTCATTGAATCCTCAATTTGCTTGAAGAACCTTTAAACAAATTTTTTCTTTTTGAAGTATTTTTCTCTCAAAGTGTTTTTCTTTTGATTTATTGGCCAATTTCGGTTGTCCAACAATATCATTGTAAGAAACTAAGAATAAATAAAATTGAATCAGATTGTCTTATTGGGAGGATTTGCTTGTAATCCAAGTCGTGTGTGATATGTTATTGCCTTCTGGACCATTTTTAGAAATAAAGGTTACCAAATTTGATTTGTCTACAGGGTTGAGCACAATCTTTTTGTATCTAACGTTATATTATTGCATCTTTGGATGGTTGCGAGCCAATAAATAAATCGGCGTATATTTTTGCATCTTTGGATGTTTACGAGACAAACAAAAAAACCAAAGTAAACTGTTTTCACATGTTCAATGGAAACATCCTAATTGGTGAGCGATAGATTTTGGACTATTGGTAACGTTGTTGGCAAAGACATCATCTTCAGACAGTTGACTGAGAAAAAGACATTTTCAGCCAAATCTCACCATATCATTACTGTGTGATTCCAAATTTTTTTGGCTGAAGAGATCTTGCACTTTGAATATGGCATATCCTTTATATCGAGAGTACAGCCACAAGAATTTGTAGTGATTACGAAATTTTAAAGATAGTATACTTATTCTGGTTCCAACAATTTTGACAACCACATGATTAGACAAGAGTTGCAATAGAATGACTCAATCATTTAATACCTTTTGATCCATAGACCATATGGCCTGTCTACATTACTATTTAATCGTTAAGACTAGTTTGCGGTTAAACGTCAAATACTTCAACATAAATGATTGAGTTGAGACGTCATCTGGTCCAACCTTGATAAGAATTTATCCTATAGACATCAGGTTGAAACCAATTATTTCAAGATCTGATCGTTAATATATATGTACATTATTGATGTTCCGTGTCAATTTTGACCGACAAATTGGGTAAACTGGGGACTAATATTTCGGATAATGTAAAATTTATGTCATGAAATTTCGGCTAAACTTATATATAGAACAGAGAAATTTCATGTTAACCTCTTGGGCCATCAAATCTTGTTTAATGGGCTTAACCGTACTAAAATTCTTTCAAAATGGGCCTTTAATTTGCTCCTAATAGGCCCATTACATTTCTTGAAAGCTAGGGCTCAGGCGAATTTCATATGCCTTAAATACAAATCGTTTATCTAAAGGTTCGATTTTTAGGGCTTCGAGTGTAATAAGTTTCAGCGCGGCGGAGCCATGGTTCTCAAGTAATCAGTCTCATCTCTCTTTCTCTCATTCTTCGTGCTTCTCAGCTCATTGACGAGCATTATTGTTAATGATCCGTGTGAATGTGCTACTGTCGAATATGCCGCTTTGCTTAAATATTTGATTTTTCCTTTAAATCCGGTCAAAAACTCAAAATGGTCAGCAATTTGAGATTTTCCTGTACGTGATACAATTGTGTTCGATAATGACTAGTTTTTGGTTCTGTTTACAGTTTGTTTTTTGTTTTGTATATCGAACTAAGTTGGTCTCTATATGAAATCTGAATGATTTATCGATTGCATTCATAATCCAGTTGCACTCCTTGGGAAGATTTTACTAGCCATTGACTTAGAACATTCCAAAATGAGAGAGCTCAATGTGTGTTCTGCTTTGTGTGTGTGTGTGATCGGAGTTGGTTTACATTGAGACATGTTGAGTAATATCTCTAAGCCCTTGACATTTTTGGACATGTAGGACTGAGCTTTGCCGATTTAGTGGCCAGAAGATTTACCCTGGCAGAGGAATCAGATTTATCAGATCTGACTCTCAGGTACATTAATCAAATTTCTGCAATTTTTCTTACGAGTCTGTTCCTATGTCTCTCTCTCTCTCTCTCTCGATTGATTTATAATCATTTTAATCGATGATGATTCATCAGGTGTTTTTGTTCGCCAACTCGAAATGCAAGAGGTACTTCCACAATAAGTTGAAGCCATCCAAGCTTACATGGACTGCCATGTACAGAAAGCAGCACAAAAAGGTCTTTTGCTTGGTTCTTGTTTATATAGTATTGAGTCTACTGGATTCTAATTTTGGTCTGTGACACTGATCCTAATTTTTTCTCTTCCAGGACGCTGCTCAAGAGGCTGTGAAGAAGAGGAGACGTGCAACCAAGAAGCCTTACTCGAGGTCAATCGTTGGCGCTACTTTGGAGGTCATTCAGAAGAAGAGATCAGAAAAGCCCGAAGTTCGTGATGCTGCCAGAGAAGCTGCCCTACGGTTAGTTATTTTCTGTTCCCAAACATTCACTATCTCGATAATCTTAACCTGAAAATGTAGTTGACTCAAAGAACAAAACTTGATGACTCTGCAGTGATATCAAGGAGAGAATCAAGAAAACCAAGGACGAGAAGAAGGCAAAGAAGGCAGAGTTTGCTTCGAAGCAGCAAAAGTCTCAAGTTAAGGGCAATATCCCCAAGGCTGCAGTTCCCAGAGCTGCTAAGATGGGTGGTGGTGGTGGCAAACGTTGAATGGAGTTATAGAGTAGCCGCTCTCATCTCTCTTCACTTGTCATTCTTACTTGTTTTGACTTCTGTTTTGTCACCAGTATTTTATAGTTTTGGCACCTCTCTAATATATTGTACTCGAGATTTTTCCTCAGCTTATGAGTTATTATTTTTTGGCATCCTTTATGTTGCCCTCTCTTTAATCTTGATATCTGAAAACGGCCAGAGTAAAACTGAGAACTTCGATGAAGCCTGTATCACATTGTTAATCAAATTTTGCTGGTGGTATGATCAGTTCATGGCTGGTCTATTGATAGCTTGTCTCTGTGGAAACTGTTGATTAAGCATTTAGATGTAAGCTGAGAATATTTGCTTTATAGTGTTCTTCAGTTGCAACCTATGTGTGAACCGAGAGAACTCATTTTCATGAATATCATGTGAGCTGATACCAAAAACCAAAACAGGACCGAAATCACTTGAACCGATACAAAAACGAAACAGGACCTGACATTGATGTTTTCTGTTGGACAATAGCTACATTTTGGGACCAGTTTGAATCTAGTGGAGTTGGAATTGAACTGATATTTCCTTGCTGCAGACTTTTTCCCAAGTTTGCTTCTTCTTGCTCGAATCATACTCTCTTATCATCGATTTTAGTTGTATAAGCTGTTTAAACAAGTGAAAATAGCTAAAGTTAATGTCACTTGAAATGTGATTTAACTTTGTTCTGATCAATGACAGATACATACCTCTTCTTGTAGCAACTCCTTTTCTCTAGAGACAACATCAAACTCTTGCCTTAGTGATTCGTAGAGAAGCTCGAGTTGTTTGTTCTTCCACCTGGCTTTCCTGTTCTGGAACCACACGGCGATCTGTTTTGGTTGAATCCCAAGTTCTCTGGACAGCTTCATCTTCCTGTTCGGATCCAGCTTTATCTCCTCTTGGAAACTTCTCTCTAGTAACTTTAGCTGCTCGCTCGTCATCTTCTTCTTCTTTTCATATCCGTTGATGTTGTTGCTTGCTTCTCCATAGCTACTCCCCACCATTTCTGGAGGGACATGATGTTCATGAAGTGGAACTCCTTGTGTCTCCACCATTGTACCTGAAGAGAAACATCTGTTTTTCTTGGTTTCCTTCAAATTATATGTACAGTAAAACCTCTATAAATTAATAATGTTGGGATCATGATATTTTATTAATTTATCGTGATATTAATTTATCTATAAATTAATAATTATTAATTTATAGAGAAAAATTGATATCTGCATATAATTTTTTAAAAATTATTTTAGAATAATGTTATATTTTAAAATTTTAACAAATATCATAATATAAATTATGATTAAAAATCATAACTATCACAATAAAATAGTTTTCTCCATATTGGATTATCCATATAAAAATATACATGTTCATAAGTTTAAAATTTATAAAAAAAAACTATGGCTACTATCAGTATTATTGATAATAAAATTGAAGATAACACTACAATACATTTAAAAACATTTACATGTAAGAAAATCAATTATCACATCAAAAAATCATCATAACTTTTGAATGTATATAGTAAAACCGCAATAAGAGCTACTCATATAATAATTAGAGAGATGAGAACCAATGAGATTTCAACTTTAACTAAAAACGGACACATTAGTCATATTTTAGAATATTAAATTTATATATATATTCATAAATTTATATCATTATTAATTTATGTTTTTGTTGGGACCATATATTTACATAAGGGTTTCAAAAAAAATTATTATCTTATTATCTTATCGAATTTGATGGATTTTTACATTGGCCCGACTTGGGACCAGCAAAATTTATTAATTTATAATGATTATTAATTTATCGAGTATTAATTTATAGAGGTTCTATATTTAAATTCCTAATCTCAAAACATACTATAGTATACGAGATGGCTAAGATAGTTATAACTAGTGAGCAATAAATTAATGAATAAGCATCAAGCGTATAAATTATTTTCGTTAACCAAGTTCCAAGTACATGTGCATATACACTTACCTGAAAAATGGTCAAAGCTATGGAAAGGATAGTTGAAGATGGAAGAAGAATCGCCATTGATGAAGGGGCTACTCCAATATTCCATCTTCTCTTTTTCTTTTTCCTCTTTTGTCTATTTTTGCATACAACAATCTGCTTCAAGAGACTACCTTTTAGCCAAACAAAGAAATGAACAATTTTGGATTTGATACGAAACTTGGAGGTAAGATGATATGTGAGTATTTATGCAAATGTTACTACATGCATTTGCATGATATATAGATAAAAGTAAATATGTTTGAAAAAGCCTAGGTCTCCTGTTTTTTAACTTCGCGTAATTAATTGAGTCACTGTTGATAAAGATGAATATGTGTATTTAATGGTTTCCCACTTTCTCCATTTAGGCTTTAACCGGTAACCAAATAATCCGAAAAATAGCATTATAATGAATGGTGCAGAAGGAAATAGTACAAAGCAAATACAAAAATTGATTGAAGGTGATTATAAAAGTTATGATGCAAGTATAACAATTATGAAATTTTTGATTTTTTTATTAGCATTTTTGGTGACTGGTATATTTTTCGAATAAATTTCTATTGTTCGGTAAAAGTAATATGCATAAATTTTTTAAATATGAAAGAAAAAGAAACCAAAATCGCGCCTAATCCACATATTAACACCTCTTGAATTTATGCATGACCTTTTACCATCTGCGGACCATTCTATTTTTTTTTTTCCTAACATCACCATGTGTGGTTAAATTTTCACATGATTCTGTCACAAAAGATGCTAAAAAATGTGTTGCTCTGCATGCATGTCTCCACTCACTACCAAAAAGTATGAGGAAAAAAATCAAGCTAAAGGGGTGTTATATACTATTGGATTATACTGACTAAAATTATTAAAAATATTGTGTTATAGATTTTATTTCTCATAAAAATATATTTGAAGTTCATTTCAAATGATTCAAATTATAAAAATATTTTGAAAGTTTAAAATTTGAATAACGCAAACCAAACTTTAGAATAACGACTGAATTATGATTTAAATAATAATATATTATAATTGGATTTAGATTTTATCAAAATTTTTGATTGAATAACAAACTCTAAATGTTTTTGACAAAACAATGCATCTCAGTATTAAACAAAGTATAGTGAAGAATTAAATACTAACAAACTAGTGTTGAACTGGCAACTAGTGTAGTCCTATTTAGTATTTGTTCTTGTTTTAGTTGGACAAACCAAAAATCATTTACGATGAGTATGGTCTTTGATCGCGGGGTTTGAAAGCTTCTTAGAGTGTTGAGAGTATTTGGGCTGCCAGAGAAAGAGTTTCCGTTTTGGGGATGTAACAACTCCACAAATTTTTAAGTAGTTAATTTCACCGTCTTTTGCTTTATCTTGGTAGATCAATGCAATTTGATGGTGTGAGCTTCATAGTTTAAAGTTCTGTATTTACAATTGTTTCTGCTTCCATGTTTTTTATGATTTTTGGCATGTGACCAATTAATTAGATAGAATAGACAATATGTAAAACTAAACCCTAAACATTTCATTTTCAATGATATTTACATTATTAGCACACACAAAAAAAACTGGCGAACTGGATAGAATAAGATCGCAGACGGATCTGCCACCCTTAGTCTAGTTCATCGCTAATTTGCTGTTAGTTTTTCTCACTAAACCGGTTCTTTTCACAGTTGAAGTTGTTAGTTTGAGTTTAGCACATGAAACTGATCGATGCATATCAGTATATCCCGTGAGTAATTAATGTGGATATTAGTATATGTAATAAAAATGTGTAATTAAATCAGTAAGTGAACTGAGAAAAAGAACAGTAATATATAGAGGAAAAAAGTAAGAGAGAATGGTCCAGATTCTACTTTGTAAAAATGTCTATCACTTTCTCTTACCTTAATTAACCACAAATCTGACATATCCCACTGTGTATCCGCAGGAGTACTGCTACTCAAACAGAAAGATCAGAACTCTGAAAGGTCCAATGCTAATACTGACAGAATTTTTTTAGCACAGTGCACTAGTGAACATAGTATTATCATTTCGATCTATGAGTATTCAACAATGAGCAAAACATATATGGATTTGGATGTGTAGCGATGCTTATAAACAAATAAATGTAGAATATGAGATGAGATATATAGTAAATATGTTGAATTATTATAAAAAAAATATATTTAAAATTCAACACTGCAATTCCGTTGGGATCGGAGTACTTGTCAACGTCATTCGTCAGGATCCAATTAATATATAGAGAGAAAAATTACCAAATTGAGTGAGTAAATGGTAAAAACCATAATGGTAATAGAAACGAGGACCATATAATATAGCTACAGAGAAATAAAGCTCAAGAATTAACATTAAAACCAAAATAAAAATAAATATAACGAGAGAGGGATTGTATGTGTGTCAGTGTGAAAGTTTCGTATAAAGCAGGGGTACATTATATTTTATTTTTCTTTTGAGCTTGAGTTTTTCGTTAGTTACACGGATAAAGGCTCCATGTTAGTTAAAACCCTACCAGCGGTTAATGACTTTGAAATATACGTACGTACTTGCTTATAGAACATGCTGAAATCTACGAGAAGTTTTGTTTTTTTTCAGACAAATTTGACAAGTACTTAGTTCTGCCAAGTCTCAAACTAGCGAAGACAGAACCTGTCTTTGCTTTTGCTATTATTACCTAAATACACGTTTTAATAATAAACAGTAATAGTTCCCTTTTCAAAGAAACGAATGGTCCTTGGATCTCCTAAATAATGAATAGTCAGTTAATTACTAGGAAATGGACTTTCAAGTAACTAAATACACGTTTTAACACTAAACAGTAATAGTTCCCTTTTCAAAGAAACGAATGGTCCTTGGATCTCCTAAATTGTGTCCTTTCAATATCATGTTATGTAAGCAAATAAAAGGAAATATATAGTCAGTTATTGTGGTCGTTACAAAATAACATCAATCGATGTGTAATCAATTCGAGTAAGCAAAATGCACATGGGGTATTAAAAGAAGGTTTCTGTTTATACAATCAGCACGCCCGGTGGGACTCGAACCCACAATCGTTTGATTAGAAGTCAAACGCCTTATCCATTAGGCCACGGGCGCTTTTGACCTCTTTGATACATGAAACAATTATTATAGTAAAAAATCTCATCTTCATAACGGGAAACAAAACAAAAAGTGAAAACCCAAATGACGTTTTTCAGTTTGTACACTGCTTCTAATAAACCAAAATCCAAAAACAAACAAATTTAATCTTTGAATCGGATGTTTCAAACGAAGGTAGTCGATGCAGTTTAGGTTGGATAATTGCGAGTTCTGAGATATTATTACTATGGAGATGTGATTCGATGGGGGAGAAAAGAATGTAAGCTATCAACTGCAAAAAAGGGAATGTAGATATTAACCATAAAATGGGAAGTGGTTTATATCATAACTCCGAACAACAATCTCCTAAATACAAATGCTAAAGTCCTGGAGATATATTTTCACTCAAAATCTGGTCAACAGATCTAGCCAGCATAACAAGAATCGCAAGTTTTTTCCTCAAGGAGAGAAATCGATTAGTAATTGAAAGAAAAAAAAAAAAAAGACGAGACAAGAGACTCCTCGAGTCGGCTTCTTCAGTTCTTCTAATCCTCGAGCTCGATGATTTTGACAACGGCCGCGTCGCCTACTTTCTGGCAGACCACAACTCTATCATGTGACTTGATCACTCCGGCTTGCTTCCCATGGTCTAGAGCCACTTTCAGAACCGACTCATTTGTTGCGCTTGTTGATTCCGCCTAAACAACAGATTCAAAATACACACCAGATCAAATACGGTTTCAAACCAAGCCAACGACTATACACTAACTTCGAATCAACTTCTTTTGCAACCGGTGAAATCAAATTTTGATATATCTAGTGGGATGCGAGATAGAAAGATGAAAATGCAATAGACATGTTAAAGAGACTTACAGGGTGACGAGGGTCGGCGAGCATGGGGAAGAGACCTCTGACAATAAGCGACTGCCTTGCCTAAGAACACGAGATTCACAAACACAATGTTAACTTTGGACAATGATCAGATGAACTCCATATCGGCAGCAACTCATATATGCCAAAGTTAAAAAAAGGTTTATGTTTTTCTTGTGGGACTTCTCAGATTTAGATTTCATAATATCAACTTCTTGCAAACTTAAATCTTGTGAACTAATAGCACATTTAAGAGTTACTATTCTTTTGAACCAACTTGACCATTGAGGAAGACGAGAACATAGATAGAATATGCAGGAGTAAGCAAGCATCAACCGTACACCATGTATCTTGAAAATTAGCAAGTGGCATAACAAAATCCAAGTTTCATTTTTGGAATAATTTTCTAAAGTCAACACAGACAGAATCAGTTTACCTCAAAGGCTCCGCTAAAGCTCCACTTCAGCTGATTTGTCGTAAGCCGGGGAATGACAACAGAGAGGACAGGCATCGTTGGCCGGTATTTGGCAATCAACCTTCACAAACATGGAAGAAAAATTCAGTAGATAGCTTACAAAGAGTTTTTATAAAGGAGCAGTTTAAGCCGGAAGGAATGGGTTGAACCTGGCTGCTCTTCCCGACGAAGTGAAGCATATAATTACGGATGCCTTAACCTTGATGGCTGCCCGTACCTGATATCAAGCAGAAGTTAAGCCTTTTACTTAGAACTGAAGACTAAATGATAAACTTGAAAGGCAAACTACTCCTTTAAGTTACGTATGTATCACAGAAGAAAGACTTACAGCAGAAGAAGCAATAGATTCCAAGTGACTCATTGGTTCTCCAACATACTTGACAGTCTTCTTGAAGAACAAATCTTGGTTAAAAACCTTCTCAGCCTATTAACAAGTACATAAATGCGTAAAGAGGAAATCAGATGACTAACCGTGGCTAAGATGCTTGAGATAATAAGAAGGCAACGGAAACAATGATACTTGAGATCTATAAGGTTAAGCTTACCTCGGCACAGATTCTACCAACAGTTGATATTGTTTCGACAGGGTATAATCCACGGAGGGTCTCAGCACCAAGAAGAATTGCATCACTACCTGCAGAAAGTGCAAGGGAAGAAAACCACTTCAAGTTGTGACCAAAACTATGATTCAAAAATATGTATTTCTTCCTATAAACATTAGCAGCAAAAAAATACATATTTCAGAGACTAAACATACCATCTAGAACAGCATTAGCAACATCAGTTGCCTCAGCACGAGTTGGCCGCAGATTATCTGTCATACTGTCTACAACACGAGTGAGAACGGCTGGCTTTCCAGCCATGTTACACTTGTAAAGGGCAGCCTTTTGGAACAAAAACACCTGCACGTTTCAAAGTCAACTTAGCACTTCGCACCAGAAAATGGCATATGACTAATAAGAAACCCACCAATCTGGTCAGAGAGTGAGTAAGGCTTTATTTTGAGTTACCTTTTCCGGAGGTAGATCGATACCCAAATTCCCACGAGAAAGAATAATACCATCAGCTTCTTGTAGAATTTCATCGAAGTGGGTCAGTCCCTGAAATAAATATAGATAGGTAAATATCATTAGCCACCTCCATTGCCAGTGAAAGAAAAGTTACAAAGATAGACATGTAACGCAAAAAAAAATGGATTCCACATGCCTCTTCATTCTCAATCTTTGCGAATATTTGGGTTTGAGAGAGGTCACCCAAACTGTTAAGTAACTCACGGGCCTGTGTCAAAGTGTATCAGAAGCTCGGAATTAGTAGTGGGTAAACGAAGGAATCACACTGGTAAGGAGGTATAAAAGAAGCATCAGGAAAAAGAATATGGACCTGGCGAACATCTTCTGCATGTCGGCAGTAAGATAACGAGAGGAAATCAATCTTATTCTGAACGCCCCACGTGCTTATAACCTTGAGGAGGACCAATATAGAAAATAATAGTTACAGCACTAGAACAGACATGCTAGAGTTTTACAAGAGAAAGGACAAAGTGGTCAACTGAGATATGTAGATTAGAAGCAACACTAACCTCTTTATCCTTCTCAGTAAGGGTTGGCAGACCAATTTGAACTTGAGAGGCATGTAACGTGAACAATGGACCAGCCAGAGTAGCAGCATTCCTTGACACACAAATGACATCATCTCCTTTAACTTCATCAACCTGAAAGTTTGTTCAAATGATTAATCTTCTCAAAAACAAACATCTATAATTTTAAGATCGAATTACAGAGAACAATATATGATTCCATAAGCAAGCTTTTTAATACCTCAAGCCAAACTGAAGTTGTTTCGCTACCAGTAAATAAGTATTGTCCAACAAAGATAGTGTCTCCTTTCTTAACAGCCTGAAGAAATAAAACAATATTCACACGCCTATGGACAAAAAAGCGAATTACATATCTCAATTCCTCCAAAAGCAATACGGTGAGGGTCTTATAGAACCTTTGCAAGCCCATTGAAATTAATTGGAAGGACTTCAGAGGAGGCTTCTTGATCCTGACTCGGAGTCAAAGTTACAAGGCCATCGGCTTTAAGAGAAATAGCTTTCTCAGTCTTGTTAATAACTTGCAACTCAGGTCCCACTGTGTCAAGCATAACCTGGAGAAGCCAAAAACCATCTTATAAATTCATGAGATTAAGCATTACAAAGTAAGCACATTACGGAATCCAAAGATCCAGCAGAGTAAAACCAGAGAAGAGAACATACAGCACAAAGCTTCTTGGTGCTCTTCACAGCTATTTTCAGATTCTCCAGCGTCTCCTGGTGATAATCAGCATCACACCAAGAAAAATCGAATCGAGCCACTGCACAAACATTGACACAACAAATAATCAACGAGAGAAAACCCCAAGCAAATCAAGTCTCAAATAGCGAAACTGGAGAAAAAGAACAAAACAAAAATACACGAAAGGGAAGTAATCGATAGTTACCGGACATTCCAGCTTTTAAACAACCGGCTATAACCTCAACGGATCGAGATTTGGGACCCAGAGTCCCCACAATCTTAGTCAAAGCAGGGAAGAAGCTCTGCGATATAACATCAAGCGGAATCAAAAACCTCGAAAACGAAATAAATCAGGTAGAAATTTACTGCTTCGATGAATGAAATATCGCAACAGATCCACTGCGTAACCGAGAATCAAACGAAGAACTGTATGAAGAAGTCAAACCATCACACAAAACACAGAGAGATAGAGAGGGAGAAACAGATAGCTCACTGATTTGGAAGGCTCAAGGATTGAAGTCATCCTGATCGGTTCCTCGAGAAGGAGATGACTGGAATGCATAGCTGCTGATCGGAGTTCGGAGATCTCAGGCGATCGACGGCGACGGGAGAAAGACGCAGAGGAATTTTGGAGTGACGAAGAGGCGGAGAAAAGTGTGCGTAATTGGGTTTTTGATGCGCTTGACCGTCGAATATGCCTCCAAATACGACGCAATTTAAATATCACAAAATAGAAAGAAAATGTTAAAAAAACTAGTCATCGATCGACTTTTGCTTTCGCTGTGTTTTTTTTGTTTGCTTCCTACCCCCCAAACGTTGACAATCTAATGAAAACGATGCCCCAATATTTTTATTACACAAACTGTGAACCCCAAATGATCTTGATTTTTTTTTGTCCTACTTCACTGAATTTTTATATGATATGACTTAACTGTATAATAGTTGAACATTAGAAGTAGTAAATCAAATTCAACCACTTTTAAAGTAATAGCATAAATTCGTGTATTATGTATAGTCAATAGAAGAGACAAAATTACCATAACTTGTGTAAAATATTCGTCTTTAAAAATCAACAGGGAACAAGGTAGCAAGAAGCTTAGACTAAAGGGACTTGAAAATAAATTGTGTTACATCGCGGAACAGGGATCGTTACTGAGCTAAAAGTGACAGTTTCTGATCGTACAAGTGAAGCATAAAGGGTTGCGATCGTGAGGCTTTTAGAACCCCTTCCTCAAGTTAATTTCGTGGGGAAGGGGCAAATAAGCCTGACGCGCTACGGAATCGCGCGTGGAAGAGAAAGTGTAACGAAAACTTTTTTCAAAAGGAGAGAAACAAACTGAAACCATTTGGTCCATTTGTGAAACTTATTAAGTATGGTAAGTTTTTTTTTTTTTTTTTTTTTTTGTAAACTAGGAGGGGGTTCGGGTCTAGGCCTTAATCCCCCACGGCCCGGAACCAGCCTTTGCTAATACCTGGTGACATGGCGTAAAACATCCCTTCCACTGGAAATCGAACTAGAGCACATGGGACCAACCTCTGCACTTAACCACTAACCCACTTCATCTGGTGGTAAGTATGGTAAGTTTCAGCCGAAAAAAAAAATATGATAAGTTTCAAATTTTGTTGGAAAAAGTTCCAAAATCTAAAATGCACTAATTGCAAAAGGGAAATTTTAGTTAATTGCGATTCATACGATAACAGAATTTAAATTTGTGAAAAACTCTATTTAAATTTGTGAAAAAGTTCCAAAATCTAAAATGCACTATTTGCAAACAAATAAAATAAACATGATTCTGGTGCTTTGTAGAATGATATTTTTTTTAACATGGTTATACATGTATGTTTTCGATTCACTATAAAAGCTTTAAATAAATTGTGTGTCGCTTTTATAAAGCTTAACGAAGCTTAAAGTTTACGATTTTTTCATTTTATAAATTTTCTTTGTCAACAACATGCAAACCATTAGAGTACATATTTTGATCCATTGATTTTCACTTTGTAAAATTTTATTTTATCCATGAAATGTAATTATTGTTCAATCATCAGAAACCCAAAATATTACTCCATGGAGTTAAATCTTGACAACTGATAAAATTCTTAGGCAAGATTTACTTTACAAATGCTTTGCCAACCACTACCCATTGAAACAAAAAGGAATCCATGGTAATTTATCTAATTGTTGGCTAATCATGCCATTCCTTAATTTAATCAATATGCCAATCATCTTTCATGTGCTTTTACGGGTAAAGCGTTAAACACTTAAATCTCTATATTTTGTTAAAAAAAGCTGTTTATACAAGGCTGTTCTCATTTTTTTGTTCCATGCCAATTGATTAATTAATACTACTACTTGTGAAACACTAATCCCGTGGCTTGGTTTGACTGCAAATTTTAATCGGAACCAGTTAATTGGCTAATTCTTTCTCCGTGGACCTAAACTGTATGCAGTTATGAGTGGACATAAAAGCACCCACATATCTAGCATAAATCTATGTGCGTTTCAACTTTCAAGTTTAGTTAGGGTCAATGACTCAATAATAGTAGTAATTGTTTAGACGACGAGTGACATTGTTCTGTGGATGATGTTTGAATAAACTCTTGTCGTCGTCACAGATCAAAACATCCCCTTCCTCAGAAACCATCACCGGCGTGAACCACCAAACCATCCATGGATGGGGCTTAGGAACTACATTGGCTACATTTATTGAATAGGTTTTGCTCCATCTTTCTTCTTTTGCATCCAAGAAACCAAACCTCTAGTTTCTGTTCATATTTTAATGTCATTGATAAGGCTAGACGGTCGTCAAGGTTCATCATTTGGGCTTGATGGGTGATTCGAATTGGAAGACTTTTGACGTCATGGAACTCTTCTGTGTGAAGATTCAATGCTAGTATCTTATAACTAGATGAATCTAGCCAGTAGATTGAGCCGTTCACATAAGTAGATGGATTCATCCAAAATAATTTATTATGCCAAAGTAATTAAGCAAACATTTTTTTTTATAGCAAAATCTCTAGTTGCAACAAAAGAATATGGTAATGAATAAGAAAACACCAAAAGCCAAATCAATTTAAGCTTCAATCAAGAGAAGCCGAACGTAATGAAATTAAACTTGTGATTCTGCTTCTACTCTTTTACCTCGAGGAACTGAGAGCAAACTGGGTGAATAGGTACAATGCAAAGGCCAAGGATCAACCACAAGATCTATTTTGGTTCCACTGATCAACTTATTGTCCCCCAAAACATAGATCCAAACCCGACCAGTTTCGTCATAAGAACACACGACAAGGTTTTTACCATCAATGAAGTAACTTGGCTGGTCGTAGGATACGATCTGTACTAGATCTGGCAAGTTAGGAAGCGACACTTGCATGAAATTAATCCATTCAACATCTCCACCACTCCATTTATCAATCTTGTTCTTGGTCACCAAAATCTCAATCTTCTTTGTTAGATGGGATTGCTTTAACAATGAAAAGCGATCTCCCCTAAAAATATTAAGAACAAGAGCATCGCGATCATGGTTCCCCCTATATGGTAGATCACAAAATTTGTTGAAATTATACCACGAAAAATCGAAGTTAACTAGAAAGAACAAGTACTTGGTTTTGTCATAAGAAGCAGCCCGGTAATAAGTTCCATTCAACGACACACCACTTGAGATATGAAAAGTAATACGTTCTCTACTACCATCATATATCAGCACACCCTTTTGGTCCCTCCATGCATCGGAGGAAAGATCATGAGTTTTCCAGCACGTAAGAGTAGCAGGATCTAATTCCTTCCGATAAGACGCAAGGGTCTTGTAACCATTATTATTATCATAACCTAGGGCATTGAACACTAAATTAGGTTGGTTAACCTCGGACTTGATCCATGTGGTCTGTCTTAGCCACGGGTTCCAAATTACGGCTCCTTTATCCATGCGACATAGCAAGAACTCATTGCAATCGATCAGTTTTTTAGGTATCTGATGAGTATCTAAACCGGGAATATCTAACGTCAGCTCACGCACCTCTATCTTCGGATTGATGCTCACCGAGTAAATCTTGGATCTTGTTCTTAAGATGAATCGAAACATCTTCTTGTGTTTGTTGATAAACCTCTTGTCGATGAAAAGAGCGTTCCACTGTTTAGATACGATTTTGAACCGTACAAGAGATTTAGGAGGGACACGAGTGAGTATCTCTTCAATCAAATCCCATGGAAGCTTCTCCTTGTTCGCCATGGAAGCGGTCTTTTACTTTCAGTTTGACTATAAGTCTTTCATTATAAAGTTTTCCCGATTAGGGTTTCAGCCGATTATATATATATTGAATTTATTATATAATATGAGAGTTTTCTCTATTTAAAGTGTTTACATTAGCATAGCATATGAAAAAAAAATTAATGATTCAATTAATTCACACATTTTAAAATAATATTATTTTTTATTTAAAAAAAATAAAAGAAAAACATTAATACTAAAGTTAATGACTTCATTAATTTATATATTGTTAATAATCATTATTTTTTATCAAGAAGAAGACGAGTAAAAACAGAAAAAAATACTAAGAAGAAGTAGTTAAAGAAAACGATGATGATAAAAATGAAAATCAAAGACGATATAAAGAATAGAAAAATAAAAGGTAGAAGAAAAAATCAAAAAATAAAGAAAAGTATGCAGACGAAGACGAAATATAAGATGAAATATATACACAAGAAAATTAAAAATAAGAGACAAAACAAAATCAGAAAAAACGAAGAAATAGAAGTAGAAAAAGATCAGAATATGATGAAGAAAAAAAAAAGAGAAAAAAAAATACAAAGTTGATGAAGATGAATTATAAAAAAATACAAGGATAAAATGTTGAAGATGAAAAAGAGATTGAAAATCAAAATAATAAACTATGATAATATGAAGATGAAGAATAAGTCTAATAAAATCAAGAAAATAAGAAGACGAATATAATGAATTAGTTATTTAAAAAATTAAATTCTGCGCAAATTGTTAGATAACACGAAATTGTTAAATAATTTCCACTCATACATACTTCATAGTTAAACTCAATAGCGATTGTTAATTTAAACTAAAATATATGGGTCTTAAAGAGTAATTAGTGGGCCTCCTCTTAACAGTAATTGTTGTTGCTAAATTTCACGCTTGAAATTTGTGTATAGTTTTAGGGAAAAAAATTAATAGACTAGCTAGATCTCGAGAGAATTTAGTAAAGTAGTTGAAGTCGTGAGTCGAGCTCTCTACGTACCCGTTAAGGGCGTTAAGGGATCAAGTCTTTACGTAGTTTGATTATTTGTTTATCTCGAATGAGATGTGTTCGTGAGTAAATAGCAAGTTCGAAGAGTGTTTAGTCGTCTATACTCTTGCGTGATCTATTAGATCAAATATCCCGTGATGTTTTTCGTTATTAAATACAAAGATATATTTGATAAAATGATTAAGGAAAAACAGTGCTGGTTTTCTTTAGCTTTCCTCTTCAACGAGAGAGAAGAATGATTTCGTTCATCTTATAAAACAAAGTGAAGTAAATTAATGAATTGGTTTTTGGTGTTATTTCTATTTTGCTCATGTGTATGAGCTGGTGTCCTCTCTTCCCCTTTTATATAGCGTGGAGGTGATACCACGCTTATTGTTGTTGCACGTGCTCCTCAAATCAAGCTTTGACTCTTTTTCTTTAGGAACGTGGAGATTATTGAGGAGATAAGACCATCTCCAATAGTGAGAGACCGGCCATAGGGGTTCTCACCAAATTTTTTAATATTTTTTGTGTTACTTATAGCTGTATATACATTTGTAAGAGTTTTTAAGTTTTGAAGCTTCCAATGGGAGTCTCTGAATTCAGAGGTTCTTAAAAAAAAAAATTCCAAGATCAATACTTGGTGAAACATTTTCATACCGAGTGGGTTGAAGGGCTTGTGGGTTTTGTTGACTATTTAGGAAGTTCATGAAGCCAGAGTCACTATATGGATTAGTAAATCCATATGTTCCTGCGATGGCTGTTTAAAGGAGAAGAAAACAGTGTTTAAAAGAGAAGAAAATGACTTGTTTAAAGGAGAAGGAAAGAGATAAAAAAAAAGAAGAAGAAAAGAGATGAATAAAAGAGAAGGCAAGAGATGAATAAAGAAGCTAGAAGCTTGTGTCTTAATAAAAGAGAGAATGCAGTGCATAACTCTAACTACACACCATCAATCGCAAACATCATAGCAGAAGATAAACCATAAACTTCAAAGCAGAAAATAAATATACCTCTCCACACAATTTGTCCTGAGCATCGATTACTTCTGTAAACCGCCTTATCTCCTCCATATTCGATTGCTGCGGCGGCTGTCACGGCCTCTTCACCGCCGTCTTCATTCACCACATTTATAAACTGAACATGAGCTTGTGGTTGGAGACATCGGAACTTGTCAGCCTCGGGATGGTCGGTGGTTTGGTTGGAAGTCACAATTGCAACATCGAAACCCAATTAGATTAGTGTAAGATGATTCCTAACTAACCAAATCATCTAATTCGGATGAACTCAAACAAAAATTGCAGAGATACAAAGAAAATTACCCAGCTTTCCTTCTCTCCAATTATTTTCTAAACCTAGAAATATGCAGAGCTTCCTCGCCGGTGATGAAGTTCGATTCGACATGCATGCAGGAGACAACCTTTTCTCCATTCGATTTGCATAGCTCCCTCACATCGTCTTCTTCGTAAACATCGTCATTTTTTTCAGAACCCAAACATCGTCTTTTTTTCTTAGTGTTTCTCGAATGCAAAGAGAGAAAGAATTCTAAACCCAAAAACTAATTAAAAAAATAAAATTATATTTCACCCAATCATATTATGATACATCAGCGTCTCTTATAGTCTCTTAAATCTCTTACATGAGAACCGTCTCAACTCTTAAAAAACATTTTATCTTTAATTTTAATGTTTAATTAGCTTAAGAACCTTGAAAGAAACCCCATTGGAGGTGGTCTAAGATCTTTAACTTCATCAAAGATATTTGACTTAATCAATGTTTTTGACTTAGTTTATAAATATGAGATTTGGTGGTTAATGGACCAATAATTTAATATTAGGCCACACAAAAGAGTGGGCTAAACCGGTCCATTTAACAATTTTCTAGATAGGTTGGATTTGTGTGACAAATCTAGCTCCAACAGTAACCGTTAATGGGGTTTTAACTACTTTAAGCGGGTTCCATGAATCCACAAAACAAAATCGTTAACCGTGAAGACACAAATCATAGCTAAAACAAACTTCGATAGAGTCGCACAAATTTAAAATTTAAAGCAATAACCTTTGAAACCAACAAAATCCAGCGATACATATGTTTCACAAAGTGGCGGACTTAAACCAAACTTGCCTCGGTGGTGGCCAACGACGGAGACATCGAGTTCCTTGACTCGTCGAAATCCTCTCCCACCGGAGACTGCTCAACCCTAATCTCCTCAACCATCTTAACAACCTCCGCCATCGTCGGCCGTTTCTCCGGCTGAGCCACGACGCAGGCGAGACCGATATGCAGCATCGCCACCATCTCCTCCTCTATGTTCTTATACCTCAGAAGCTCCGGATCAAAAACCTCCGCCGTCCATTCCTCCTTAACCACCGACCTAACCCACTTCGGCAAATCAACCACCGCTTCTTCCTCCTCCTCCACCGCTACAGAAGCCGCCGATCTAGGCCTCGATGGAGATGGGTACATAGATGGAGCTTTTCCGGTGAGAACCTCGAGGAGCAGCACGCCGAAGCTGTACACGTCGGCTTTCTGAGAGAGGCGTTTGATCTCCGACTGCTCCGGCGCTCGGTAGCCTCCTAGTCGGGCTATAGCGTGAACCGGGTTTAGAAGAAGGGATAAACCGAAATCGGCGATCAACGCGACGCCGTTTCTGTCGAGGAGAACGTTTGAGGATTTGATGTTTCCGTGAGGAATCTTGGAGATGCTATACTCGTCGTGAATCTTGGCTAAGCCTCTCGCTGCTCCTAGCATTAGACTGATCCTCGTCGTCCAATCCAATGGAATCCTCCCTGGACCTCGATTCCCTGAACCAACAAAAAGATCGAATTTTTATACAAAAGATCAAATTTTGATTACTCAAATTGACAGATCATAGCAATAATTAGTAACCCAATTGGTCAAAAGTTTGGGAAAGAGACTTAACCATGAAGAAGAGAGTATAAGCTTCCATTGGGAAGATACTCATAAACGAGGAGCTTCTCTTCTTTAGCGTAATAATAAGCTCTGAGTTTGACGACGTTTTGGTGTTTAAGCCTACCAATGATCTCCATATACTGCTCGAACTCCTTTCTCGGACACGGATTCGCGTCTTTGAGCCGCTTCACCGCCACCGTCGTTGATCCGTCGTCGAGCACCGCCTTGTACACCGTACCTAAGCTCCCTTTCCCAAGCATCTCCGCCGATGCTTTTAACAGATCCTCAAGCTCGAATTGCTTCCTTCTCTCGAAGAACACAAGCCGGCTTCTATCTGTCGCCGACGTCGCGTCGCTTTCCTCTCCGCCTCCACCGTAGCTGCTTCGTCTCTTCCCTTCTCCTCCTCCTCCGACGAATCCACTCTCTAAGCTTCCGGGTTTCGATCCGCCACTACGGTCTAATCTTCCGCAGCAGAAAGCAAAACCGAAAGATGCTACGACGATAACCGCCACACCGCCGCCGATAACGGCGGCGATTGTTAAAGGTCTTAACCCTCGATGGCCGTGGATTTTCGGTTCTCCGGCGATGATCGGAGAATGCGGAATCGACGTTGGATTTGACGGCACGGTCTGATCTGTGTTGGAAGATTCCGGGTCGTTCGTGAAAGAGCAACCCGGTAACGGATCCGACCCGCATAGTCCTTGGTTACCGGAAAAGCTCAAGTCTCCGAATTTCTTCACTGTACCGTCGCTGACTTTTCCGTGCAATTCGTTGTAAGAGACGTTCAGTTCAAGAAGCGATTTCACCTGAGAAAAATCCGGGATCCGACCCGTTAACTCGTTGTTTTGGAGCCTGATTGTTAAAATCCGGGTAAACCCGAGAATCTCTCTGGGGATTACTCCGTGGATGTTGTTATCGGAGAGATCGAGACGAATCAGTCGCTTGAGGGAAGAGATCTCTTTGGGGATTTCGCCGGAGATATCGTTACCGGCGAGATAAACGAGCCTGAGGTTGGTACAGTTTGTGAGTGGCGAAACGGTGCCGTTGAGTCTGTTATCGTGGAGGTCGAGAAGACGGAGCTGGTCTAAGGAGGAGAGAGAGGTTAAGGGTCCTCGTAAGGATAGAGAAGGGAGAGAGAGTCCGGTGACACGGCGAGAATACGGTGAGCAGGAAACGCCGTGCCAAGAGGCGGAGCAAGCGTCGGAGCCGGACCAGTTTCCGGCGAGGTTGCCATGTGTGTCGGTCTGGATGCGGAAGAGTGTGAGGGCATCTGTGTCATTTAGAGCGAAGGAGATGGAGAGCTGAAGAAGAAGGGGAAGGAGGAGGAGAGGAAGAGGTTTAACCATGGCGGATTGGCGGGAAGAGAAGAGTGAGTGTGAAGTGAGAAATGATCTTTCTTTTTAAAAATCAGAAATTGATAGATAAACGACAAAAAGATGGAATCTTGCATTTTTGCTTTTTCTTTTCTATAATCTTCTTTTTTTCTCGTATGGTCCTGTTATGTTTTTTTTTTTTTTTTTGAAGGCAGTGTCAGAGAGCAGTCCAACAACGAAGGGGGAGAAAATATGGATAAAACAAAAACTGAAGAAAGAATAAAAAGACAAAGGTTTTGTACGTAGCATTGATTAGGAAGTCAGGAAGACAAAGAACATATAATAATGCATACTTTTATGTTAAATATACAAATAACACAGAAGGATTGTCCAAGGAAGTAACATATGTTATGCTACAATAAGGTGTATCAACTAATATCAACTGAAATTTTCTTTAATCAGTTTTAGTATTTTCGGTATACAACTTTTACGGATGTAAAAAAGAGAGGGAGATGATGGTATATAATTATGAGTTAGTGAGAAGTGGAAAAAGAAAGGAAAAAAGTAGGAAAATGGTGGTTGTGTGAATGATTGCTGTTCTCCACTCCTCGGTGTGGGTGAACATAACCCTACAACGCCCAAAAAGTTTACCCAAAGTATGAAAAAAAGTTATCCACAGTATCTAATGCTTTTGTGTCTCAAGCTATTGGTGCAATTCGCTTCACTATGAGATATTGTTAAGTTTATGTGTAAATAGATTAGCTTACTACTGCACAACAGGGTTCAGATTATAATGTGTGTTTGAACTTGATTTTGATGTTTCTTTTAGCATGCAATTGCGTTTGAAATTCTCTACAACTCGAATCTAAGATTTACAAAATTATTTCAAATTTTGAACTTCAAATTTAAAACAAGAACATAGTTGTTGATTTATTGGACTAGTGAATTCGTCATTTCAACTAGTATATGTTGATATAATCGACAAAAACAACATTCTCGGGTATGACTATGAGCACTATACATATAAAAGAAAAATTATTATGTATTTTATCTCGTTAGAATCAAATAATCGAAATTAACTTGTGTACCGACAAAAAAATAACAAATAACATGGTGGATGCATGATTGGTACGACGCGACAGTTGAATGATGTTTGGAAAAAGAAGGGACAAAGTCAGCCTTGCACCTTCACTTTTCCCCCCAATTTCCATACTCTTTCCCTTCTTATTTTGTTTCTTTTAACCAACCCGACATTGTTTGAGATGTTTTAACAGATTTAAAGTAAAAATATAAAAAGAGAAAATCAAGGCGCAATTGGCGTTGTGATTTTCATCTATTTTTAAATAAGTTTAATCATTGAAAATTTACTAAAGTTTTGTACATCTCCATTCTTGTTAATCAGAGTTTTAAAGACATCAAATTACCAAGTCGAAATGGTTGATGCACGAAAGACCCTTTCGGAAACATAGTTTACGTGTACTATAAGTTATACAATATACGCTAAATAAAGCATGACCTTATTTTGTTTAAAGACATAATCACGTTACAAATTTGGTGTTAAGCCCATACGGAAGATGAATACAGCTAGAATAGAAAACCCCATTGGGTGGACAATGCTTTGCCAAGAAGTGGCCAAAGAGTGAGAAGATTCATTGAAACATCCTTGAATGAATTGGAATTTAAGTGTTTGAGAAGTGGAAGCCCACATGGAGATATCCATCCAAAGATTATGGATGGTGAAGCCCTCCATTTAAATTGTTGATTAGGCCCTGACAATCACCTTCTTATCTAATCTGCTGGAAACCGATGAACTTTGTGCTTTTGAACTGCCATTAGTAAAGCTTTACCCTCTGCTTCTAAGACTAACTTAGCTCAAATTTCCAAATTATAACAACATAAGATTCTAGTTGGAAATTAAAGATCAACTCAATTCATCGATGGAAATAACAATACTTGCTCATATAAATCTTTGGGCTCATAGATCTCCATTTGTATGCAGTACAAAAGCTGATGGATTTCAAGAGACTGAGCCCCTCTTTCAGTTTGGGTCTTGGGGTGTGTGTGCATGTACAGGTACACTAATGGGTCTTCACACATGGGCTTAAAGTGAGTGATATGGATTTGAAAGAGAATGAGCGTTGACTGACTCATGTTTTACGTTCAAATTTTCTTCAACTGTTTGTTTTTATTAGAGTTTTAGTACTTGACATAATTAAAAAAATAGAAACAAAGATTTTTTTATTATATAAAACTACAAGTGATTACCGGACTTTGATAATTTGCATTTGTGGCTGTTTTTGTTTAGAAAACATTTTTTCACATTCATCATATCATATATATTATAAGCGAAATAAAAATTTCGTTTAAAGTTTTCTCATTGAATCTCAGAGTGGCTAATTACCTTTTACCCCTCCTTAAAATTATTTTTAATTTAAAAAAAAATTGTTTACAACTAAAATCACGATTATATATAGATTGTAATAATATTAAATCAAATCAAAATACATGATTTTATCTCAATCAGATCAAAATCTACGATTTTATCAAATAAAAAATCACGATTTTACAACTAAAATCATGATTTTTTTTTAAAACGAAATTAATTTTATTTAAATTAATTTTTATAAATCATATATATTATAAGTGAAGTAAAAATTTTGTTTAAAGCTTTCTCATTGAATCTCAAAGTGGCTAATTACCTTCTACCCCTCCTTAAAATTATTTTTAATTTAAAAAAACAAAAATACAACTAAAATCACGATTATATATAGATTGTAATAATATTAAATCAAATCAAAATACATGATTATATCTCAATCAGATCAAAATCTACGATTTTATCAAATCAAAAATCACGATTTTACAACTAAAATCATGATTTTTTTTTTAAATGAAATTAATTTTATTTAAATTAATTTTTATAAAAAAATATTAAAACTCGAAAATCATCATATATAATTATGTTACTCCATAAATCTTTAAGTAAATCTTACTTAATAGATACTTAGATATTATTTTCTTTTAAAAAAATAATTATATGAATTATAAAAAAACATTAGAAAATGAAAAATCATCATATATAGTTATGTTACTCCTTTAATCTTTAAGTAAGTCTTGATAAATACTTAGATATTGTTTTTTAATAAACAATATATATGAATTATCCGATTTGCATGTATTAATTAGATGGAATTACCCTATATACCATTCTGAATCGGATAATTCATATATATTTATATGTTTTATATGTATTCACATGTTTATATTAAATATTTATATGTTTTTTTAATAAATTTTAAGTTTTATTAAAAAATATATATGAATTATCCAAAATTTTTACAAAAATATTTGAGATGTAAAATTTATGTTTAAGTAGCTAAAATTCTAAGTTTTCTTAAGTTTGTATGTTGGAAGGATTTAATTCCATCTAATTTTGTATTTTCTTTATTTTTAAAAATTATTTAATAGGGTAACAAATAAATATTATAGCACAACAATGTGAAAGAAATCGATGATTAATTATATACAAAAATCTGCAAATCTTGGGACCGTGAAAATGTCACAACCCTTTTGTGGAGACTCCATTTTACTTAAAGTCTTATTTTGATATTTGTTATAATTTTTGATATTTTTGTTATTAGCATCATTAAGAAATTTTGAGAATTTCTTTTTTGGTATATATGTTTAAGCTCTTTTTTAAAGTTGATTATCCAAAAATATTTTTGATTGTTCGAAAGGAGCAAGCTACAAAAGTTAATGCAGCTTTCTTATCTAATAATAAATATAACCCACTTTTAAGGAGAATTTTAAGTTTGAAATATGTATTTATCTTTTTTCTCAGCCTCAAAAGATATAAAATTATAAAAAGTATGAAGAGTACGTAATATGAAAAAAAATCATAAGGAGAAGAAGAATAAACCGTAAAAACAAAAAAGAAGAAGAAGACGAATGTGTTAAATAATAAAAAAAAATATGTGAATGATAAATTTGAATAAGAAATATTGGAAGAAGAAAAAGAAAATGAAGAATACGACATGAAAAAGAAAACAAGAAAAAATATGGACAAAAGAAGCATAAGGAAAAAACGATGAAGAAGAAAGAAAAAAAATAATGTAGAGGAAAAAATAGGAAACGAAAAACTAAAATTTATTTTAATTAAATTAGTTTGTGGATTATTCAGTTATAAAGTTTTTTATGTAATTAATTTCGAATTTTATTTACTTTTTTAGTTAACTTTATTTTGATTTTTTATATCTTAAATAGTTGTTTTAATTATTTTAAATTTATAGCATAAATTTTTATTTTTTATTTTTAAAATTTTTAGGCGTGCGCAAGTCGCGGGCTAAATACCTAGTTGCTAATATTTTCCAAATATAGATTCGATTTTTCTTCTAGAAACAATATCACTTGGCCTTTTTATCTTCTTTTAGCCATAATATTTTTTTCTATATAACTTTGTATTATACATGTTATAAATATTTATATAAATTAAATTCAAAATGGGAAACAAATATATAGTTGTTGACTCATGTATTTACTTTCTGTGTTAAGACTTCACATTCTTAGCTCATTTTCTATACAAAGAATTTGTTATTGCTTATAGAGTACAAATGGATTTGCTCAAATGATGATTTTTTTTTGTCTGCAATTTATTTCATGAATTTAAGTATCCAATATCTGCAAAATTTAATACACATTGAATATTAATTATAAATAATGTTAATTTATACGATACAAAAAATGTTGGAAAAACCAATAAAATAAATTACAGAGGATATGTTTTGGTCAGAGGTATTCCACCGATAGACATTGATATTTGTAAGAAAGACTACCACGTAACATAAGTTAATGTGATAATTAGTACTTATTTGTCATGTTTTTTTTATATTATTATATATACTGAATTTAACTAAGAATTTCAATAAATTTTATTTTCAGACACTAACCCCCTCTAATACTATACTACATCTATGTGAACGAGAAAGTGCAACCGTCTGGAGCTACATGCCTACATATTTTTTGATTGTAATGCACCCTATATTCGATATAATGCTCGTAAGCTTGCCGGGAAATATAGTTCCCAGAAAATCCAAAACAATAAAAGACATTTAGAATTTTTAGTCATGGTATTTAAACCGTTTACAAAGACGAAAGAGAACACAGTAAAGTTATATCTAAAAAGTAAAAAAATGATCATATGTAGATTATTGGCAACGAAATGATTTTGAAAATCAAATTTTGACCAAATTATCTACGTTCTCGATCATATCCTTGTTCAAAATACCGAAAATTGTTCCAAAAAAAAGTATTTAGTCATATCTAAATTTTTATATCAAAAACTATCGTGCAACATATCTATTTTTTTGACACATAATATTTGAGTCATAAATTTGAATTAAGTAATATCTATCAAAATTGTCATCAGCTAATTTCACTTACATTTTTACCTTTTAAAGAATTCATAAATAAAAATTATCTTTATATATAGAAATTAAAAATGAATTTATCTTAAACTAAGTTAGACAAAATTTACAAGTTATTTCACTTATCTCAATTAATATTATACACACGTATACACATAAAGTGAAAGTTCAAAAAATTATTTTTTTAATTTCACATATATTAATATTAGGAAAAAAATAAAATAAAATTTCCAAACAATCACTATATTTCCTTTTCCTATGGTCAAATAAAAAGAGTCTTTATATAATCACAAACTCTTTCTTTTTAATTCTCCTAAATCACAAGCTCTTTTTGTTACCTCTCATTTTTAGTCTCTACCATGGATCAAAACGAGAGCACCACTACTGTGTCAATGTCGGACTCAAGCCCAAACTCTCACGCTGCTCCGGTCACAGTGACTGCTGAAGGGTCATTGGTCAAGATGGAGAAGGAGACCAAAACAGGAGATACGTCGATGAAGAGGAAAAGAGGGAGGCCGAGGAAGTACGATCCCAACGCAAACTCGATCAAACCGTTTGGAACGCCAGGGGAATCCTCGACAAAGAGATTGTTGAGGAAGAGAAGAGGTAAAACTTTGAGCTTACGGTCTCACAATATATGACTCTTAATTTATAACGATAGCTATAATTATTCGAGTTTCGATATTGGCTGAAAGGGACTAAATTAACAAGAGATTTCGAGATAAAGAAATCCTGAACTTTTTGATAATCCAAAAAGAACATCTCAGTTTCTCTGAATGTCAAAATTATGGCATGTCTTGTGCTAGAGATCAGGATAATGACTAGAACTTGTGAGAATATGCATGAGTTACGTTCACTAACGACTAAAACTTAAAAAACAGTTGTGCAAATTTTTTTTTTTCTAATAAACTTCGAATGTGTTTTGGATTGAAGATGGTCGGTCTGTGAGTCATGGAGGATGGGACTTCAGGGCACATATGCTCACAATTAATACCCAAGAGGTATTCATATTTACCTATTCCAGTCGATGTTTTAGAATTTTGTTGTTAAAATTTCCAGATTAACAAATTATCAAACTTATCCATTAGTCAAATCAAATCTAATAATTTTGAACATTAATTAATTAACAAATGATGTAAAAATATTCATTACAAAATAACTAGTATATTTTAATTATGGGATTTGGAAGATTAGTTTGGGTTTGAATTTGAAATTTCCCGATTAACAAAAAAAAAATCAAAGAAACTTTTGACTCTCGTAAACATATGCAAGGTTTGAAAAAAAACAAACGTAACTTTAAAATTAAAATGAAAAATACGGTTATTTAGATGAATGATAGCTATGGGATATGAAATGGCTAATTGCTGACAAAGTTCAACTCGAGTATATTGTCTTTTGTTGTTTTTCTACAGGACATAATCGAGAGGATTATGTCGTTCACGCAAAACGGTTCCCGAGGGATCTGCGTTTTGTCAGCAAATGGTGCGGTTTCTAACGTCAAGATTCAACCTGTCGGCTTCAATCACAATGTCTTGACGTTTAAGGTAAATATACGATGAACTCGTTCTTGCATTCCAATCTTGGTTTCTTAATACTCACAATGTATAAGATTATAAGTTGTTTAAGCATGAATGTAAAGAACCTCGTTAGCCATAGATTTGGATAGGAAGATGATCGATAGCATTATTTTTTTGGTGTAGGATGCGTATGAGATAATATCGCTGAAAGGTACAATGGTGGTAACTGAAAGCGGAGGAGTCAGAAATGAGACCGGAGGGTGGCGAATTACGATCGCTGGAGTTAATGGCTGTGTCTTTGGTGGTATTTTAGCCGGTAGACTCATTGCAGCAAGTCCAGTCCATGTAAGAACCACGCAAAAAAGAGAAGCATATTCTCTCTGTGTGTTAATATAAAACGTCAGAACATTTCTGTCTTATGGTTTAATTTTTACAGGTTGTGGTTGGAAGCTTCTTGCCGTTGATCGTAAAGACGTCTTCAAATAGGAACAAAGAGTCCAAATCTGTGATTGTTGCAACCACAATACCAAACGCTTTGACTTGCACATCCGCAGGACAAGTCCATCGACAAGAAATGAGTGAACCTTCTCTCTGTTTGAACCTCGGATGGTACAACTAAGGATCTGAACTTAGCCCATAATCTCATCCAAATCTAAGTTAATAAGATCCTTATAAGGATATTAATTAGCTGTTTTTTCATATTCGTATAAGACTCAATTGATGCTAGCAAGATGCATCTAGACTTAATGTAATAATTAATGTACTTATATTTTCATTATGATCTTTTATTTTTAAATTTTCATAAAACATTTAGCACATTGGGTTCTTCATAATCCAATGGACAATAAAACATTTGAGATGATTAAGTAATGGATTTGTTGAAAAAAGAAGGGATTCAACTTTAGTATTAGAAAGAAGTTATTTATTTTCTTTGTTGGTTTATGCTTTGATTGTTGAACCCTTTTTGGGGAATAGTTTTTCATTTTTGTAAGAGAAACCTGAGATAGCTATGCCTTTATGGATGACAGTACGTAGCCCTTCTTTTAAAATCTACTTTCAGTTTTACTCTTAAATTTCTTGTGAATCTTATGATCTCCATTGACATATGGTTGTTTTCTGTTAGCAAATTGCTCTTCATTAAGGCTCCATTGTTTCAATCGCCTGTTTTGAAATTAGTTCCAACTGATAATGTCAAAAGCCCACAAAGAAAGAGAAAACAATCTATTTGTGTTAAACTATCTGAAGGTGGCTAGGAACATTTGATGCAAAATTTAATCGAAGATCTTTTTTAACAGTTACCAGAGTCGTTTGCCTTCTCGGTTTTACCGTTCACTTAACCGAAGCAACTGGTTATTGGTGATTGACTGATTCTTCAATTAAGACTGTGGATTAATACCACATATTGTGATTACATAGCACGAATAGCAAGTTTGCCCGAGTGGTTAAGGGGGAAGACTTAAGTTCTTCTGCACATAAGTGCGCGTGGGTTCGAACCCCACAGCTTGCATTTTTGAAGTTGAACCAGTTTTTTTTTCTTTTTCTTTTTGGCTCGACAACTACTTCTCCTTTATCCAAATTGTTCTTACGCAGATGGTTTATCAACCTCAACAAAGTATTGTTAGTTGTATTTGTACCCCATAAAGATAAAGGCATTGAAAGTTGAACTAGTTCAGCACAATCGTAATCTTGCATGCTCAATGAACATAAGTAAAGTTAGGAACAGGTTATCTTTTATTATTGCTTTACACTGTTAAAAAAAGAAGACAAGAAGCACAGTTTCGATTTCAACATATTTATTTCTTGGAACGTTTCAAGTAAACAAGTAAACCTATGCTCGTCAAGACAATAGCCCCGGTCACAACGCCAGTCCGCCACCAATCCCAACCACCGCCTCCACCGCAACTTCCCTCAGACAAATCTGCAATCGTCTCAAGACACATTGTCTCCGTAAAATCAAGATGCAGTCTCAAAACCTTTTGCCCCAAAGACCTAGCAAAAGCAACAGCAGCAACAAGATCACTGTCCCTACTTATCAAAACCTTGTCACCTTCATCATCTTGGTACATAATCTGCAGGCCAGAATCCACTTCACATCTTTGCATCACAACACACATTAGCTCTTCAAAACTCTCACCCGTCGAGTTAAACCGATGTACCCTCCCTTTACGATCTTGGAACTTGAAAGCAAACGAGCTCAAGAGTCCTTGAGATTGACAAGACTGCTTCCCTGTATCTGCTCCGTCTGAGTTTATCAACATTGTTGACATCTCGCTGTGTGTTTCGTAATCCTCTGGTGGATCTAACGTGAGAGCTGAGTCCCAGAACTTCTGCATCATCGTATTCGCCATATCGTTAACAGCTCCTGAGCTGTTCTCAAACGTTGAGAGAGCCGCGTGAGTTATCTGCAGCACGTCAACACAAGCTGCTGCAAATCCGTCTTTGTCTAAAACCGGAAGGTGCAGAAACTTCCCGTCGTGCATTATATGCAAGGCGTCGAGGATGGTTGTCTCCATTGATGCACATTCCGGGTTTGGTGTCATTACTTTCTCAACAAGAGTCAGTTCAGGAGACAGATTCTGAGCCACAACTCTCATGAGAATGTCTTTTGATGTTAGAATCCCCTGGATTTTGTTCCCAACAGCGATGATCACAGAGTTAACCCGCAAATCTCTCATTCTTTTGGAAGCTACGAAGACAGGATCTGATGGTGACACGAGTGCAACCTTTGAGTTCTCTGTGATTATTGTTGACAATGCAGGCTTGAACATACGGTCTCTCAATGTTTCGATGAAAGGATAAGGAGCAGAGTTCCCGCTTCCCCATTGACGTTCAACGCCTTCCACTGCAGTAGCTAAAGCACTTCCTTGCTCTGTGGCTTTCTCCATCCGAGAAATCGCATCGTAGAGGCATTTTGTGATATCCAACAATGCAATGACTTCACCGTTCTCCACAACTGGCAAGTGCCTGAATTTCCCTTGAACCATCTTCTCAAGAGCCTCGATGGCAAGTGAATCCGAGGTGACAAAAATCGGATTCCTTGTCATGACTTTCGACACCATGGTGTGTTCTGGTCTCAACCCTTCTGCGATCACCCTCGTGGCTATGTCCTTGTCGGTGACAATCCCTGAAAGAAGAGCGCTTGAATCGGTTAACAGAACAGCATCAACACGCCGAGAAGCCATCCTTCTACAAGCGTCAAAGACAGTGGTTCCCTCAGGGATAGTGAGAGCTTTAGATAACCGTAGCTTCTTGACTGTTCTCTCGCCATTAGGAACCGGTTGAGCAAGAGGTGAATCCGGTTTGGATATGTTCTCGTTCAGGCTACTGCTTCCACTCTCCTCGGATTGGAGAACAGGTTTCTTGGAAGCTGATGTTCCCCGTCTCACACTAGAAATACTTCTCCTTCCAGATGAATTCTGAGTAGTCATGTTTTTAGGAGTATGAGAAGCCTTTAATCACCCATATATCAATCTACAAGCCAGAGAAAGTCAGACAATGATTAAAACAGACAAATTTCTCCTCAAGCAAACACAAGAAGATATGTGGCTAACCACCTAAAGCAAAAGCAAAAACAACATAGCAAGAATTTGATTTAGCATGAATCATAATCCTTTACATCTTCTTCAAGAGGAAAAAAATCCTATTTTTGATGATCAAAACTGTTTTTAACAACTTGGATTACGTTCTTTAATGACAAAGACAAAACAATTAAGGAAATCAAGCAATGCATGTCCTTTTATGCCAATACAGATTCATTTCTAGATTTTGGACATTCAGACAAATTGATGCAGATTAACACACACAAATCCAACAAATTCCCGGAAATCTAATTCAAATTTGGCGGTTTGCTCTGTGTGTGATTCATCAAGAACCCAAATGGAAGAATCTAATCCAGCAACTAAAGCGGAAACAGAGAGATTATACAAATGAAATACATTATCAGCTAAAAAGCTATGAAATGCTATCTCAATGAGCAATCGAAAATCCAGATAGAGACGAAGATACTGACCGGCGATTTAGATTGACGGTGAGGATTTGAAAAGCTTGGAAATTTCCGTTGGTGTAATGTGTGTATTTGTAGGGTTGGTGTTTTGGTGTTCTTTCAAAATCAAATTGGGAATTACGTTTCGAAATTTGAAGCTGTAAACCAAAAAATCTTTAAAAAATCGTCTTTTCGTTTCACGAGCAAAATCAAATCATCAGAGAAACTTCAATCACAGATTTATATGATTGATCTTCAGAAAGGGGTTTGATTCCAGAAATAAGAGAGTTGCCTTTGTTATCTGTTTTTTTTTTTTTTCCTCCTTTTTAGCGTTTTTCTTAATAACGTGTCTCGTGGTTCTACCACTCACCCCGAAAAAAGAAAGAAGATGAATGCAATAAATCTGTTATTAAGCTATGTTAATACATTTTGGGTGTACTAGCTATGTAATTAGTAGATAATTAATTTTGGTTGACTTTATTTACCAAATAGAGTGAAAACGATTTTAAAGGATAAAACTGTGAGTTTTAAAAAAGAAAACGATGAAATTTGTGATAAGAAACCATTTACTTTTAGCAAAATAAGATTGCTATAAGTGATTTATGACCAAACCTTCTTAATTAAAAAAAAAAGGTAAATGACATTTTGCGTTACTTCTGCCTTACCGAGACAAATAGGTTTATATACAGCTGTATTTTCTATATTCATGTGTTTTTTATAAATAAAAAATAAGGTAGAAAAGTTGAATTAATAAGAAAAGAAAAAAAGAGGTGAAGGGAACTCTATGCACCATCGCGTTGGCATATTTGCCACCCATTAAAAAGAATGTGTAGGTCGTGTTTGTTAGTTGTATAGTGAGTAGTATATTATATAAAACTTCCAACTTCGAATGTATACATAATGGATTAGTCATTAGTGTCGAAGTCATTCAAATCATAGCCATAAAAAAAAGATTAGTGTCGAATTCTTATGTTCTCTAAAGATTATATGTCTTTAAATTCTCTAATTTGATTCTCACTTGAAAAAGAGATGGATAATTTTGATAGAGAGACATATGAATTTCGGTCCAGAAATTTTAGGTTACTTTTTTTTCAAAAAAAATATGAATATAACTCTTTCAGTCTTTTGGTACCTTCTCTGGATTTGAGTGAGTAAGAAATTTAGGAAAATGAAAGAAACAAAAATTTAAGAAACAAAGGAACTAATTCAGTTTTTCATGCATGGTATTATGTGTTATGTTTGTAAGAAGTTATAATGTCAGTAGAACAACCGACTTATAGATGGTGCATACTCCATATTGTTAGCGAAATCTACTTTTCCAACTTCAAGTTGAGATTGGGAGTACTCATTCGACGTTTTGATCATCCATTGGATAGTATGTGTACCAGACTATTATGACATGGTCCAAGCCACACACTTCATTTGTCATTCATCGATGTTGTGATAACTAGCCCTTAATGATTTTAAGCTTTTAGGCAATATAATCAAACATTTGACTAGGGCTATCCAATGAGAGAGCCGAAGCTCTCTGTTTTACTCGACTAAATAGTAAATATTATGTAACAGTTAGTATAATATAATGCAAAATAAATCTGAAAATGTATGGTACCATAAAAAATGGTGTTAAAATATTTCTGAGAATTTGTACATTTGCTAGAAAAATCACCTCAGATTAGTACATTTACACTGATTTAAAAGAATATTTTAATACAAACTAAAATTCTAATTGATGAAATTTTTATACGGTTTTTGGGTGGTTTACATTAAACAAATTATTGACACATTATATGAAATAAACGATCTTTAAGATGAAAGTGAACAACTGATCCAGAAAATAGATCAACATATAAATATATAGACATGGGAAAGGAAAGGAACGGTTGAAAAAAACACATGTAATAAATTAAGCATTGTATATATTTAGTGTAGTGTTGTTCTCTATCACCTTGATTTTTAAGCAAAGGAAGATGGCACTTGGTTTCCACTTGGCATTGTCTCAGTTTGCATGAGAGAAGTATGAACACCACTATAGTATTTGTTGTCACTGTGATTGAGTTTTCTCGTGTTTATATTAATAGTACTGTGTTATGTTGACAAAAATAGTATTAACAATCTCATAGAAGTGAAAATGTCCGGATGGATAGTCTTGCAAAAGGAAAAGGAGCTCGAGCAAAAGGACAAATATTCACCCATATCGATCATAACGAGTCGGTTGAGGACGGTTTACAAAACCAACCTCGGGTCGGCCAATAGTGATGTAATAGTTTGGGTAGTCGACAAAAAAAAAAAAAAACATTTTATAACTAATTACGTTGCATTTTCAAAAAAAATCTAATAAAATGGAGATTTTTTTTTGTGGTTGAGAAGATTTATACTACTGTGTACCGTTCAAGATGGTTAGTGTAAGGTCAGGATCAAGTCCTTTGCTGAATCCCCTAAAATTTTAATGTAATTTATTGTTCTTTTCATGGTGAATAGTTAGTTAAGTAAACGGTAGTAGTAGGGTAGTTTCTTCTATGATGAAAGTCGCCATGTTGGTCTAGATCAAAGTTCTACTTCCCGCAGGAGCGTGGAATAATAAACCTGTTAAACGAATCCGATACAACAAAGAATCTAAAGAGAGGACCCGCAGAAAAGCATTTGGGTTCACATCTCATACAGTGCTTAAAATTGGATTCCTGCCATCGACATAATAAACTAAATCAAAGTTTAATCAATTCGGTTCGGATTCAGTTATTAAATACAAATTGATCAATGTACCAAATTTTACTATACAACCTAAAGTATACCTCATTCCAAACTAACCGCATAAACTAAAGTGGATACACTCAATCAAAATACACAGAAGGTTACGAAAATTAACTCCTTACAATTAAAAACGAACTGAAGTTTTTCTCAAAAAAAAGAAAACCAACTAAAGTTTATTTCAAAACAAAAATCCGGTTTAGATCGGCTAACTAGCAACAAGTGCTACGAGGCTATGGATTATGGGGAGTTATTTAACCTTTATAAATTTACATTTCAGTGGAAAATTAAAATACTGTTATACATGCATAATACTTCATCACTAAAAGAGTTCATTTAGCCAATTACTGTAGTCAAATGAATGTAACAATATGTTTTGCATTGTAAGACAAAATACTGTTAGTCATGGTTAGAGCCGGTTCTGAGTCTTAAGTGGCTACAAGTTAAAGAAAAAAATGGACTGTTTTACAAAATTAGAAATCAAATTCGAGAAAGTCTCAACTACCAACCAAGACCGATCTTACACCATACTATTAGACTACAAAGATTTTTAATAAATTTAGAGTCGAAAAATTTTATATATAAAAGTAGAACTGCAACTTCATGCTTAGACTGTTTGCTCTCAAAGCCGGCTCTAGTCATGGTATTAGGTTAGTATTAAAGCTAAAAAGTAATTTAACTCTGTAAATTAGAGTTTTGCAAACAGCTTTGCTATAGAAAAATATCAGATAAATGATTTTAGTGACAAATTTGTAAATATGGTTGTTGTGGTTTGACTACAGAAATAATATAATATTATTGTGTCATCGGATTAGTTATAGTAGTATGTTATAATAAAGTTGTCACCATAATTTACTAGACTATAGGAAAAGTGATTTGGAAAAAAGCACAATATTAATTAATTTATCGTGTTATCGGATTAATAATAGTATGATGTTATGTATAAAATATGTTATTAAAAAATAGCTTAATATTTGTTTTTATGTAAAATTATAGTTTTTATAACATTATAAATATTTAGAGTAAAATTATAGCATTATTTTCATTTATTTGAAATTATCTTTATAGTTTAAAAAACTCGTATGATTACTTACTTAAATATTGTGTAGTTTTCTTAAATTTTAAAACTATATATAATATATATCTTAAATGAAGAAGAAAAATGAAAGAGAAAAAAAAGAGATGGCTGATAATAAAGAAAACTGGTTGACAATTACATTATTATTATATTATTCAATCATCATCTTTTCTATAGTCTAGGAGACTTGATAGAAAATATTTTTTTAAAAAATAATTTTACGAAACTTTTTCCGCCAACCAAACGAACTTTCGCGCTAAAACAAACGGCTATACACAAAAACATAACACATATTCTATCCCTTATAATACGTTAAGTCCAAAAGGCTTATTTGCTTTTACAATATTTCTTGTATCTACCTCACTCAACTGCATCGTTTCCAAGAGAAAGAGTGTTCTTATCCTCTCAAAGCTACCACCGACCCAACTCCATATTACTTTGATCTCCGCTACTGATTCTCCTGGTAAATTTTCTTTGATGTCTCTATGTTTTTGTGTGTATAATTACTTCGCTTTTTTTCCATTTTGTTGTGATCTCTGAAAAGTCCTCGTCCACCTAATTGATTAATCATCGTTGATGTCGTTACTCAACTAAAATCAGTGACTCCCGGAGATCTCTCTAAAACTTACCAGAAAAAAGTGGATCTAAACATTTACTCTTGAAACATTTAATAATATTGACGTTTTTATTTTATTTGGTGATCTCCTTATTTGGTTTATCTTTTTGCAGTTAAAAATAGAAACTTGCAAGGATTTCATTTCTGCGTAGAATCAAAATTATTCAGGTGAAGGAAGTGTGATTTGTGAAGAGTCGAATGTGAAGTAAAAAATGGAGAAACGAAACATAGAAGAAAGCAGCAGCAATCAAATTCCATGGATTCCTCAGACACCTATCAAGCCAATTGATCCGATCTACACAAATTGGAATCAGACGATGGAAGGGTAAGTGTTATTGTTTTGTCTGAAATGTTGGGAATTTCAAAGATTAGTGTTTGGGTAATTGCTCAAGTAAGTGATTGCATGCAGGAGATTCGTCGGAAATGAAGACATGGACGGTCTTGACAATTTGTCCTTTGGAGATTTGCTGGCTCTGGCCAACACAGCATCATCAGTGTTTTTCTCCGGACAGAGACAGACTGGGATTGATCAAAGTAAGAGAGGGCTTTTTGATTCTGGACATTGCTTTGTTTGAAATTTTAAGAGAATTTATCTGAATCTCATTTTGCAGGGCAAATGGTGTATGGAGAGATGTTGGAAAAAGGTGATGAAGGAGGGGAGATTCTGATCCCAGTGAGTGACAATGTTGATGAACAGATCAAGACACCGGAAAAGCCAAAGAGGAAGAAGCACAGGCCAAAAGTTGTTAAAGAAGCTAAACCGAAGAGAGATCCCAAACCGAAAACGCCGAGGAAACCAGCTGGTGAAGGTCAAGAAACCAAAACGCCTAAGAGGAAATATGTGAGGAGGAAGAAAGTAGAAGCTGATAGGAATCAAGAATCGACACCAGTTGAAGAATCAGCAGCTGTGGAAGCTTCAGCTCCTGCCAAGAAGGTTTGCAGACGTGCCTTGGATTTTGAGGACGAGAGCTTCAAACCCAAAAGCAGTGAAAACGATACTAAACACGCAGATGAGACTGAATTAGCCAGCAGAGGAAAGCAGTCAGATTCCGGGAATCAAGAATCGAAAGATTGTCTTATTCCATTGCCTAGCACGCCTAAAAGAAAGCAGAGCCAGAGTAGAAGAATGGGAAAGGAACAAAAGAACAGTGGCGCACAAGCTGCAAAGAGAAGACAAAGAAAAGAACCAACTTGCGACATGAATCCATCAGGGATCCTGTACGATGAGCTATGTGAGTACGAGAAAATGCATTGGTTGTATTTCACAGACGGGCAACAGAAAGAGATGAGATCTGATGCCATTTGCAGCGCACCATTCACTGGTCAACGACTTGATGCAGAAGAAGATGTTTCTGGCTTTGACTCAAGGTGCTACGGTTTCACATCTCAGGCCAGTGCTAGTAGAGTCCTAACCATGGAAGAAAATTGTGAAGGAGCTTCTCATGGAAGGCAGAGTTTTGAGACAAATGTTCGTTTGGATAAGATAGACAAACCAATCAAGAAGAAAACTACAGGCCATGCTCGATTCCGAAACTTGTCATCTATCGTTAAAGTTACAGAAGTTTCAGAGAAGCTACAAGGAGGAGGTTATAACAGGCCACAGAATAACAATAACGTTCTTGTTGAGAGGCGAGTGACCTTGAGCAAAAAGAAGCGAGCCGCTAAGTCTGAGATATCACAAACCAACCAGATAACTCTTCACCCGAATCTTGGCCGGTCTCCACCTTCATTTGCTGGTAACGAATACATACACAACTTTAAATTCTCTTTCTTTCTTGAACTTGCTGAAATGCAGATTTTTGATGATGTTCTGTCTAACAGATCTTCCTCCAGATGAAATTTGGAAACAACTTTACTCAGTTGAAGCAATCTGTGAGTATTTGCGTGTATTAGACATCAACAGGGAGAACGAAATGAATAGCACGGGAAACCAGATTGTACTCTTCACCGGTGGAGCTGGAGCGATTGTGCCTGCAGCTCCTGTCAAAAAGCGGCGTCCACGAGCAAAGGTTGACCTGGATAACGAGACGGATCGAGTGTGGAACCTTCTGATGGACAGTATAGATAGCGAAGGAGTTGACGGATCAGACGAGCACAAGGCGAGATGGTGGGAGGAGGAACGAAGTGTGTTCCGAGGACGAGCAGACTCATTTATAGCACGAATGCATCTTGTACAAGGTACACCACACTTGTCCTTTTTGCGGTTTTTGTTCTAACTGTAACTTTTTTAGGTTTAGTATTTGATCTATTACTTGTATGTCTTAGTTGTAACTTGTTGTTATGGTCTTATGTTTTCTAACAGGGGATCGACGTTTTACCCCTTGGAAAGGGTCCGTTGTCGATTCTGTTGTTGGAGTGTTTCTAACTCAGAATGTTTCTGACCACCTATCAAGGTATAAACTCTTACATCTATGTCGAAATTTAATCCAAGACAGCAACAAAACTCAAAACTAACTTCTTCTCTAAACTTCTTTTTATGTTTTTGTTTCCTGTAGTTCTGCTTTCATGTCACTTGCTTCAGAGTTTCCTCCCCCGGAAGTACCCAGCAGTAACTTTGACGTAGGAACATGCTCTGTGCCTCCTATCCGAATAACTTATTTGGACTCAGAGGAATCGATTTCAAACCCACCCGTTCATAACCACACACAGCCTGATGAGGAGAAGGATTATGACAGCTCTAGAAGCAGTAGTGAGATTGCCAGTTCAGCCCATGTATCAGTTGGCAAAACCATGGATTCAAAGACGCACGTTGATTCAGATCAAAAACGTTCAAGTGTAGAAGTTGATAAGACAGATCAAACGTACCATGTCCAAGACTTATTTCCATCTGATGATTCTACACTTACATGTCAAAATTCGTTGGTTTCTGATGCTCCTCAGAGAGCAGGGTCAAGCTCAGAGATTAACTCAAAAGGAGAGCATTATAGTTCCTATGTGAAACTCCTACAGTCGCTAGGGTCTGCTCAGCTACATGGCAAAGGAAGAGATATCATCACATCTGATACAGTCTCAGCAGAAGAGTCCAATCAGAAGAATCATCAGTATGACAATTCAAGGCAAGAAAATGGGGTTTCAAGCAATCATGGAAGCTTACAAGTATCACCAAATACGTCTCCCGGTGATTATAGCTCAGGAGTTAAGGATTTAGAATCACTGAAAGGGCAAACAAAGTCTTCTGGTGACAGTAATGAGCCCTTTTGTTGTTTTGGGGATGTTTTCAAATATCAGACACCTGAGATGCCTGCAAGCTCTAGCAGCGTTCCGTCCACAAAAAACAAAGAAGGGCCTGTAATGGAGACTTTGATTCCAGATCTCAATGAAAGCACGAGTTGTATTCATCTCCGAGAATGCACAGAAAAACCACCAGGACATGACTCAAGGCAGCATGGAGACTCATCGTGCAAAGAGCTCAATCCTAAGTATGAAGCTACTACCTTAAAAGCAAAAGGAAAAAAGGTTTTAAAGAAGGGGAAAGAAGGTTTTGATTGGGATAGTTTAAGAAGAGAAGCAGAAGCTAGAGCAGGAAAAAGAGAAAAAACAACAAGGACGATGGACACTGTGGACTGGGAGGCAATACGAACAGCTGATGTTAGTGAAGTTGCTGAGACTATTAAGAGCCGTGGAATGAACCATAAACTCGCAGAACGTATACAGGTACAATTTAATCAATATGTGGCCAGATTTATGGATAATCATCTGTTTTAAGTATTTAACTCTGAACATGAAAATATTGCAGGCCTTCCTTAATCGTCTGGTCACAGAACATGGAAGCATTGATCTGGAATGGTTGAGAGACGTTCCACCTGACAAAGCAAAGTGAGTTTGAAAGAAAAGTGTTTTATTTCTTCTTTATTGACCAATGTATTAAAATTACTACTTAGGCAGTTAATCGTCAATGACTCCATGCTTCAATGCGTATTTATCGTTTATTATACAATCATCATGCAGAGAATATCTTTTGAGCTTTAATGGATTGGGACTAAAAAGTGTGGAATGTGTGCGGCTTCTTACCCTGCACCATCTTGCTTTTCCAGTAAGCCGAATCTTTTTTTTTCCTTCTTCTTCTTCTTCTTCTTCTTCTTCTTCTTCTTCTTCTTCTATTAGGTGAATGATATGATGTATGAACTTACGATAAAACTTATTGACAGGTTGATACGAATGTTGGGCGCATAGCCGTTAGACTTGGATGGGTACCTCTTCAGCCGCTCCCGGAGTCACTTCAATTGCATCTTCTAGAAATGTAAGCACTCTACTATATGGTATTAATTGGAAACTGTTTTTTTTTTTTTTTTTAAAAATTCCTGATACATCTTTGAGTTTGGTTTAACTAGGTACCCTGTGCTTGAATCCATTCAAAAGTATCTATGGCCACGTTTGTGCAAACTCGACCAAAAAACTTTGTAAGACCTCTCACCATGTTTATATTTATCTTATGTATTTTTTATTGCCCATCTTGATACAGCCATTCATTAGTTTAACGCCATCACAGGTATGAGTTGCATTACCAACTGATTACTTTTGGGAAGGTATGTATATAAAAAAATATACACATCTATGCATGAAAAAACCGATGGTAAAATGATGAGGTTTTTTTTTATCTACTTGACTATTTGTTTCATTTCAGGTGTTTTGCACAAAGAGCAAACCTAATTGCAACGCATGTCCGATGAAAGGGGAATGCAGACATTTTGCTAGCGCGTTTGCAAGGTGCGACAACATGTGTCCTTAAAACACTTAGTACCATTACGAGAGAACCTTAATTCAGAATATAACTCTAGTAACTTTTTTTACTTGTTTTACAGTGCAAGACTTGCTTTACCCGGTCCAGAAAAAGACATGACACCGGATAAAAACACTTTGGCTCTGCCGGAGGCATTGCAAAGAAATCAAGGATCAGAAGTTGTAATGCATTCAGAACTTGCAAACAAGCCCACATGTTGTGAACCAATTATCGAAGAACCATCATCCCCGGAATTAAAATGCCAAGAAGTATCAATAGGTGACATAGAGGATGCGTTTTACGAGGATCAAGAAGAGATTCCTACAATCAGGCTCAATCTAGATGCATTTACCAATAACCTGAAGAAAATAATAGAACGCAGCGGAGAACTACAAGACGGAGATATGTCTACAGCTCTAGTTGCGCTTACTGCCGAAGCTGCTTCTATCCCAATGCCTAAGCTCAAAGATATCAGTCTTCTAAGAACAGAACACCTAGTGTAAGTATCTATTTTCTTTGTTTTTTTGCTGTGTTTTAGGTTAAATCATTAAGTGGCAGACATTAACCCGTAGGTTGGGAAAAATATAAACTTCCTAATACTTGCTAGCCATGCCACATAGAATTGTCAAAAAAAAAAAAAAAAAAAAAAACGCTAAGATATCAACAATTTTGTTCCAACTTTTTTTAACCATTGACTCTGTTTATTTTCACATATTTGCAGCTATGAACTTGGAGACTCGCATCCTCTTCTAGCTGAGGTATGTTAGATAAGTTATACTTAATTCATAATTTAGTTGAAGATACAATTCAGAATTGGTGTGTGGGAAGTTACAGACCTATCCAACACACACAAATAGATATTAGTTTAGGAAACATGATGTAGTTCTGTCGGTATTGAAAATCTAAACGAGCTGTTTGCGTTTGTTATGGCAGTTGGAGAAGAGAGAACCTGATGATCCGTGTTCGTATTTGCTTGCCATTTGGACACCAGGTCAGCTGGGAGTTATCAACTGATCCGCAAATCTGTTAAGTCATTTAGTCAGATCAACTAATAAAGTTTCTTTAATCATGATGACTATAAACAGGTGAGACTGTTGATTCCATTGAACCAGCTGTAAGCAAATGCATCTCCCAGGGAAATGGTAACCTGTGCGACGATGAAACATGTTTATCATGCAACAGCGTCAAAGAAGCAAGATCACAAACCGTAAGAGGCACAATCCTGGTAAGCAATTGCGTCTGACTCTGTTGCTCCTACTACACGTTTCAACAAATATTTGCAAATAACAATTTAGTAATTTCATATGCAGATACCTTGTAGAACAGCAATGAGAGGTAGTTTCCCACTCAATGGGACATACTTCCAAGTTAATGAGGTTAAACTTCAACCTAAATGTCCAATTCCTCCATTTAATTATTTATATTGAAACTTTCTGATGTATTCTGTTAATGTAGGTTTTTGCGGATCATGATTCTAGTTTAAACCCAATCAATATTCCAAGGGACTGGTTATGGAAATTGCCTAGAAAAACTGTATATTTTGGAACATCCATACCATCCATATTCAAAGGTATGTAGTCTTCACCAATGCTCTTGTACACATTTAAAAAGAAGAAAATATTCTAACTACTTAAGCTAATTTTCAGGTTTGCCCACAGAAAAAATTCAACATGCTTTCTGGAGAGGTAATTATAATTTGTTTACGCTATAGCAACATCTTCCTTTTCTTTGATTTAAAAGCTCCAAATGTAGTTTACTATTCTTTTCTTTTTTCTCCACTCTCTTTGCGTATATAGAAACATGTTCATAGATTGATGTTTTCAATTGAGTTTGAGACATAATTTATCTTTTAAATTTGTAGGTTATGTATGTGTAAGAGGTTTTGATCGGAAGACAAGAGGACCAAAGCCTTTGATTGCGAGGTTGCATTTCCCGGCCAGCAGAATGAAGTCACAGTCACAGGCCAACCCACCCACCTGATCTGAGTGCTGTGTAGGTAGCTAAGCAAAAAACATGGCCTATGGTTAGAGAGTGACACCAGAGTACCTAAACAGGTCAATGTAAAATTGAAAACGTTAAGCTAACGATAGAGTTTGTAAGATGTCGTCTTTATGTGTCATTTTAGTGTCTTTAGTTGTACTAAATACCAGTCACAACTCACAAGAGATGCTGCCAGTAGCTGAATCTGTCGTTTTTCTTTTATATTGTTCTTCTCTCCCAACTAGATTTGAAGCATGTCTTTGCTCATGTGATGTTCATTCAGTTTTTGGTTTTCTGAAACCAAATACATTTCATCTGGTTTAGTTTTCCATACCAATATAAAGACACGTTTTGCAACGTTATTTTCTTATACGGTTAGGATTTGGTTTTCAGATTATGAAACTCAAACTAATAAACACTCCTTCAGTTTACTAATGTAATGATTTTACGGTTTGCATTTTATATACGGTGGATTTTGTTCACACGAATTCTTCGATACATGGATTCTTTTCATCGGTTTGGTTTCAATTAGATGGTTGAACCGGACCAGACATCGGGTTGTTAAATGGGCCTAATAGTATTGGTACCAGCTCCGATCTTAGCTTACTTTTCGTTCTCGTCTCTTTAAAATCCCCAATTCTCAACCCTAATTGATCGGAGTTTGTCCAAATCTCTGCCATTTTTGCCGAATTCGAAGCATTCCTATCCTCTCCGTTTTATTCGCAGACTCGCGTTGTGCATCTCAGCTGTAGATTGTAACTTAGGGTTCTCTATTCATTTGTATCTCAAGTTACTGATTGCTGTAATGCTCTGGTTCCCTATAACCAGGATTTGTTGTTATTTCAATCGATTTTGCCAATTAGATTGGTTTTAGAGAAAGTTTCCTTCGATTCCTGTATTTGTATAGTTCTTAAGATGGAGAATTCGCGTAGACCGTTTGATAGATCCAGAGATCCAGGCCCGATGAAGAAACCAAGGCTCAACGAGGAATTAATCCGGCCGGTAAACTCGAACGCGCGGCAGTTTTCGTCGCAGAGAACGCTCAGTACGGCGGTGGCAGCACCACCTGCGTCGTCAAGATTTCGAGCCGGTGGCAGAGAAACGGAGAGTAATATTGCCAGTGATCCGAGCCGCGAGGCTTACCAGCCACAGCCTGTTCATCCACATTACGAGCTTGTGAACCAGTATAAGTCGGCACTATCCGAGCTCACTTTCAATTCGAAGCCAATAATTACGAACCTCACAATAATTGCTGGAGAGAATGTTCATGCTGCCAAGGCCGTTGTAGCCACCATTTGCAACAACATCCTCGAGGTGAACACCCAGTTTTCATGCCCACTTGTTATACTCCTTGCTCCTTTTCTTTCGAAATTCTTGTTTGACTTATTGTACAATATAAAAGTGAATGTGGTGGTTGAGATTGTGATCTGTATGCGAGGTTTAATAAGAAAAAAACGAGTTTTGAAGCAACCCTAGTGTCTTTTCTCGAATCCGTGTGGTTTTTTATCCTTTTTCATCAAGTCGCAGATCATTCTTGTGAATCAAAGTTCATAGTCTATGTCATCTTTTGAATCCCATTCCGTACAATTCTCACTTTAAAGAGGCATCTGTTTCTTGACACAATGTTGTTAACTATCTCAAAGTAGTTGTTGCCCATGCAACCATTTTGTCTATGTTAATCTTTCAAAGAATGCATATTTCAGCTCCTCATGTCATTGTACTGAGTTTTGTTTATAGATGTGTGTAGTCTCTTTTACGGCGTTGGAGTTGTTCTAATGTATTCTACTTTATCGTTTGGCAAGAGCTCTCATAACCTCTGCTATTAGTGAGGTTTGATTATCTGTTAATGGGTTCTGCTTACCGAATGCTCTCCAGAAAGGCCAAGTCAACATTTATTCATCTTGGGTAGCAGAGAAATATCTAACAGATGGAGTCTGTTCAATCAAGTCGGTGGGAAGACAAGGATTAAAATTTCACTGTTTCTCACTTCATCTTAGGAATCGACACTTTGAGTAGTGTTGTCACTCTGCCATTTTTGGCATGTAGATTTCCTTAACGTCGTTTAATGGCTTTCTGTGTCTATGGATTCCTGGTTGTCATGATATATGTGAGTAGTTGCTTGAATGTCATCATGGTTTGTACCAATAATTTTTATGTTTTGATATTTTATTTTACCCTCTAGGGCCTCCTCAAATGTGGGAATCCTCGATGTTACTCTCTATGAGATTATATTGGCCTTTTTTCTGGGTATCTGATTTGATGAAGAATGTTATGCAGGTACCAAGCGATCAGAAGCTGCCAACATTGTACCTGTTAGACAGCATTGTGAAGAACATTGGAAGGGATTACATTAAGTACTTTGCTGCTAGGCTGCCAGAGGTTGGTGTTTTGTTGATAGTCATGGTTATATAATTTCTTTTGCCTAGCAACTACATCTCTGATCTTCCTCTTTGTACTTCTGTGCAGGTATTTGTTAAGGCTTACAGACAAGTTGACCCTCCTATGCATTCTAACATGAGGCATCTCTTTGGAACCTGGAAAGGAGTCTTTCATCCGCAAACACTTCAGCTTATTGAGAAAGAACTTGGCTTTAATGCTAGAAGTGATGGCTCAGCAGCTGCTGTTACCACAGGCAGAGCTGATCCGCAATCTCAGCGCCCACCACATAGCATCCATGTGAATCCTAAGTATTTAGAAAGGCAACGCCTTCAACAGTCGGGACGGGTAAGCAAAGTAAACTGCCACTAAAACTTATTAGTGACGACAAACCCAATGTAAACTCGAGGTTATATACCGGAATGTAGCTTCAATACTTCATTAATAGTTTGCTGAGTATTCTGTTTTTGTTTTCTTTTGTGCAGACAAAAGTAATGGTTACTGATGTGCCGGAGATCTCCAATTTGACTAGGGATTCAGATAGACTGGAGAGAGTTTCAAGCATATCATCTGGAGGCTCGTGGGCAGGTCCAGCTAAAGTAAATGTAAGATGATTTTTCCTTGGCATGGTTACAGTATTTAATCTAAGTTCTGTCTACTGATTGTGTGTTGGAATTCAGACCATTCGACGTCCTCAAAGAGACTCACTTAGTGAACCCCTCTATGAGAAAGATGTCGCGTCAATAGCAGGGGAATATGATTATGCTTCTGATCTACCGCATAATTCTAGATCCGTGATCAAGAAAGTTGGTTCAAGGGTTACTGATGACGGGTGTGAGAAGCAATGGTACGAAGATATGAGCAGGGGTCCTGATCTGATTTCTGACCAGAGGGATGAGTTACATACCAAAAGCAGAATTTCCGACTACGCTACTGCGAGACTAGAAAATTCGGAATCAAGTGGTCCCAGTAGAAATATAGGTGTGCCTTATGATAGTTGGAAAAACTCTGAGGAAGAAGAGTTTATGTGGGACCTGCACTCAAGGTTATCCGAAACAGATGTAGCCACTATCAACCCAAAGAATGAGCTTCAGGCACCAGATGAATCAGAGAGACTGGTTAGCTATGATAATAGTGTCTGAAACTTTTTATTATGATGTATCTCATTCAGTTTCTTGGCTTTTAACCTGTTTCCATCTTGCAGGAATCTGAAAATCACCTCTTAAAACGACCAAGGTTTCCAGCTCTCGACTCAAGGTTTGATCCGGCGACCTCGATAAATTCATATTCCTGCGAGCAAAAAGATCCAAATGTTTTTGGCCGCTGGACGTCTTCTCCTAGGTCTTTGCATGATTCAGAAGTTTTTCCTTCCATTGGTACAACCTCTAATGCAGCTAGAAAGGGAATTCAGCCTCAATCTAGGGTTGCCAGCTCTGGAATTTTGCCAGGAACTGTGTCAGATAGACAATCCCCTTTACATGATTCAACTTCGAAACAGAATGTGACTAAGCAAGATTGTAGAAGAGCTCACTCCCTCCCTCAACGTGATCCTAGGGCTTCCCGGTTTCCTGCAAAGTCTCAAAGTGTCCCCAGGGATGACTCTGGACGGCCCCTATCTTCAAGTACTTCAAGTAGTCAGTTGAAAAACACAAATACGCTTCAACTACCTGATGCATCTCAAGTGGAAAAGTTTGACTCTAAGCCAACAGCTAAAAATGCCCGAGGCCATACTATTGCTCCAGAAACTACTGGACAACCAAACATGGCTGACTTGCTGGAAGCTGTAATGAAGAGTGGAATCCTTTCTAATAACTCAACTTGTGGTGCGATCAAGGAAGAGAGTTCTCAAAATGAGGTTAACCCAATGGCACCAATCCTGTCAGCAGCCTTTAAGTCTAAGACTTTGCCACCATCATTGCCAATTCCAGTGGCTGGTGACAATTTATTAGCTCGTTTAAAAGTTGAACAATCCTCCGCACCACTTGGTTCGTGCGCAGTGTCTCTTGCTAGTGTCACATCAGCACAGACATCAAAAGAGAATAGTAAGGCCTCAGATCCTCTGTCGTGCCTCTTGAGCTCCTTAGTTTCACAGGGCTTGATATCTGCTTCAAAGAAGGAGCTGCCATCTCTCGTACAATGTGTAGCTCCTTTCATAACACAGGATCATAGTCCTGATCATTCTACCAACAGCTCTACGTCTGTATCTGTGGTTCCATCAGATGCTCAACCATTGGCTTTGGTGAAGAAGGGTCAATCCAGTGCCCCGAAGGTAGCACCAGTGGAAACAGCAAAACTGGAACCAGAAAACCTAATAGGATTGAAGTTTAGGGCAGACAAAATCCGTGAACTTCACCCCTCGGTGATTAGTAGTCTCTTTGATGACCTTCCTCATCTCTGCAGCTCCTGTGGCGTTCGCCTTAAACAAAAGGAAGAGCTTGACAGACACATGCAGCTGCACGATAAGAAGAAGCTTAAGTTAAGTGGCACAGACAGTAAAAGTAGGTTTTGGTTTCCAAAGGCTGATGACTGGATAGCAGGAGGAGCTGGAGAGCTAGAACCTGAAGATGAGGAAGTTCTGAGTGAACCTGAAGATGAGGAAGTTCTGAGTGAACCTGAGAGTGCTGTTGAGGATGGTCCAGGCGTAGCTGCTGATGAGGACCAATGCGCATGTATATTATGCGGAGAAATATTTGAGGAATATTTCGGTCAAGAAACGGGTCAATGGATGTTCAAGGGGGCTTCTTACCTGACCATTCCTCTAGCCAACAGTGAGACCAATGGTCCGATCGTACATGCAGTTTGCTTGACCAAGAATTCGTTGCAGAGCTTGGAAGTTGGAAATGCAATCAAGCAGGAAACTTGTTTCTCTTAGTCATATCAAATAATTAGTGTATTTTATTAAGGATAATAATTATTGCTCCCATATCAAATTATATATTTGCCTCCATTTTTGTTTAGTTACTTAATTTGATCGATTTTTTTCTATACAATTGAGTTAATTTGATGGCCAAAAAGATTAATTTAACATTTTAAAATAATTAATAAAAATATATTAATCTATAGCTTTTTCTCTTAAGATTATCTATATTAATTTATAAATTTTAGATGTTAGTCACTAAATATATAAACATATCACATATGATATTAGCACTTCTGAGTTAACATATATAAATAGTAACACTTTTTTATATATTCTTATCAGTTTATGCAAAATAACCAGATTTGAACTGTAAGTCTTTTAAACAAATTAGTGCAATTAAATTTATAAAATCATGTTTTATATAAGACTAATCATTTGTAAATGGTAATAAATTTCTTTCAAAATAATTAAAGTTTTTTGAAAATATTCAACATATACAGTAACTTATTTGATGAATTTTGTAACTTACTGATCAAAGTACAACAAATCAAAGTACAAAAAATCAAAAACAAAAATTTGCTTACTTTTTGTGCATTATTATTATTATTAATTTTCTTAAGAAACATTTTTAGAAATAAAGTGAACAAATATATAATGTATTTGTAAATTTAAATGGTTTTGCCTTCAGTTATAATTTTCTCTATCTCCGCCAATGCTGTTAGTCAATCTGTATTTTGAGGTCATTCTAGGGCTCTCTGATCTCACATTCCCGTCCTGTAATCATGCTGCATCAAATGCTCAAATAGCTTCCTATCTACAATTTTTTTCTCAAATTCTCAATTATCCTAATGAATTCTCATATTTACCTAAACCAAATATCATTTGGGCCGCCCACCTAAATTTGATCCAAGTTTAATGAACAATTATATTGACGGCCACATCTGTGCTCCCTTGTTTCCACGGATTTGATCTAGTAGAAGGTGAGACTATTATCCTTATTTGTGTTCAGAAATGTTGTTTTATCATATCTCATTTTGAGTGTAGTTTTGGTTATCATGTGAATCCTTATAGAATGGAAGTTACCTTTATCATAAACCCTTTGCTTGCTTGTAGATTGGGGAAAGAGCAAATCAAATTAACATTTATTGGAGAGAAAAAGAGTGAAACGCAAAAAAGTGTGATAGTTAAGCTAAGTGTATAAGGCTTTGTAGGTGGAGGGAGGGAGCTAGAAAAGCAGAGGAAAACCCAATTTTCATATGGTCCCTCTCTCTTCGTTGTTTCTTCATTTTTGGAAAACTCAATTTTCACGTGAATAAGAGCTGATTATTCTAGTATTATATATAGCTGTTTTTCACGGAAAAATATGTTTAGAAATACATTAGAATCTATAACCTTTGCTCATTTACAAATTTGCCTCTTTCGTGTGTAATGAAGAAGACAAAGAGAAAAACAGCCAAATGGCTCGAAGAAATATATTACCATAATATGGCTGAACCTTTCCGCACACCAAGAGTTTCTGAATGAGAATCTTCCAAAACGTGTTTATCTCAAGAGCCACATTAAGCACCCCTGTTTTCGAAAAAAACTATAAAGTGCGGAAAAAGAGATTTTAATTATTGTTGTTGGTGTAGTTGTGTGGGTTAGATGATTAATTGACTAGTAAGCTTTAATGAGCTTATCCATTTTTTTTTTTTTCGTTTGTGGTAAAAGAGCTTATCCAATAGTTTCTTTTTAAGTAGACTCGATCGTTTTCGTGACGTCTTTAATGACTCATGATGCCGTTTAAAAATATTTATGAAGACTTTGAGAAATGCAAGTCCAAGATGTGATTTGTTTTTTTGTTCATTTATCATGTTTCGTTTCATGTCTATCTATATTTTCTTTCCGTGAAAACATACGTCTAAATAGATTCTTTTTTCTGTTGACATAAATAAAAAAATAGACTTTTTTCTAAGAGCATGTATATCAGTGAATCCCTAAGAAAGGAGTTCATTAGAATATAATAACATTTTTTTTTGTTTAAGTTTGTTTTTTTTTAATCAAAAATTATAATTTTCGACTAATCAGGATGCTTCATTTTAGATGATATGATACTGTCTTTTTAATATTAAGATTTTTTGTCTCAAAAACTGTGTCATAAACCCCTCTTAATCCCCTCCTGATGTACATACTCTAATAATAACTTTATAAATAGCCAATCTAGTTTCTTTTCGTGTTTGGACCATAAAACTTGACGTTAATACTAAAGATGTCTTTCATTTTTCTGTTGACAAAAAGAAAAAAAATAGACTCTTTTTTCTATTAATAACTTTATAAATAGCTAATCTAGTTTCTCTTTGTGTTTGGACCATAAAACTTGACGTTATTACTAAAGATGTCTTTCAAGATTCGATAAGTTTAAGATTTTATCAATCAATCGTCCAATGACTCAACTCTTTCCCTCCCTCGTATTCTATTTTGTACGATTGCATAATTGTCATACTTTCGAAGACGTCACCGGCATACTACTATTCTGTACTTTTCTTAAAATAACGAATATAAAATACCAAACACACATATCTTATTACAACCTACTAACCTAGGCTGTATAAATCCAGGTCAAATCATTTTGGCATTTTTTTCGTCCAATAACCTATAAATTAAAGTTTAATTTTTGACGGCAACTAAAAATGAAGAGAATTGTTTCTGTGAATTAATTTATAGAAATGTATAGTATATTGAAAGACCAATCTATAGTTCGTTCTTTCAATTTTCATAAAGGCGTTCTGTTACGACTCAAAATAATTTGTTTTTTTCCAATGCACATTGGCGGAGCCACATGAATTAGCACGGGTCATTCGCTCCCAACCAATTTTTAAAACTTGGTGTAATTTAGTAGTGTTCAGTTAATATCCCTATTTATTAAAGAAATTTCTGGTGCATCAGGTAATTTGGATGATCTCCATGAGTTGTTCTCATTAATCAAGTATATATAGGATACAAGAGATAAAAGGTTAAATCTGTTCTAAGTATATTGGATATAATCAACGATTCTAATTTCTAATATAGACAGATTTTTTTTTAAATCTGCATTGTTGGAGCCGTGATTATTTTTAATATATGTAGAATATTTTCATTAGCTATTCATTGAAAAATAAATTTCTAATTATAAACAAAAATCTAACAAACAATATACTATTCAAAACTAAATTTTTTTATTGATTGTATATGAGTAGTATGACAAATATCAAGCGTAGAGACGAGTAATACATTGTTACATGTTGATAATGCAAGGAACATGGTACAAAATATCTAAAATATCTCTCGATCTCTTGTCGTTTGCTTATCTTTTCCATATCTAACTTACATTTAATGATCGATTTGTTTAAGTTTTATTTCAACTGAAACTAAAATAAATATTTTACACAGACCGGACGAAACTCAAAAAAGTCAGAAGAGAGACATCTTCACATGGCCGAATGAAAATACATATCCAAATATAACAAGAAGAATTCCTCTCTTTCTTCTCCATATCTTCTCTGCAATTTCCGTACCAAAACTTAAAACCCTCAAATTTTCTATATTCTTTTCCCGGGAAAATCTCTCTGAATTTTTTTATTCACTCTGTCACGTCTATGTTCTTCCACGTCGTTTCTAAACTCCCAAGACAGAATCTGTGAACTCCATTGCTCCTTTTTCACCAAAAACTTTATCTTCTTTTCTAAAAACATTGTCTACCTCCCCAAAAAACTAAAAAAAATGTTCTTCCTTCCTTTGAGTATCTCACTTTATTCACACGTATAGCATCCACAACAAAACTTATAACCCATTTTTCGAATTTCTCTCGAAAATTAAAAACTTTCTTTTTATTTTTCTTCTTCTTCTAAATGTTGTTTTTCCCCATTTCCTCTAAAGTTTCTTTCTAACTTTCTCACGTTCACTCTGTTTTTTCTTTCCCGGGAAAAACACAATTGTTCTGTTAGAAAAATCCATACAAATTTCAACCTACCCTGAAAAATCAAAGCTTTTTTCCTCTGAAATTTCTTTCCTTTTCTTCATCTCTTTCTCTAAATTCCTGTTTCTTTTCCTCCGGGAAAAAAAAAGGAATCATTTTTCTAGGAAAAGTCGTCAACCATGAGAGGCCTCGCGGCTTGTTACAGCGAACACGCCATTAAAGTAACAGATGCGTACTGTTCAGGTCCTTCAAATCATTCCTACATCTCTCCGACATTACCTCCTTCGATCCCCGACACAGTAACTACCACTTATAAATCCAATCTCCCTTCCTCCGACAAACCCGTCTCTGTTTCTCTCACCTGGTCGGACAATCTCACCGTCGTGATCTCAACGCCGCCGAAATCATACTCTGTTTCCCTTAGGAAACCCAAAGGGTCAAGAAAGTTGACTTCTTCCTCCGGTTTGCTCAACGCCGAGATACTCTGGGATCTATCGGAGGCAGAGTACGAGAACGGCGGACCCGAACCAACCAGTGGATTCTCCGTCGCCGTCGTGGTTAATTCCGAGATTACCCTCCGAGTCGGCGACATTGAACACGAGAGTCTCCGGCGAGATAAGTCATCGTGGCGGGTCTCGAGAACAGAGAGATACTCCGGGACTTGTTGGCTCTTGACAAAGGCTCAATTCTCCGACGCCGGAAGTAAACACGAGATTCAAATCCAATGCGGCGGCGGAGGAGGAGTAGGCGGTGGTGGTGGGGAGGAAGGGTATTTGTGGAAATCGAAAAGTCCTGAAACGATGTCGGTTTGGGTGGATAAGAGGAAAGTGTTTCAGGTGAAGAAGCTCAAGTGGAATTTCAGAGGGAACCAGACGATGTTCTTCGATGGAATGCTCATCGACATGATGTGGGACTTGCACGACTGGTTTTTCAGAGAAACGGCGTCGTCTTCTTCGACTTCTTCGTCCAAAACGACGTCTTCGTCGTCCTCTTCTTCCTCCTCCTCGTCTCCTCCTTGTGCTGTGTTTATGTTCAGGAGGAGGAGTGGATTAGACAGCAGATTATGGCTTGAGGAAGACCAAGAAGAGAATAAGATTGGTTTAAGAGAAGCCAAACATTCGTTTTCTCTTGTCATTTGTGTCTCTAAAAAGTGAAAAACAAATAATAAAACGAAACATTTTGTTTTGTTACTGATGGTTTTAATTTATTTTTTAACGATAGTTCAAGTTTAACATAACTATTCGTTATCTAATTGTTGTTCTTCTTTTTTTTTTTTTTTTGAGACTTGATTGTTCTTGTTTAGGACAAACGTAAGTTTGGCTTCAGTTCGTTTTTTTGTTTCATGTAACTTCGCAATACCAATATTCCAATAGATCATGTGTGTTGAGATTGTGATGAAGTCTTGGACATGCTTTTAGCCATTTTGACACCTGGTGACAAATTTTCGATCAGGGTAGAAATATTCGATCAAGTATTTTGGACGTATTACTTTTAGCCATTTCTTGCACTTAGGGCTGGATGAGATTTTGGGAGCTTGAAACAAAAACAAAAATGGGTTTAATTGGTTTTATAAAAAAACAATTTTTTTTTTAAAAAAAAATTTATAAATTAAATTGGAAAAAAAATTTGGAGGCTTAAAACAAATGTTTTAATGGGCTTGGCCCAGATCCAGTGTTCTCTATAAATATTATTTAATTTGTAAGAATATTTATACATCGTTTACATCATTCAGAAACATCTGACATGACTGATAAATATATACAAAATATGTTATTGTGTTGAACAGCAGATGTTACCACACGGACGTCTAGGCCCGGTTCAAAACCACTACCGTTTGTGTTTTGTTACTTACCGGAGTTGTGTGGTTTCGGTTTGACTTTAAACATCAGAGAATCTTCGGAGTGACACCCACCTTTTGTCATGTACATTTTTTTTTCTAACAATATAATGTCCAACGGTGAAGAAATATATGCTTGAAGACCCTTTTTACATCAAGATCCAAGTCGAAAGCTAGCTCCTAACCTGGTATATATCAACGCTTGGAACTCCCCCACGAATTCAGAAATTTGGTGCATACTTTGAATGTATATCCACCCGAAAATATGATAAACTATCACTATGTCCAAATAAGCTATTAAATTTACGTTGTCGCTTTTCCTTTCTTTTATTTGTTTGGCTGTTTCACGAGGACTCGAGGTTCTCATGAATCTTCCATTTCTTTTCACGGGATACATGTAACAACCCTCTTTTCCTTTCTTTATTACAACAAAAAAAAAATGGAGAAGAAGTCAAAAATTAAAATAAAAAATGGAGAAAAAGACTAATCTCTATATAGAATTGTCACAATCTATGGGCTATGGCTGGGATTGATATCGTTGAAGCTTTGCCTTCAATATCACGTCATCAAAACTGAATTTATATTGTAAACCGTGGAAGACGAATTATGCATAAGATGGAACGTATATAAATACATACGCCTTTTTTATAGCCTAATTTGTTTATACGTTATTTTCACGGCTTGGGATGCTTAAGGGAAATGAGTAAATTTCAATTTTTGAATATTTTAGGCATAACTGCACGAGGTCTATATGATTGCCCCTTTGATATCCATTGTAATGTTTTTTATACTTTTCATGTGAATAAATATTAAATACTAAATAGGACATATCAGCATATGGTTTCCCATTCAAAGATTGCACTTAACAATATCAGCATATAGTTTCTTCGATTCCTGAAGGCCATTTTAATAATTTCCCAAGCAATATCTCAGGAATAAAAGAAAACAAGTTTTTTTTAATTGCATTAGTTTACTTACTCTATTTTTCTAATAGGGAAAAGTCCTATAATAATGAAAAAACAAATAATATCTTCTAAAAATATTAGATGATAAGTTTTTTTTGTTGTTTTGACAATGGTGATAGTGACTTTTTTGATATTTCCAAAAGCCGAAAGTGGAAAGAGTTAGAATCATAGAAGTATTTTTTTTTTGAAATGTAATTTACTGATCTTTACTTATGTTTTTGTGTCTTTTCACATAAAAGTCATTAGATATTTTTTCTAGCTAAAGGATATAAAATTAGATATCTAGTAAAAAAGTAATCATCAAAAACTTGGAAGAAAAAATAAAGTGAAATAAAAGAATATCTAAAACATTATAAAAACGAAACAAACGAGTATCATAAGATACACTATATTTTTTTAACACTGATTTATTATTTTATTATAAATTATGAGAATTTTTATATCGACAATTTAACAACAAACAAGTCTCCCGCTTGCAAATACGCCAAACAATTCTTCATGCACCACGTTGAAAATCTCATATAAGGTTGTCTCCATTAATCTGTAAATTAATAATAAATCGTATTTTCCGGGACTCGAAACCCAGATCTCTTAGTATAAAAGTATTAATAAATTTATTAACCACTTCTACAAGAAACACTATTATTATATTTAGAGCACATTTGTTTCCTGAAAAATGTCATATATCTAGTTATAATATTTCAATGAATATAATAGTTACATCAAAATCTGTTTTTCTTTCTTTCCTTTTAATAATGAAATTTCTGGAATAGTTATTTTTAGTCTAAATCTTTTCCGGTTTTGGATGTTTTCTTATATATTAAAATTGGATTCTGTTAATGTATCGGGATCCATCTACTATTACAATGTCGTAGAGCCACTGGGCCACTGGGCCGAAGTCACTCTTCAAATTAGTTAGTAGTTGAAGTTAAAACACAAAGGGATAAACACAGTAACTTCCCGCGGTTAAAAAAAACTGCCATCGAAACCATCCAACGGCTGAAAACATTTTCCTTGGAGAAGAGTCCAAAATATCTCACCTCCTCAAAATCAACCTTTCTCGAAACTTCCCATCACTTCCACCTATAAAACACCAAAACCCCACTTTCCTCTTCCCAACTCTCTCTTTCTCTCTCTCTATCCAAATTTTCTCCATCGATTTCTGCAGTCATGTCTTCCTTCACCAGCAAATACGCCGGTAAGTAATCTCGTCTCTGTTTATCAATCTTGTGCACGATTCGTTTGCGTTAAGCTCTCATCTGCGTTTTGCTCTGTTAAAGTTTCTGTTTTTGATGTAACTTCTTCGTTTTTTGTTCCAAGTATTGAAGATCTAGTTGATAGATTCTCTGTTAAAATCACCAATTGATTGTTTGAAATCTGAGTCTGGTAATTGATTATGCGTCGAATATGAAAACTCGCAGATGAGCTGATCGCTAACGCTGCCTACATCGGCACACCTGGAAAGGGTATCCTTGCGGCAGACGAATCGACCGGCACCATTGGAAAGCGACTCTCGAGCATCAACGTCGAGAACGTTGAGTCCAACAGAAGAGCTCTCCGTGAGCTTCTCTTCACTACTCCAGGCGCTCTTCCTTGCCTCAGTGGTGTCATCCTCTTTGAAGAAACCCTCTACCAAAAGAGCTCTAATGGTATGTTATACTTTAAAAAGTCTGTATCTTTCTCTCATAGTGTATAGTTGCTTTTGTGGGTTTGTTTCTAATTTGTCTCTTTTGGATGATTTTGATTGTGTGTGTGTGAAAAGGGACACCTTTTGTGGATATATTGAAAAAAGGAGGAGTTTTGCCTGGTATTAAGGTTGATAAGGGCACAGTTGAGCTCGCTGGAACCAATGGTGAGACGACCACACAGGGTCTTGATGGTCTTGGTGAACGTTGCAAGAAGTACTACGAGGCTGGTGCTCGTTTCGCCAAGTGGCGTGCGGTGCTTAAGATTGGTCAGAATGAGCCATCAGAGTTAGCCATCCACGAGAACGCTTATGGTTTAGCTAGATACGCTGTTATTTGTCAAGAGAACGGTCTTGTACCGATTGTGGAGCCTGAGATTCTTGTCGATGGTTCTCATGACATCCACAAGTGTGCTGCAGTTACAGAGCGTGTCCTTGCAGCTTGCTACAAAGCCCTGAGCGATCACCATGTTTTGCTAGAAGGAACCTTGTTGAAGCCAAACATGGTGACTCCAGGATCAGAGAGCGCCAAGGTTGCACCAGAGGTGATCGCAGAGCACACGGTCCGTGCACTTCAGAGAACAGTGCCAGCAGCTGTTCCGGCCATTGTGTTCTTGTCGGGAGGACAGAGCGAGGAAGAGGCGACGAGAAACCTGAACGCGATGAACCAGCTTAAGACAAAGAAGCCTTGGTCGCTGTCGTTTTCGTTTGGAAGGGCGTTGCAGCAGAGCACGTTGAAGACTTGGGGAGGGAAAGAGGAGAATGTGAAGAAGGCGCAAGAAGCGTTCTTGGTTAGGTGCAAGGCTAACTCTGAGGCTACACTTGGTGCATACAAAGGTGATGCTCAGCTCGGTGAAGGTGCAGCAGAGAGTCTTCATGTTAAGGATTACAAATACTGAGGATGAAGCTAAAGGATCGTAGTTTTCATATCGTCGTTTTTGTTTTTGTGTTTTTTTTTACTTCAAAACAACGGAATTATCTTTACTAGTTCTTGTTGTGTTTTGTTTAATAGAGTGGTAAAAAGAGAAGACTCCCCTCGATGAAGCTTTCTCTGAGGTGTTTGTTCTTGTGAAACCTTTCTTCTAAATGAATGTTTTGTTGAAATCGAAAGCAGTTCTACAGGTTCTTTTTGTTTTTTCTTTTTGTTATGTTTGTTACGTTTGTTGTGTTTGTTTGGAAACTTTTAAAGCAAATTACAAGTTTAAAGCCCAACGTGCAACATCTCAAATTCTCAACTATAAAGAAGATGACATGTCAAAGCTTGCTACAACAGGCTACCTGCTGTCATGCTTTACACATTTCAACATACGTATTACTAGCTATTGTATTACACATCTCAAAGCTAAGAAATGTATTTTAAAAAAATTCAAATTCAATTATTCTCAACATATGTACTTGTTTTATTATTGATCTCTTTAAATACAATACTCTAAAAGATGTCTATATTAAATCAGAAAACAACAAAAAAAAAATCCGAGTAAAAACAAATTGTATAGAAAATGTGTTATCTGTTGTGAAAACTTAGAAACTTTATTAATCACTGGAATGTATATATAGAGTACATAGGGAATCTAGGTTAAGTACAATGTCCTGATGGGCCTAATGGGCCGGTATAAGAGTCCATATATGATATGTGTTATAACACTCCCCCTTGGACGAGTGAACCGGGTCAGCTACTCAATCGGGATCTCGATAATGCGCTGGGGAATGTTGCCTCATTAAAACCTTACCAGGAAAAACCCAGTGGGACAAAACCATGGTGAAGGAAAAAGAGTACAACACGCATTACTCCCCCTGATTGTAGCATCACTGCAGATTTCTAAGTCTATACATTTCTATCTGTTTGACGAGCTTCCGGTGTGTTGAAGTAGGCAATGATTTGGTGAAGAGGTCAGCTGAATTCTCACTGGATCGGACCTGCTGAACGCTGAGAGTGCCGTCCTTCTGCCAGTCTGAGGTTGAGAAGAACTTCGGTAGAATGTGCTTCGTCCGATCTCCTTTGATATATCCTTCCTTGAGCTGAGCTATGCATGCCGCGTTGTCTTTATACATCACCGTGGGCTGTGTGTCTTCGTCCATACCACAATCTCTGCGGATGTGCTGAGTCATGGAGCGCAGCCAGACGCATTCCCTACTAGCCTCATGAATGGCTAGGATTTCAGCATGGTTTGATGAAGTGGCAGTGAGTGTCTGCTTCATTGATCTCCAAGAGATGGCTGTTCCTCCATGCGTAAAAACGTAGCCAGTTTGAGACTTGGCAGTGTGCGGATCTGATAGATATCCTGCATCGGCGAAGCCGACTAACCCATCTTTATTTTGGTTAGTATAGAAGAGTCCTAAGTCTTGAGTACCTCGAAGGTATCTTAGGAGATGTTTTATACCGTTCCAGTGCCTCTGAGTTGGAGATGAACTATATCGAGCGAGGAGGTTCACGGCGAAACATATGTCTGGTCTAGTGTGACTAGCCAGGTACATTAACGCTCCTACAGCACTGAGGTATGGCTTTTCAGGACCAAGGATTTCTTCATCATCCTTTTTGGGACCAAGAGGGTCATCACTTAAGCTTCTAACTACCATTGGGCTGGTCAATGGGTGAGCTTGGTCCATATTAAATCGCTTGAGTACCTTTTCGATATAAGCCGATTGATGCACAAGGATTCCTCCTTTGATGTACTCAAGTTGTAATCCCAAACAGTACTTTGTTTTGCCTAGGTCTTTCATTTCGAATTCTGCTTTTAAGCAGTCAACTGTTTGGGAGATCTCACCAGATGTTCCGAGGATGTTTAGATCATCCACGTATACTGCTATGATTACAAATCCTTTGTTTGAGTACTTCTTGATGAAGATGCATGGACTGATGGGGTCATTTTTGTAGCCTTCTTTGATGAGGTAATCGCTGAGGCGGTTGTACCACATACGCCCACTTTGTTTCAGTCCATACAAGGATTTGTTCAGCCTGATGCAGTATTGATCTCGAGATGCATTTTTGTCTTTTAGTTCAATGCCATCTGGGAGTTTCATATATATTTCGTTGTCCAGGGGCCCATAGAGATATGCGGTTACAACATCCATTAACCGCAGATCAAGATTTTCTCTTATGGCCAGACTTATGAGGAATCGGAATGTTGTTGCATCCACCACTGGAGAATAAGTCTCCTCATAATCGATTCCGGGTCTCTGTGAGAATCCTTGTGCTACAAGCCGTGCTTTGTATCGAACGACTTCACCGAGTTCGTTCCTTTTGCGCACAAAGACCCATTTATGGCCCACTGGCTTGATGTGTGATGGGGTCCGGATGATCGGACCGAACACGTTTCTGAGTTTGAGACTCTTTAACTCCACGTTTATGGCTTCTTTCCATTTTAGCCAATCTGTTCGATGTGTACACTGTGTTATTGACGTGGGTTCTATATCCTCTTGCGTGAGCGCAACATCAAGTGCTACTTTGTATGCAAAGAGTGCATTTAAGTCGACTTCTTTTCGATTCCATTGTATTCCGGACATATTGTAATTGATGGAGATCTCATTGTTATCTTCTGAACCTGGAGATTCGGCGTCCCGAACTTCCCTTGAGGGTTCATTAGATTGAGTCTCAGCCGCGGCTATGTCTGATATTGCAGGAATCCCGGTTTCAGTTATTGCACCTTTCTTTGATTTCCGGGGATTCTTATCTTTGGAACCGAGAGGTCTGCCCCGTTTGAGACGTGGTGCAGACTCTGTAGCAACTTGGGTCTGTCCCGTTGGGACAGCTATTCGTACTGGTGCATTACAAGCTGGGATGTACGATTTGGTTACTTTGGTCGGGTCAGCAAAGGAATCTGGCAATTGATTAGCTAGCTTTTGATAATGAATAATCTTTTGGATCTCTGAATCACATTCTAGAGTCCGAGGATCTTGCCAATTTAATGATGTTTGATTCCATGAAAGATCTTTGACCAGCTTGTTTGTCTCACCACCTAAAGAGGGATATACCGATTCATCGAATTGGCAATCCGCATATCTGGCCTTGAAGAGATCTCCAGTGGTTGGCTCGAGATATCTTATGATGGTGGGAGAGTCAAAACCAACATATATTCCCATCCTTCTTTGAGGTCCCATTTTGGTTCGATGTGGTGGAGCAATGGGTACATATACTGAACACCCAAATGTTTTGAGATGGGAGATGTCTGGCTCATGACCCGAGAGTAGTTGGGATGGGGAATATTTGTGTTCACTAGATGGCCGGATGCGTATGAGTTCAGCAGCATGTAATACTGCATGTCCCCATGCTGAGGCCGGGAGATTTGATCTCATGAGTAATGGTCGGGCTATCCATTGAATGCGTTTAATGAATGATTCAGCCAATCCATTTTGAGTATGGACATGTGCTACAGGATGTTCCACGGTTACCCCCATGGCCATACAGTAGTCATTAAACGCTTGTGAGGTAAATTCACCAGCATTGTCAAGGCGGGTAGTCTTTAGTGGGAAGTCAGGGAAATGGGCCCGCAATTTTATGATTTGGGCCAAGAACCTAGCGAAGGCTTGGTTCCGAGAGGACAAGAGACAAACATATGACCAACGGGTCGATGCGTCTATAAGGACCATGAAGTACCGGAATGGTCCGGAAGATGGATGTATAGGTCCACAGATATCGCCCTGGATTCTTTCTAGGAAATGAAGTGTTTGTTTAGAGATTTTAACTGGTGAGGGCCGAGTGATCAATTTGCCTTGAAAACAAGCTGTGCACATGAGGTGTTGAGGATAAGCTCGGTTTTCTTTGAGGGTATGCCCTTGAGAGTTTTGAATTAGTTTACGCATCATATTTGCACCGGGATGACCGAGCCGGTCGTGCCAAATAGTATAATCAGTAAACCGGGCTTTGAGAGTGGTATTAGCTTCAATCATACTGACTTTAGCATGGTAAAGTCCAGTAGAGAGAGCGGGTATGGTTTCGAGGATTTGTTTATGGCCGTCTACGGTTTTAGTGACTAGGAGGGATTCTTTGTTCCCTTGATCTTGGGTTTCTATGTGAAAACCATTCTGTCTTATATCCTTGAAGCTCAGAAGATTTCTCTTCGAACTAGGAGAATATAGAGCATCTGGTATTTCAAGTTGTGTGCCATTTGATAGCAACACATAGGCATGGCCATATCCTTCGATAAGGTTTGAGGGACCCGCGATGGTGCTAATATTTGCGGTTTGATAGGTTAGGTTTATGAAGTAACTTTTGTTTCTTAAGATAGTGTGGCTGGATCCACTATCTACGACTATGGTTTCCATTTGCTGGTGTGCTTTATTATGAATAGAAGATAGAATTCAGTATTGAGGAATTCAGAAAAAGTGATAAATCATAAAGTAAAGCAGTGTCTGAGAATAAAGGCAAATGGAAAAAAAATGAAACAAATCCCAAAATGAAAAAAATAAAGAACAAAATCAAATTGTATCAGAGTTTCAGATGATTGAATTAATCGAGGAGATCAGCTGTTTCATAGTCCATGGGGTCGGTCTGCTCGTTTGTGGTGTTCTCATCATCAAGGAGGTCTTCACCTTCCAGGTTAGCAGCATCGACTGGCTGAGTCATGTTGGCTTCAGCAGGAGCTTTTCCGTACTTCTGGTATAGATCGCAGTGGATCTTGGGGGTGCGACATTGCTTTGTTGGGTGGTTGAACATCCCACATCTGGTACAAGCAGAGTGATCGGGGTTGGTGTGGCGGGTCGGCTTGGTGATGCCTCGACCACGACCAGGACCATAACTGAGGTTAGGTCGGTTGCCACGACCATGTCCGCGTCCACGTCTTCCACGTCCATGTCCTCGGCCATTACCACGTCCATTACCACGTCCACGGCGGTGATCTGAGGATCTATCGGGTTGAACATGGTAGGACTCTTGACGAGAAGCAGGGACAGGAGCCAATCTCAGGGGCCTCATAGCGCTGTTCCTCATAAGCAGCTGGTTATTCTTCTCAGCGAGGAGAAGACAGGACAACAAGTCTTCGTAGAATGTGTGTTTCATTGCACGGTATTGTTGTTGGAGCACAACATTCTCTGTGCTGAATGTGGATAATGTTTTCTCGAGGAGATCATTATCTGTCACATCCTCGCCACCGAGTTTCCGGATGGCAACAATACGAAAGAGTTCGTTGTTGTAATCATCTACGGATTTGTAGTCCTGGAACCGAAGGTTCTTCCAGTCGAAATCTGCCTGAGGCAACTGGACCATTTTCTGATGGTCATATCGCTTTTTCAGCGCTTGCCACAATTCAAGTGGATTCTCAAGAGTGAGATATTGCTGCTTAAGGCTCGGGGCCAGATGATGGCGTATGTGACATATCGCCTGAGACTGTCCCTTACGGGATGCGGTGTTACCGTCGGTAATACACGCATCGAGTTCTTTCGATGCAAGGAACAAGCGCATGTCTAGGACCCACTCGAGGTAGTTATCCCCGGAGACGTGAAGGGCCTCGAATTCACATTTCTGAATGTTTGACATCTGAAACATGAGATTGATTTTGTTAGGGATTGTTTTGAGAAAATTTTGAATGCTGATGATGAAACTTTCTATTTTGAGAATATTTCTATTTTAGGAAAGTTTCTAAATTTGGAAAGTTTCTAATTTGGGTAATTTTCTAAATGAGGAAAGTTTCTATGTCGGGAAAATTTCTATATGAGGAAAGTTTTTATATGAGGAAACTTTCTATTAGAGGGAACTTTCTCGGAAATAGTAAATTTTAAAGGGTATGGTTTTAGTTACCCCGAACATGATGTCAGTTTAATAGCTGTGATTTAATCGGTTAAAGCCGAATATAATTTCGGTTAATGAGAACCAGGTTTAGCCGGTTTTAGGCGGTTTAGGAGGAACCCTAGGGGAGCCGAATATGATTAGGGTTTTATCTAGGGTTTTAACGGTTTGGAAAACAAATTTTGGATGTGATTTCGAGATCTATAGGATCTGTGGTCGATGGTTTTAATAATTTCACAAGGACAACAAAGAAATCACGTGAAAAGGACTAGGGTTTAAGCATTATGACTTACGATTTTGAAGATTACAAAATCGTGAATCAAGCTTAGGATTTAGGGTTGATTTTCTTAGTTTATTCAATCAAGTGTTTCAAGCAAGAGAATCAACAATCAAATAAGCTGCAACAAGCTTATTAAACATGAAGAAAATCGAATAGGTTTATGCCATAAACATGGCCAAAAACGGTTGTTAGGTTTTTGTAGATTAGGGTTTTATAAAACGAGTTTAAAACCTTTGAACATGCATAAACTTGTAATTTAAACAATCAATCAACAAGTTATCAATCAATCATCAGAGTATCAAACACTTTCAATCAATTAGAGATCGATTTTTTTTTTTTTTTTTTTTTTTTTTATAGGGTTTTGAAGTGTTTAAACAACAGGTTCTATGGCTCTCAGTTTTAGAAGATACCTTTTCCACCTTTGGATTTCTGACAGGCTAATGAAACTGGGAGCTAATAGACCTCAGTTAGCCGCTACAAATTCCAAGGATTGATCACCAAAACTGGAGAAGCTGCTGGTTGAAGAAGGAAAAACTCGGATCTGGTTTTTTTTTTTTGGTTGATCGTCGTGTACTGTAAGTGTGCGTGAGGGCGCGTCCGACGTTGGATCGACAAACGGTTTTCACCAGTAGATTCGTCTCGTCGAGGGCTTCGATTTGATATGTAGATCGTCTTCTGGTTCCTCACGGTTTGGAAGATATGCGTCTTTTAAGTTTCGACTTCTTTTAGGGTTTTGGTGATGGCCGGATTTATTAGGGTTTTTCGCTCAGAGAGTCTTATCGTGCTGATAACGTGTTGTGAAAACTTAGAAACTTTATTAATCACTGGAATGTATATATAGAGTACATAGGGAATCTAGGTTAAGTACAATGCCCTGATGAGCTTAATGGGCCGGTATAAGAATTCATATATGATATGTGTTATAACATTATCTTAATATATATGTCTATATTATCTTTTTTGTAGTAGCTTGCAAATTTGTAGGGAAGATGGAATCCTGATATTGCCACTATTTCTATTTAGAAAGGATTTACCGACTGCTATAATAATATAACAATTTTCCTTTAAGACTGTATATAGCATGAAAACTAAGATCAAAGACAATTGGACATAGATTTTGTTAGAAAAACATTAAGCTATCCGGCCATTATTCGATTTTACAACCTAGTTGTAGAAAAATTATTGACCATGAACCAAACACAATACTAACTCTCGTAACCTACAATGACCATTGCAGTAGGATTTTTCCCAACAGTGTTAACCAAAAACATCATTGATTGACATCAGCTTTTATTACTCCTTAAAAGTACCTAATATCGAAAAAGATAATCAATACATTAATATTCAAAAATGTAATGAATTTATTCACTTGGATTCCATAAAACCTCTACCAACAGCTACTACTATATATAAAAATATTTGAGCCCATACCACATAAGGTTCATAACCCAGAGGATTACACTACGTACTATATATATGAATTCGAATCAGATTGACTGTTTCAAGTTGGGTGTTAGCTTGGTTGACATATATATGTATATCTAAATTGTATTATCCCAATACACTAAAGCTTAATTACTAATAGTTAGTGCCTAGTTGTCAAATAACTTACATTACATCATTATAAATGTTTGATACTTTGATTTACCATTTGCAAAAATGTCATCAAAATCATCGGTGTTCACTCAACCTCTCAACTCAGATGTTATATATTTTAACAAAGATATTTGACATGCCTTGTAGATCATGTGCCAACCGGCACAAACCAACAGTACATGATAGAATTTTTTTATTTAGTTTGGTGAAGTTTTAAAATCTATATATATATATATGGTTGATGCGGACAAATAATATTCCGCGGTATATCGAGACGTGAAATGGATTTCTTACCCTAATCGATTTGACATGTTTAAATGAGAATAGTCTAGAAAAAAACTATAACAATATATTAATGTTAGTGGAGTGACAAATTAAGCCTCAAATAAATTGACCCGAACAGTAATCACACACTAAGTTGTTCTTAGCATTTCTAAGACACCTTTGGATGTGATTATTATATAAATATCCTTCACCCCAAGTCAACTCTATATTCATTTCTATTATGAAATAACCATTAACCCCAAAGTAAGCAATTGATAGGAAATACATGTATACATTAAAGTTTGATGACGACTTTAACTGAAGAAGCTAGTCGTAATTATACCATACACATGGAGTATACATAGATATATACATGAAACTAAATAGATACATATATGGGTTAAACAATATAGTTTCACCGAATATAAATCAACACAAACTAAATAAAATAAAAATATGGGTCCGAAAACATTACTTACTCCTTAGTTTCACGGCCAAATGTTGATATAACAAGTCAAGGCGTATACTACATGGTTTTCTTCAGTAGTATTAACTCATTGTACGTAAAACTTTTTTTAGAACAACCAAGCTGCCACGTTGAAGCGTTATTCACCTTGGTTTATTTCAAGCAAAAAGAAGTAATGTAATTTCTAATTTAATTGTTTACAATACAAAAGTGATGTCAAGATCATGAGAAAACACATATATTCATGACCCTGTGATGGCGAAAACGACTACTTTAGATAGAAACATACATACATCCGCGACTTATTTGGCCACCACCCAGAAAAACGCGATTTCCAACCAGAGGAGCAATTAAAAAGCTTTCTTTACAGCTTTATCTTCATCATCTCCGAGCTGTGATCAATCCCTCCCAAACCCTAATCTCTTTCATCCATAACTGGTTTGCACTTTCTTCACTCTTCACTCCTCACTACTACTTCACTCTTCAACTAACTTAACTTCCCCATAAAATGGCTTCGATCTCATCCTCTCCTTCACCAAACTCACCACTACTCCTTTCTACTCAAAACCCTAGTTCTAGTGATTATCAACATGCCAGGAACCTCGAAAGACAATGGTGGACGCCACCCTTTGTACAGGGGAGTGAGACAAAGGAGGAACTCAAACAAATGGGTTTCTGAGATCCGTGAGCCGAGAAAACCTAACCGTATATGGTTAGGAACATTCTCAACACCTGAAATGGCGGCAATAGCATACGACGTGGCAGCTCTAGCCCTCAAGGGAACTCAAACTGAGCTCAACTTCCCAAACTCGGCTTCCTCTTTGCCTGTTCCAGCCTCCATGTCTCCAGGAGACATCCAAGCCGCAGCCGCTTCAGCCGCTGCTGCTTTCGGCGCTGCTAGGGATGCCATTGTATTGGCTAATAACAACAGCGAAACAAGCGGTGCGTCTCACAGTAACATGATGATGATGAATGGTAGTTATAATGAGAATACAAATATGAATGGATTCATTGACGAGGATTTGATATTCGACATGCCTAATGTGCTCATGAACATGGCTGAAGGAATGCTTCTCAGCCCGCCTCGTGCTCCTGCCTTTGATGCTGCTTCTGATGCTGATTGTTACACCGGAGCAGACGATTACCTGTGGAATTTTCCTTGATAACTCAATAAACTATATATAATTAAGGATTTTGTGTGTGTTTATATATTATATGTACTGTGTATGAAATAAAGAAATGGTGTCTAGTGATGCATTGCATGCATGGTTAGGCCCCGTTAAGACCGTAAGGTAAGGTCGTCCTGTATTGAAGTTTTTGTCTTTAAATTATTGTCTTACAATCTAGTCTGATGTAATTGCATGCAATTGTAACCACAATCATGAGTCAATGCCTTGACTGATACCCTTTCCGTTTGTTTATTTTACGGATGGATAAAATTTTCATAGGGCTTGGATAATATGGTTATATAGTAATATATGTTTCTTATAGAATATAGTTTCTCTATATACTCCAAAGCTAATTACATAAACGATTTTGGACCATATGAACCACATTTTCCAGGGTATATTTATGTACAACAAAATTTACATAAATATGGTGATATTTTAAATTTCGATTTAGTTCTAATTTCCGCAACGAAAGTTTGACAAAAAAGTAACATAACTAACGTGCAGTAACTTACAGCATATGCACATAGACATTATTCACCATAAAACTATATGCACTTGAACATAATTTACCGTATCAAGCGGATAACTGAAATTATTTGCAAACATTTCCTTTTTTTAATATATATATGTAACAGTTACAACTTGCAAACAATACTTGAAGATCCATAGCTAGTTAGACGATGGAGGAAAAAAGGAAGTGCTAAATGGGTTTGGTGAGGATAACACACAAGTTGGTTATGGATACGAGTCTTAATTGAATCATAAGCTTGCTGATTTTTTCTTATGTAATTATTCTCTTAAATTGAAAATTCATAGAAGTCTTTTTCTGGCATACCTTTTTTAACTTTAATTTGATCATCTGTCAAGTGGTCCATTCAACATTGATTTCTATGTTTATAATTGATGAAGACGCAACATTTTTGTATATCTAGCTATTGTTTGGAAGTTTTAAATGCTAACGATTGCAAAAGTTTTTTTTTTTTCTTAAATATTGACATCTCAAGTTCCATTTTGCGTTGTTCAAATGAAAGCTTTAATCCTGAACAGTTAACGAACCATCCAGTTCACCCACGAGGATCTTGTAAAGATACGAGTTTCAAAGAACATATGTTCCAATACAAATACCTTATTTAAGGTTAACACTTAACACTGACAAAATAAAAACATTGATTTTTGGTATATATATGTGCAGAAGAGATTGGTATAGATATACAAGGGTCTACAGATATTCCAACTATATGGGCTTTTCGAAACTATGAACATCCATTTAGCCCATAAGATTCAACCTCCCATAGGCTTGAAAACACTATAATTTCACCTATCAATCGTTGTTTTCCTCGCAGTTTGCGTGAAGATAGTGTCTTAATTTCGTGGTAAAGAAATGAATGAATAATTTACAATTTTTCTTTTAAAAAAATTATATTTGTTTTTATCCTTTTATTTATTTCTGTTCTTCATCTTCTCCTCCCACCAAGATGTTAACCGTACGTACTTTGAACCTCTTAAGCTTATCCTGGACCTCCTCGACTAGACTTCCCCCTCGGGAACGCGTCGTGTGAATATTAACGCCCTTGTCAAGCTTAGAACGCTCGTAGGCTTGAGACATCTCTTGAATCTCTTTATGTTCTATTACCGTATGAATGTTGTCTGATCTGCAATGTTCAGAGAACGATATATTGTCGCTCATAACTGCGTTTGCGTAAATTAAAAATGATTCACGAAATAACGATCTTAAAAATCGATATTATAAAAAGGAATTGTCAAAAGTAATCGGTCTTTGATCGGTTGTTGATAATATGTTGTGTAAATGATATATTGGATTGTGTGATTATGTATTTATATATATGCAGTGAGAGATAAAGAGATGATTTGAAGAAGTAAAAGACGACCGAGTCTTCTTCGAGATACTTTGTTTTCAAATTAATCATCTTCGAGAGACTTGGCAAAGAGAAGTACCAAACCTAGTGAGTTACTTTTCCAAGACGTTGAATATTCTAAAAGTCTTCTCGTATTGTTGATTTTGCTTTCCCCGTTTGGCCGTTTCGCACGTTTTTTTTCTCTCACCGATTGAAGTTTCTATATATTCCTTCCGTTTCACAAAAAGTGTCGTTTTATGGTGTTATTTTTATTTCATAAAGAGTGTCGTTTTATATTTTCAATACAAAATTTTAAATAATATTTCAGTTTTAACCTTATTAATTTAATGTATTTATTAGATAAAAACAAATGATTTAATATATTAATAAGGGACAAAATTGTACTTTTAATCATTTTCTTAATATGTGTGAAAAATGTCAGAATGACACTCTTTATGAAACGGAGAGTATAATTTTTTTTTTTTGTGCATGTTTCAAAAAGTTAATTATGCCCAAAGACACTAAATTTTTGGTTAGACCAAAGAATTGTCACATATTATTAAAATGAAATATTATTAAAATGAAATATATGTTGAATGTTAATCACAAGAAATTACCAGGAATTTCTAAGGGTTTTAGAGCATGTTCAATACAGATGCTTAAGAAGAGTGCTTAGATAATTTAAAAAAAAAATTAAATCATAAAAATAGAATAATTTGAGCATTGATGCTTAAATAAGAGTTGTAAGCAGCGATGCTTAACAGATACTAGCAGACATCTATATATATAAAGATAGCTTTTCTCTCTTCTGGTGCTGCCACCTCAGCAGTCACCTCAGCAGCCATCTGTGCAATTATTTTTTTAAAAAACTTTTAGTTTGTCCGGTTTCTTCAGTTACGGCAAATGATGAGACACTTTAAATAAATCAAATATCACACTACCAGAAACTAAAATTAAACAAACTATATGAACGACAACAATCACGGAATCACCATCAAAAGAGAATTGCATAAACAGATTTTTCGACGGAAGTAATATTTTCCAGAAAAAAAACTCAGCTCAGCTTAACCATAAACGCTGGACTTTCTACCAATCCCAAAAAGGATCCATGAAATCCACGCCAAATTGGAGTCACCAACGACACACCCAAAAAACCAATTCCAAAGCTGAGAAACTGATCAGCTCCCCAATATGATGACGAATAGAGGTATATCTAAGAAATCATGGGAAGGGGTTAGACCGGCACCGATTCTGGAAAAAAGCACTGCAAGAGTGGACAATACCGAAATAAACGTCACTGAATCACCCAAGGAAGAAAGAGAAGGAGGATGAAAAAAATGACTCAATTAGAGACCAAAGGAATGGGTATGAACAAAAGGTTGGTCCGACCAAAATTTCAATCACCCTCTTTCAATTGAAGCACCCTCTATCAACAATAGAAGAGTTTTGCCAACATTTGAGAGAGCTATCGATTAATACCTACAATTATGAAGGGCTAGAAACGGACACAGCTTTGTATAATCAAAATGAGATTTCATAAACATCGAACGAACAAATAAATATAGCTAGAAAATGAGCCAATATAAAATAATACAAAAAATTACAGACTAAAAAAAAACTTTCATACTAACCATCCAAACCCGATTTCAATATAGACATTTTGTACTTCTTTTGACTCAAGGCCTTATACAAAATATACTAACGGAGAAAGTGCTTTCACAATTACAAATTAAAAAAACGAAAAAAACAAATACTTCATAAACAAAAATAAATTAACAAGAATAAATATAGCACTTCCATGACATTAACCAAAAAATTATTAAAAAAAACACCCCGAATAACACCTTTTATAAGAGATATAAGTCTCCCATATATAAAACTATAAAAAAAGGAAAAAACATGTGTATAATATAATAGAGAAGAATCGTAATATAAAAACAATGGTAAACGTCCGCGTGCGCATAGCGCAGATCACACACTAGTATGTTATAAAATGAAAATGATTTTAAATTTAATAATTAAATAATATTTAAGCACCTTTTTCATTGAACATGGTCTTAGTCTTCACTTTGCTAACGAAGCCTGAGCTATCACGTGGAATCATCTGATCCACGAAGCATGGAGGATCGTTGACATTTCTATTGAATTGACCATTTCCTACCGTCATGCTACCAAACAATTTTTTTCGTATCGTTAGACAATTAATACCTTCTACTCCATTAATACTAAACAAATGCATCTAGATGCAATCTCGTATTTAAAATAAATAAATAAATAAATCGATGTTTCAGGGAAATATGAAATCATCCATCTCCACACAAATTATTTATAACGCGGAAACTATAGATGCATGTTTAAACACAAAATTCCACACAAACAAATTATTGTAGGTAATAATACATTAATTACACTAATATAATTCTCATTGATTTGCATTAGGTCATTCAATCATACCAATAGATTATAATTTTTATTATTTTGCAATAAGCGAAATTGAATTTAATTACTTTTGATACACCTGGACAATAGTGTAAATAGTCTGAATAATAGACAAGATCAAAAGAACAAAAGCAGCAAGAGCAGAGACAAAAGACCAAGGAGAACTAAAATAAGTGTACTTGAAACTAGCCCATTCCACGTGCCAACTACTCTTGTAATACTCATTCACTTGTTCAAACAAATCCCTGAGATAACACTGCCTTATATCGAACGCAACGTCTTTGCCTAAACTGTTCACGAACTCAGCAACCTCTGCTTCTGTTCCAAAATAGTTCTCTATGATGTTGTGGTCGCATAGATACTCAACGTCCTTGTGAGTGTTCATCAGACAGTCTAGCAGCGTCGCGTACGTCGTGAAATGCATCGAGCACGCCACGTGGCACTGCTCGTAAGCCACGCAGTTCTGCAAGAAACTGCTCATGAAGTCGTCGACGGTGATGCTCGGCATCTCGATCGCTCCGTGCGTGAATCTCACGACAAGAAAGCTCTCTGCGTCTTTTAGCTCCCGGATCTTGATCCCGGCTCGCCTGAGCTTCGAGATGCTGTGGATGATGTTGGACGGCGTCTTCTTCTTCCCCTGATTTGTCACCGGAGGCGCGTGAAGCTCGCTCTCCGGGATGAGGCTTGAACGGACGAGGTCTAGGAGGTGTTTAGCTCCTAGGTCTTTGAATCTTGCGATGTCTTCGCTTGTTCTGTGCATCGTGTTGTTGAAAAACGCAAACGCAAGAGAAGGTAAAGAAGCGTTGGTCTCTTTTTCGTTATCTCCTCTTGTGAGGTCGAACAAAGACTCGAGAACAAAGAAAGGGATTTGATTCTCAATACGGATAAAGTCTCTGTAGAAGAAAGGAAGAACCCACGACATGGCCACGAGTGGATCGTCTTGTTCGAAAGGAACAAGTTTGCTGACTTTACGAAACAGCTCAAGAATGAAACAGCCATCAAGAACCATCATCTCGTTGAACTCGTCAGATTCCATGTTGATTGACTCGGAGTAACACTCTCTGGCCTCTTCCTCGACGCTCTTCACGTTCTTCATGTAATCCTCTAGAGTTAAAGATTTTGTTTGGTGGGTTCGAGTGAGAAGAGTGTTTAGGTAAAGCCATTTGTGTTCTTCAATCATTTGGAGGTGCGTTTGGCCTCGGTGGTACGGTCCCACCGAGACCACTCGCGGCTCGTAGCATCGGCCGTTACAATCAATCATGCTCTGAGGTACTCGGAAGATCGAGCAAGTTGGTTTTCCGGCGGCCGAGCTGAGCAGCCGCGGTGGCTCCTTCAGCTTCTTATGCATCTTGTCAATGTGGATCTTGAAGATGCTTTCTCTTCCGTCGTGTACGGAGGCATAAGGCGGTTGCTCCGCCGTGTCCACCATTTTTGTTGGTGTGAAATTTGATGAAGAGGATCTATGATTAAGAGAAGTGATTGAAGGGGTAGTTTTGGAACTAAATAGAGTCTTTGTGATTGATATTTTTCTTTTGTTGGTCCACTTGATCGTCACATAATGGAGGCTGGTCCATAATTATTTCAAAGTATTTAAAATTTTTTCGATTTGTATTCTCCAATGAAGATTTAGTTAGTAGTCATGACTCATGACTTGGTCCATCCATGATCTTTCGCCGCTGCGAAGTTTCTTTGAAGAACTAGTAATTATGATTCTTCTAATTTTACTTTTAGTTTTTAATTTTTATGCTCGAAAAAAATAATACATTTCCCCTATGTGTAGTAAATAATGTAGAAGATATAATCGGTTGGTATCACATATGTGTCAATCGGGTCATCCATGCGAGTCCGAAAAAAATTTAGTCGAGTCTGGTCCTATCCGTTTCCGAAGCTCACATATGATATAACAGATACTAACAATAATATATATTATATAATAAAAATATATAAAGATCAATCAACTTATTGGTAATTGGTCTTGCTTAAGAAATTCACATCCAGTACATCCAATTAAAGTATAACCAATCCAATCATGTTATGCCAATGATTTAAACCACTCACATACACTAAACGAACAGAGAATTTGTAACCATATACTAATATGGTGACATTATTAATTAGTGAAAATACTATAATACAAATTATAGTTCAGTGGCACATGATTTCAAGTCGGTCCAATTTTTTCTGTATTTACAAAACATGAATCACACATTAATAAATCATCAGGAAGCAAAGCATATGTGGTCCTAATCAGGACGGTCCGAGGGTTGTCCGATTGAAGTTTGACACGTAACACTCTGGTTCTATCAATTAAAATTAGAGTTCAGTGGCACATGCATATCTTGCATTGTCTGAATGTAATTGGTATGATAAAACTTCATTCAATGTTATTAAGTATTAACCTTAACTAAAACTATATTTGGAGGATTAATGTGAACCTCCTTTTTATTTTGACATTTTTCTTCTTTTTTTGTTGATGGTCTTCTCGCGCGCACAAGTCGATGGTTTCGTGGAAGACACGGTTGTTGAAAAACTGTCCACCGTTTTACGATTATGTTTTATCATGTCTCGTTAAATAATTGATATCACTGAATATTACTTACTAATGAGAGAAACTTTTCTATATAGTTCATGAAACTTTACTATATATAAAGCTATATAAATCACAAATGCATTGTTGGACTGTGGTAGTACTAATTCACTACACACAAGGGAAACTAGAAACACACCTATCTAATATATTTTAACCTAGAAACAAATATTTAGTAGATTTCTAGATATCTTTGACTTGATAAACCAAATTATTCTCCATAACGTTAAACCTACTTCATTTCATAGAGGTAATAATCTTTCTAGAAATCTACTAATTTTCCTGTGTCTGATAAAATTCATTTTTTTTTCATGGAGGAGAAGAGACAAGTTCGTGGGAAAATTCATCAATCAAGAAGACGAAGATAGAGAGCTCGAGATCAGACACGGTCTCCTCCACTTCTCCACCGTGTCTTATCCATTCTCCTGCCTCTCCTCTCATATCTTTCCTCACCACCGCGTCTACGTCCTCCTCTGCACCCATTCCTACCCTCCACGCTTTCATCATCCTCCACTTCTTCTGCCTCTCATCATTCTTCTTCCTCCTCTCCTCTTCCACGCATCCACCCTCTCGTGCCATCGCTTCGTCTACGTCCTCATATTCTTCATCCGAATCATAAACCCTTATGTTATCGTCTTCCTCGCTATCCTCATACTCTTCCTCTTCTTCTTCTTCTGACATCTTTCCGTCCAGGTCTACTGGATCCAGCCCCGCTAGCTTCTCGAATCTACGAAGCTTCTTGAGTAGCCTCCTTTTCGCGCCTGTTTAATAAGTCCAAACACAACAAAAATCTTGAAACCCTTAAAACGATTGGGGACCCTTAAAATTTGAAGTGATGTTTTCGATTCATATGGTCCATGATGATGATGTAATGGTAGATTTAGTTACTCACGTTGTACAACTTCAAAGCTGCAAGAGAGGAGATTGAGATGGTCAGGCTCTCGCTGGTGGTGGTCCTCGTCTTCCTCCTCCTCCTCCTCAAGAGGGTCAAGTACAGAGACAGGGCTACATTGTTCCTTGTCTTCCTCTTCTTTATCTTCTTCTTCTTGTCCTCTCACTTTCTCTGAGCTCTCTGTCTCATCGCTATCTTCGTCCTGTTACAACTCATTAAACACACTTTTGGTTTCACCATTTTTTGTCTCTTACTATTTCTGGCATTGGATCACAACTAATTTTAGCTATTCAAATTTATATCCATGAGGGTTGTGTTTTAGCAACCCATTATCAAAAAAAAAAAAAGGCTATCTATATATATTAATCACTCCTCAATTATTTCTTTATTTTTTTACTATGCATTTTGTTTACACTAGAAACACAAGTAGGGTAAAATTTACTTATGAATTTTGTGAGCATACAATTTAATACTTCCCTAAGAAGATTGCAACTTTTTGACAAAACCTTGGATGCTGACTTTTTCTAAGACTAGCTAACACAAAATGTTTGGTTTACATTTAAGACTTAACCCACTGAATTAAAAGGTAGGAAAAAGTGTTTTTGGTAATTTGCCAGAGAATTAATTGGATTGAAAATTTTGAAGTTGAACTAGCTAGGAAATGCAACAATCGTCATAGTGGGGGAACATAAATGACATAAACACCCCCACCACTACGAGGCTCTGTAAACTCGAATATAGGGGGCATATCCGTCATTGTGAGGTAAAAACATATTTACCGTACTCCTGAAGAACTTACACGAATCAGTCATATCATACAGACAATTTTCAGCCGGCCATGTGTCTCTGCTCTAATCAGAAGATGTTTTTTCAGTTTTTCCATAGAATGTTTTTTAACTTTTTCTTTTACTGTATGGTAATTTATGATTAATTAATTAGAAGTCAAAAGATGCTACAAATTTCAAAACTGAAGACAGACATTTTATTGGAAAATTTTCCATTGAAATTTTGAATTTTCAGAGATATGATTCCGAATTTTGAGTTTAAATCTTTCTTAGAAATATAAGGCCTTAGTTTTTAGAGTATACTTTGGAGTTTATGGTTTAAATTTAGTGTATTTTGTTAAAATATGAAAAAAAGATTAGACTATTTTCATAATTGTCCTATTAATGATAAATTATAGTGTAAAGATATATTGAGAGATTGAGACAAACCTCTGTACTGCGTCGCGCCGGAGAAGTAGCCGCCGAAGTGAAGTGAGGAGTCCGGTGACCGGAAGAGGAAGGAGTTGTGTGGAGGACGAAATGAAAAGGGCTCTCACAAAAACACTTATCGCCAATCTCCACGAAACGCTCTCGCCGGCGGCTACTGCTACTCGTCGGTTCTGACCCGCGTTCCGACGAAATCGCGTTTCCATCAGCGTTATCCAGACGCGTTTTCGCTCTACGGCTTGTCAACCGCTTCAAAACGGACCCGAACATCCCGAACGCGTTTCCTCTGTTCCGAGCTTTCTTGTTCGCTTTCTCCGACTGCTGCTTCTGAATCCTCGCCGCAGCTTCCATCAGAATTGCGGCGGTTCTCGCCGGAATATGGAGGAGAACTCGACCGTCACGGGTCTTCTTCTTCGCCGGAGAACGGAGTTCAAAGAGAGGAGATTTTCTCGGGTCGGGTGAATTATGAGTCGCGAAGAAACAAGAACTCTCGCAGGAGAAGAAACCATGAGGTAAAACGGCTGCGTTTTCGGACTTTCGCTTCTTGAGACGCAAATCGGAGTGACCCATCTGAGATCGAAGCTCGGCGATGTAATGGTTGAGATGAAAAGGCTCTTGGTCATCTTGAAGCAGCTCATGTAATAAGAGCTTCTTCTTCTTCTCATGAGCAGCCATGGAGACAAATTTTACTTAAAAACCTTTTTTATTTGCTCACTCTCTGTCTCTCTCTCTTTCTCTTTCTTTGTGGAATTCAGAATCATGGAAATAGTAAAACGAAGAAAGCTTTTTGCTCTTTTCTTATAAGAAGAGAAAGAGAGAGAGAGAGAAAGAGATTTTGTGTAGAGAGTGAAGGATGAGAAACAGTTATAGACAAAGGGTAAGACATTGGATAAAGAGTCAATGCTTGGATTTGGCTATTTCCTAGCATCTTGAAAAATAAATAAAATTAAAAGTTTTCGTCTTTATATTCTTTCTTCTTTCTTCATTCTATTGAATTAGGGACTGAATTGACATGTGTCTTTATGCAACGGTAATTTTGTTTGTTAAAGAAAGTTTAGTTGACATATTATTTTCAGAGTGGGGCTTAAAAAAACTCCTGAAAAATAAAGTTTACGTGTAGAATTTAAAGAGTCTATTTGTGGACTAGTTGTAGGATGATGTTTTTTTTTATCAGCTAGAGAAATTCGATTGAGCAGTTTCACCTTGATTGTTATGTGCCCATGCACTCGATTTATGTAAGCACAATCAATTTATCATCATGAAAGACCCAACAAACTGTTGTCATGATTCATATATGTACGTTCAGTCCACCTGTTGAAGGAAGACGAAAAATGGGATGGGGTTTGCTCTTATTTTTTATAGTTTCTTACATGTGTCTTCCTTGAAGTTGTAGCATCGACATGCGAGTCATGATGTTAGAAGACAAGTAAACATATATATTCAACACAAAAAAAACATTTCTACTCGAATTTGGGTTATTTGTGAGTTCTTGAACCTCCTCTTCTATTATGCATTCTTATTAACAAATATTTTCCGACGAAAAAAAAAATATGAGTTTAGGCCTAGAAAATCTCGAGTATTTGCTTTTGAAAATTAAACTTGTTTACATCCAGAAGATGACAAATCAATTATATACATACAACATAGTCTCCCAACAAATTCTAAATTTTCATGCATTTCGCAATTTTATATTGTCAATTTATCTTTTTTTTAGCACACCACCATTTTGCTATTTAATTCATATATATCCAAGAATAACAAAAACAAAATTTTTTTAAAAAATTAAGTGGTATTTATCTTTTAAAACACAAGTACTTATCACCCTATGCTAGTTTTCTCATTATTTTGAAACTAAAATCTTTAAGTTTTCTCCACTATATATTTTCTTATTTGTACTTTATTAGGTTTATGCCTAGATCTTCAAAAAGTTTGTGACAATCCATACGTATTGTATTTTAAGAAACACTGAACTTGAACCATACCAAAACGTTTTTATGCTATCGAAATACTAATTTTAGCTTGGATTTAGTACGAGGTCTGCTCTACCAGAGTATAGTTCAAATAGAATGTTACAGGTTCAGTGATTAATTTTGGTATTATGAATGTTTGAAGTCGTTAGTGAAAGAAACTCAGATTAATTAAATACTCTGTTCGGGAAAAATAATAATAGTAAGATGCTGTTTAATTTTCAAAAATGGACTGACGTTAACTGCATTTGAAAGCAATAAGATATGGCTTAAGTGACAACATTGGCACTTGACGTAATTCCTAATCTGGATATCTGATTTAGTGACTGACAATTAATAAGAAGAAGAAAAAAACACCCCATGTTCTACACTTAACGTTTCCGGGCATTGCACGAAATCTATTGTTGATTTAAGAAAATCTCAAATAATTGTGGTCGGAATAATAACTTATACTCATTCGAAAAATGATTGACCAAAAAAATACTCATTATAATATCTAACGATGTTGAAATCAAGAAAATAAATCATACCTATAGTATAATTAAGACAAATCAATTGCATCACTACTGTAAAATTATAGATAGATCGGATATTGAAGACAAAAACAAGACATATTCTATTTCGGCTTCATATAATTATGGACTAATGAACGGGTCCAATTTTTTTGTCGTAATATATCCATGATTAACTTCATAAATTTCTATATTATCTTGACCCTAACAAACACAAAAAGGAGAGTAGAATACGTATTTATTAATTAGCGCGACTGTTGGCAACTACTAATCCAACGACTAATTTGTCCTACGCACACACGTTTGTATACATTCATATCTTGTCCACACGTGAAAATTTGCAAGTATATACACACACAAAAATATGCATTATACACATCGAATTATTTTCTCCTTGAAAATTGAAATTATACAAATGGAAAATATCACTACACACTATAAAAAAATGCATTGGGCAGGACAAAAAAAGGTTCGCACCATAAATGAGATAGAAAAGTTGTAGGCTTTACAGCTGGGTACTCCCTTTAATTAAATTCTCAGCATCTGAGGACTTTAGGTTTATATATTTATATAGTATTGTATATGTGCTGATATTTTCACTATGGTCCGACCTGTAATTTCATGTGGCACTACAGTTTATTTATTGTTTAGTTTTGGCTTGAATTTTGAAAATTGACCCAAAGAGAAGTTGTAGAATCATATGATACATAATTGGTTTTACTGTTCATCCACTCATACCTATTTTTCAATTATTGACGAATCCGTAGAATTTATTACTATTATTGTTGTTGTCTCAATATGAATGATTTTTTTCATAAAAAGCGAAGTCCACTAATTATCACCACTTATATAAAAAATAATTAATTGTAATTTGGTAAATATACTGTATTAAATAAATAAAAAATAACTAAAGCGAGCAGCTTGTAGGGACACTGTTTGTTCTCGGATGCCCCATCTCTAGTAAGATTCAATACTAATCTAATCCACTTTAAATACTATATAAAATCGAACGAGTAGAATAAAGCTGTATTAATTAAAGTAACAATTGATTACTCTGGTTAATTATTTGTTAATAAGCCAAATCTACGGCCCTTTTATCATCTGAGCATGCAGCAGACAAAAAGATTTTGATGAACGCGTGGAACGTAAAACGACACCGTATATGTCTGTTTTGTTTTTTTTTGTTTTTGTTAAAAATATGTCTGTTTTGTCTTTTAACTAGTTTTATTGTTTTGACAAAAACTGTGCATCAAACAATAAATTAATATATTTCCCAGTCGTACTATGAAATGTCAATTTATGAATATACCGACGGATTTTATTTAAATATTACAAGAGAAAATCTGCATATAATAATTGAAATTTGGAAAAGAATGTAGTAATTCATTGCAAGTTTACGTAAACACTAAACTAAATTAGTTTATTCATATTGTTACAAATAAATATTGACTTTTAGGATTTTGCTAATTTGTTACGCTATGGGTAATTAAAGTAGTAAAAAGTACTAGTTTAAAATTTTATTTTTGTACCATATTATCTGGAAAAAATGTTATTAGTGAAATCTTAATAAGATTGAACAATGTCATTATTTCCTAAATTCACTTTACGTATCTACCTGGAGAAGTGATATTAAAAAGATGAGCGGTCAATTGAAACGAAACGGACAAGAACACATTTCTTAAACCACTATTTCGTGTCATGTTATCTGCAAAGAATGGTATCATTAAGAGGATTAATTCTTTCGTCGTAAGTCGTAGGATTACGGAAACCCTACAAGCTAATATGTCTTTGAATATGATTATGAATAACGATTAACGGGTTATAGACGGATACATGCATGGTTTGTGAAAAAATATCTTAAAATATAACAAATGTTAATGAATATATCGATTAGGCTTAGAATCTCCCAAAATGCAATGATGACTCTAATTAAGCGGCAAAGGGAAGTAAAAGCGATCGACAAATTCCGAACGCACGATGTTGAGTTGTTATTAGTTGTGTAGAGTAAACAAGAAGATGAAATTGGGAAAAGAAATTCTGTTATTCATCAATGAATGTTGTTACATTGTTTATCTTATATATGGAAAGAAATGAATCAAGTAAACCGGTTTTATATCATAACCGGGAAATACAATCCAAATCTATCCTATATTCTGATATTCCTCCTCAAGATGGCACGTAAATTGAATGAAGAGACATCTTGCTTATGAGAGAAGAGAATTGATTAGGAAACAGAGGCTTGGTAAAGACATCTGCGAGCTAATTCGTAGTGTTAATGTGAAGTGTCTTGATCAAACCACTATCAACTCTGTCTCGAACCTCATGACAATCCAAATCTACATGTTTCGTCCGTTCATGAAATACTGGATTGTTGGCAATGTGAATAGCCGCAGTAGAATCACAATAGAATGCAACAGGTATAGATTGAGGTACCTGTAACTCATTAAGAAGATTCACCAACCAAACGACTTCCTTGACTGCAAACGCCATTGCTCTGTACTCAGATTCTGCAGTGGAATGTGAGACAGTTGGCTGTTTCTTAGACTTCCATGAAATGAGAGATTGTCCAAGAAACATACAGAAACCCGAAGTTGAACGTCGAGTGTCTGGACATGATGCCCAATCTGCATCAGTAAAAGATTGAAAAACCAGATTTGATTCCACCGGATAGAACAGGCCTAAACCTGCAGTTCCTTTGAGATAATGTAGAACCTTGTAAGCTGCTTTTAGATGAGATTTCTTTGGAGCTGAAGCACACTGACAAAGTTTGTTGACAGCAAAAGTTATATCAGGTCGTGTGATGGTAAGATACATGAGCTTACCAACCAATCTCCGATATAAACCAACATCTTCAAGAACAGGTTCATCATTGTGTTGACTTAGCTTGACATTTGGATCCATTGGAACTGTGGCCGGTTTGCAAGCTAGTAACCCTGTATCTTCAAGTAGGCTTAAGATATACTTTCTTTGGCAGATAGAGATGCCCTTACTTGAACGAACAATTTCTAAGCCAAGAAAGATTTTAGTGCTCCCAAGTCTCTTAGTTTAAAAGCTCTCTGCATAGCTGCTTTAAGTGTTTCCACATCATTATCATTGTTGCTTGCAATGATTATGTCATCGACATAAACCAAAACCGCAATGTAACTAGTTCCAATGCTCCTGATGAAGAGTGTATGATCTGTCTGTGACTTTCGAAATCCCAGATTTAACAGAGTAGAACTGAACTTCAAAAACCACTGTCGAGAAGCCTGTTTAAGACCATATAACGACTTTTTCAATCGACAAACTGCATTCTGAGGTAAGACTTCCCCCTCTTTTGGTGTATAACCTGGAGGTAAATCCATATAGATTTCTTCATGTAAATCACCGTTCAAGAATGCATTGGATATATCCAGTTGTGTTAGGCTCCAATTCTTTGCTGCAGCAACAGCTAGAAGTGTTTTCACGGTAGTCATCTTTGCTACAGGTGAAAAGGTGTCAACAAAGTCGATGCCCTCTTGTTGAGTATACCCTTTAGCGACTAACCGTGCTTTGTATCTCTCCAGACTTCCATCTGCATTCAATTTGACTTTGTATACCCATTTACATCCGATCGTGTATTTGCCCAGAGGTAAAGAGCATATTTCCCAAGTCTGAGTACTTTCTAATGCTTTGAGCTCTTCATTCATCGCATTCAACCATTCATCAAACTTCTTTGCTTGTCTGAATGAAGTTGGTTCACCGTGGAGAGTAACAGAGCAAACATAAGCTTTATATGTTTCCGAGAGATGATCATAGGAGACATAATTGGCTAGAGGATAAGGGATGTCAGTCTCAGTCATATTGCAATAATAATCCTGCAAATATGCTGGTGTCTTTACAGACCTTCTTCGAATCTCCTTATCTGATTTTACTCTAGAATCTGGATTAGTGCTTTGAGCTACCGGAGAAGGTTCTCTAACTACCGGAGCATCTATATTAACACTATCCAAAGAATCAGATTCTTCAACAGTAGAAAACAGATCATTAAGGGATTCAGACTGACCTCGAGAAGGAAATATATCTTCATGGAATACTACATTCCTGGAGATATATACTTGATGAGTCTCGATATCCAGCAGTTTATATCCTTTGTATCCTGCAGGATATCCAAGAAAAATGCAGGGTTTGGCTCGAGGTTGAAACTTGTTCCTGTTCTTTGTTGATGTTGAACAATATACAAGGCAACCAAAGACGCGTAACCCTTTATAGTCCGGTTTCTTGGAAGTTAGAACTTCATATGGAGATTTGTCTTTCAATAAAGGAGTTGGAAGACGATTTAGTAAGAAGACAGCAGTAAGAACTGAGTCTCCCTAAAATTCTAGAGGCAGCTTCGACTGAAACATCAAAGATCTTGCGACATTGAGAATATGTTGATGCTTCCTCTCAACAACTGAATTCTGTTCTGGTGTCTCAGTACAAGAATGATATGAGATGATACCCTTTTTCTTGAACAGATCAGTGAACTTTAGTTCTTGAGCATTGTCAGATTGAACACCTTTCACCACAGCTTTGTACTGAGTCTCTATCATTTGCAAAAATTCAGGGAACACAGTAAGTACCTCGGATTTTGTTCGAAGTAGGTAAAGCCATGTGACTCGCGTGTGATCATCGACTATTGTCAAGAAGTACCTGTAACCTTCATTTGTAGAAACACAGAAAGGCCCCCAAATGTCTATATGGAGTAGATCAAAAGGGTTAGCACATATGTTGTTCTTTGAAGGAAACGGTAAATGTTTTTGTTTGGCAAGGGGACAGATATCGCAATGAAATGATTCTTTATTTCTCAGATTTGAACCAAGTACATCTGCAAGAGAATCAGTCTTATACACAGATGGATGGCCTAATCTACTATGCCATAAGGCAGAATCAGCAACAACATTAATGTGAAATGGTTGAGCAGACATCTTGATAACTGCATCAGCGTCCAAGACGTATAGATTTGATATCTGTTCACCCTGTCCAATCATCAGGCCCTTGATATGATCCTGTATTACACAAGAAGCTTCATCAAATGTAACTCTATATCCGAGATCCTTTGTCAACTGACTAACACTCAAAAGGTTCAGTCGAAAGTTTGGAATATAGAGAACATTGTTCAAAACCAGATCCTCAGTAATGCAGATTTTTCCTATACCGGCAATTCTCACACCCATTCCTGTAGGAAGTGTGACCGAAGTATTCAAAGATTCTGACAAATTCACAAACAGATTCCTATCATGTGAGACATGATGTGTGGCTCCACTGTCTACTATCCATGATCGAGAGGAGAGAGCATTGTTTGTTGCCTGTAAAGCTCCAACAAAACAGATAGTAGAGTTAGAGAAAGCCATACCAGGAAGAGCTGTGATGGTACCACCAGAAGTAGAAGCAACCGAATTGATATGACCAGTTGAAGTCTGTAGCTGAGAATTGAAATAGGCTATGACTTCATGAATCTGATCCTTTGAAAGTTTGTTGATCATTGTGGCTGTAGTGTCTTGGACTGCAACTTGAGCAACAACAGGTTTTTCAGAACCAGTAGACTTGGATGCAGAAGTTGTTTTATCACTCTGCTGTTTGTTCTTGTGTTTGAAATTTGCTGGATACCCGTGAACCTTGTAACAAGTATCAACCGTGTGTCATGTATATCCGCAATGACTGCAAGTAGGACGAGGCTTAGAACCATTTGGAGTGGTTTGAGTTGCATTGATAGAGGCTTGAGTTTGATTCGATGTTGACACATTGAAAGCTGAAGCATTCTGAACTGGTAAAATATTTCTTTGACTGTGATCTTGATCAAGAAGATTATAGATCTCAGACAGCTCAGGCACGTTCTTTTTCATGATAATCTGACTTCTAATGACGGCATATGAATCGTTTAAGCCAGCCAGAAACTTTATCACTTTGGCATGATCAGCTTTAGTGCTCATAGCCTTGCAGCAAGAACAATTACGGCATGTGTCAATGCAATCTGCACCATCTAGTTCATCCCAAAGAGTTTTAAGAGTAGTGTAATATGTAGCTAAATCCATGGATCCTTGCTGTAAGGACCAGATCTGTTGAGATAGCTGATAGGATCTCGGCAAATTTGTGATGTGAAATCGTGTAAACAGATCCTTCCAGATTTCTGATGCATCATCATAACGCAGAATAATCTTATAGATCTGCTTACTAACTGAGTTCAGAAGCCATGATTTCACCATCGAATTACACCTAGACCAAATCCTGAAGCTAGGATGCAAACTATTAGGTCGCACTATAGATCCATCGATAAACGCAAGTTTGTTTTTAGCATCTAAAGCGATAGTCATAGCAATACGCCAATTATCATAGTTTGATCCATCAAGAACCTCAGGTATAAGAGACAGACCCGGATTATCGCCATTTGTGAGGTAAAATGGTGAATGAACGCTATCCGGAGACTCCGTCATCGAGAATTGATGTTGAATCGGAGAAATCGGAGGATTTGCTTCTTCTGGAGAGAAGTCCTCAGATATCGATGCTCGACGAGACGACGATGCTGCTCTATTGGTACGACGCGCATTTTTGCGAAGAACGACCACCATTGTAACAGATTCGAAGCTCAGAATGTGTGATTTTCACAGAACTTAGTGATTCTTGGCGGAATAACCAGAATCGAATGAGAAAATCCAGAAAATGATCGATCGGGAGAATCTCCGATGGATCTAGGTCAAAAGAAACGAGTGAAACGAACGGAAGATTCCAGAATCAGCTTGAGGTTTCAACCCTCAATGCTCTGATACCATATTAGTTGTGTAGAGTCAACGAAGAAGATGAAATTGGGAAAAAAAATTCTGTTATTCATCAATGAATGTTATTACATTGTTTATCTTATATATGGAAAGAAATGAACCAAGTAAACCGGTTTTATATTATAACCGGGAAATACAATCCAAATCTATCCTATATTCTGATAGTTGTGGTGCTTAATTTCCCAAATACGTTGTCATGACCCAATTAAGGTTTGGCTGATTTAATTTGTCCTAAGGTTTGTGTTTCTTATAAATGATGCTGGCCGTCTCACTATATCAAACTGTGTGACCATTTGTTTCTTTCGTAATTCGTATATATATATTTTTTTTTGGAGGTCGGGTTCAGAATCCTTTTCATAATAAGGCTTGGATCTTTCCGACCTGTTCAATGGTTTTATCAACATGAATTACTCAGATATATCAACGAAACAATACGTGTTCTCCCATATATCTGAAAAAGAGAAAAAAAAAATAGAACATGCTTACTTTAGCGCAAATCATGCCGTACCGTTCTGTTTATTTATAAATTTAATCTCATATACAACAAAATAAAATAATACGACGGTCGACGGATTTTAACCCTAAAAAAACAATCGTTATTGAAACGTGTAAGTGGATAAAATAAATGCACATATACTTTATATAATATATATAATATATATGGCTCCCATGCGAGAGAGCAACTTTATTTTGAAATTATTTGGAAACCACTTTTAATTGTAAGTGTTAATAAATGCACATATACTTTCTTATCACGGTTATTTAAGCTTTGGTTATTCACATTTTTTTAAGCTTGATTGTGTACTTAAGTTTCTTCTACTATTGACTTAATGTTATCTTTTGAAGGAAATCTAATAGAACAAAATATCATTATTTTCTTACTAATTGTTCAAATTGGTTGCTATTTGTAATGCTCCGAAAATGCTAAACTAAATAAACACTAACAGAAACCTCCAGACACTTAAAGTTTTAGCTCTTTGAATGTATTAGTATTTTCAAAAATGCTAGACTTAAATGTATAGCCATTAATATTGAGTGACAACATTTTTGATGAGTTTTAAATGAATGAAATAGTGTCACTAGCTCAATTCAAATTCAGTGTACCTTATCCTTTGTTCCTCAGATTTTGTTGTACCATGAGAATTGCGACCACTGCACTGTTTTATCTGAGATGCATCCTTGATCTTTAATTCATGCTCTTTCTTCATTGTTGTTTAGCTTTTTCATTTGTTATATGAACATAAAATGAAAACCTTCATATATTCTTAATGTGGTATCTTAAACATTCTTCTAATCAAAATCCCATTAGTACGTAGGGAAAAGACATGAGCGAATAAAATATTATTGAATTAACACAGTACGATACGACGAATACTGTAATATAATACTTTTTAGATGTAGATTTAGGGTTGGAGTTGTACCTAGATATTAAATAGTATAGTCTCAACTTGCAAACAAACAATATCAATTAAATTATGATATTCCTAGTTAACCTCTTTTGGGAAATATTTGCTAGACGCATTATCGCCCAAACTACGTAGACAGACGACAGTGTCATTCATTGGATATATATATAGTCCATACACATTGTTAAACAAATATAAACCCATCTCTTAAAGTTAAGTTTTGGTCCACAATTCAAATCATGACATCTTCAAAAACCTCATGCACAGAAGTATCGATCACCTGTAAGTTTTGTTGTCCTTACCAAGAAAAATACATAAATACCATACTGGTTTTCTTCCAAGTTCCTAACATCTCATGACAACTTTATATTTTGCTCTTAAAATAATAGTGGAACCGTACGAAGTGACAGTAAAAAAGACAGTGAAAAAGTTTGTATGGAAGAGAGAATTGCCATTAACGTAGCAGCCAAATTAACTGTCAATAATTTAGAGGCAGACAAAGCACAAGGTCATGAGACTCGTTGAGAATCCTAAGGGCAAAGGCGCCTCTCGACATGAATGTACGTGGCCTATCTAAATAATTCGACATAAAAGAAAATCATACTTCGAGTTTTATATCATGGTGCGTACACTTTTGTCTCTTAAAATCAGTGATGAACAAAAGCACAAACTTGCATGCCGATCTTGTTTTATTTTTTCTTGTCTTGTTTGTTTTTTTACAAAAAATTGTCTTGTTTGTTGTAAAGGATTTCTTTTTTAATTGTCTTGATGACATAAACTTAAGTACTTAACGTACCAAATACAACAAGACAAAAAATGAATATATGAAAATGAACAAAGCAAAAAAGCAAAAAATACGAAGAAATATATATAAGGCAGAGCCTGGCGTATTCAATATGTGCATACCCACGCCAACCAAATAAAGCAAAAAAAAAACGGTCGTTGCAACGAATAAATCACTTGTCTTTATTTCATTGTTTTATCATTATTGTCTCATGATATTGGATTGACGCTAATTTCTAATACGTACACGCTTTAATAAACGAAACCCCGATTCTTTTGTTTTCGTTTGGTCGAATTTATTAAATAACGCAATACTAATTTCACTAATTTGATGAATGTAAAAAATAAGAAGTGGTATAGATCAAAGATGGAATCTTCTCATTTACGAAATCTTAGTGTTAATTATTTTTTTTGCATTCATAGACATTTAAACAGAAATAAAAATAAGTTTTAATTTCTTCACATTCCAAAAAATCGGCATAACATTTTCCAGTTTACCTCAAAATGATGAAAAAATAACAAAATCCTGAATCATTTTTTCTTTTTTCGTAGTAGAATATATATTTGAAAACGAAAAAGTAAATGTTATTAACAAAAACAAGAAGTAAATGTATCTATATATTATTAATTGATCTACACTAGTAAATCGATATCACTCTTTTTTTTGTAGCCAAAAAAATGGGTATAATTTTAAGGCCCTAATGATAGCAAGTGGAATTACTACAATTGGGTATGAACTTATAGTGATTTTTTCTCCACTATGTTAAAACTAAGTAACACACGTCTCACGAAGATTTCAAGGTCAAATAATTAATTAGAAAAATAAGTAGAAAACATATCATTTTAGCTATGCCTATGCGGTATGAAAACTACGAAAGACTCACTGTTTGAAAACCCCAATTTAGTATCTACGCTAAGAATACAATGTGTATTGCACATAGTGATGTAAAACCCAAACAATCATCACAGATGCATAACTCAAATATCTAAATGTAAATGCTCTAACGCGCGTTGGCAATATATTCACAAGGGACAAAAGAAATGAGCCTCAAACAATTGTTCTTTTTTACTATTGAGGACCAAAATGAGAGAGAGAAAGGTTAACATGGACGGATGGACCCAACAAGTTTCCCAAATCCAACTCAGAAATGACTCTGAAGTGATCTGTTGCTAAATGTTTTGTGTAATGTCCCTTCCTATTAGAAATGGAGGACCTCTGTAGAAATGCGTCTATCAATTTCTAAACAGTAGTTGTTGTGGAGGGTAATATATTGACTAAGTCTTAAGTAAGATGGCAACGTAGCTAGAAGGCCATTTGTGGAGATCAAAGACCAACATTGGCTAATCCCGCATGATCCAGTAGTTCCAGTAAGCTTTCCACTCTCAATTCTCAAAGTCTTGGCTGGAAAAGAAAAAAAAAAATACCATCCGTTACAAACAAATTTTGCTTCTGATCAGTTAGAAGGTAAATCATGAATACACCAAGCAAACTTGTGTGGAAGATGTAATCCTGACATCCTAATTGTAATTGAACTCCTTGGTAACATCCTAATTGAGATTGAAGCTCCTCTCAAAGCACCTACAGCGTAGCTATCATAAGACTCCTAAAGACATCTAAAAATATTTAAAGACATCAAAATGCACATATGGATACTTAAAACTGACTAAAAGGACTGCTATAAAAAGGGAAGAATGCAAAGAAAAAGAAGCATCAGAAAGTCATCAAAATGGAACATATGGCAAACATAACAATTTGACAGCCTTTGATCAAAACTATTTTGGCATATTGGAAAAGTGATGGGGTATTCGTTAAAACTTCAAACTAACCAGATGTAGGTTTATTTTTGGTTAAATCAACGAAATAGTTTAATATTTCTTTGGTTCATGATTGGGATTCATATAGAATTATTCTTGTTATTGTTTACATTTTTGTTATTTTGTTTATTTAACGTCGAGGATCCTGCCGTTCCGACAGCTTTTAGCTTCAAAAGAGCACGCGAGATACACTTTTCTTTTCCTTTTTTTTTCTTAGCAAACGAGAGACTTTTCTGAAAAGCGGAAAATTAGTAAAACAATTTGAAATAAAATAAATTAAATTCTTGGAAAAAAGAAAAGACAAATACATAAACATAATACAGAGAAGAAAGAACAAGAAAAAAAAAAAAAATCACTGTAATGAGTTTCAGTATCCTAAGAATTTCCCATTTTCTCCACTCCCTAATTCGGTTAATCAAAAAAATACGAGAACCCACAAATTTTACAAACCAACCCCAAAGATTTTGCAAAACTAACAATAAAAAAGAAAACACCCAACAATCTTAAAGAATACACACATCTTACAAAATGAAAATGTAAAACTAGGTACATCACACCCAAGAAAGCAAAGATCCTAAACCCAATTAGTTCTTGCAACACGTTCACACGGATTCTATGCTCTTGCTCAGCTCCTCCAGCTTCAGCATCCTCAACTTCTCGCTTTCTCCTACCAACTGTTCCATCTCCCCAAGGAAGAAAACCAAACACCATTTATGTATAATAAGCGATAAATAGCTTGGGTTTATTGTTATTCCCGTATTTTACTGAATTTTAAATGAGAACTCGGAACTAACCTCCATGAGTTTGGTGATAAGCTGTACTTTCTCCCTGTTCTTCTCGTTGAATGTATCAAGAGCTTCCTTGTATTCCCTTTCCTGTTTCATTCCATTAAAATGTATCAGTCTCTCCACATATAGTCCAATTGTTAAAGTTTCTTGCTTTAGTGATTCAGGTGGTTGCCTAAAGCTCAAATCTTTGGTCTGTATGTATTATCAATTCCAAACTCTTCTTAAACTAGTCATGATGAATGATGCTAAGAACCGAAATGAAATCAATCGACGCAAACAATATCACGAAAGAGAGTGTGTTTACCTTCTTTTGAACAGTGGAACCTAAAGGTTTGAGTTCTTTGTTAACACTATCAATCTTCTTACGGACCACAGAAACTTCCTTCCTCATAGGATCCGCCATAGACTCAAGCTCCTGTAGAAGAAACAACAAAAAAATCACCATCTTTCTCTGCCTTGGAAACAGAACATAATTCAACCAAATCGAATAAAAAACAACTGTTCATGCCCAAAGAACAAAAAAAGTCAAAACATTTCTTCTCATTTGACCAAATCCTAGATCTTGGAAAACCCCTAATCAGAGAAGCAGCAACATACATCCCAATTTCTACACAGACAAAAAGATAAACTTTCTACGCAGACAATTTCTCTGATTTGAGAAGAGAGTAAAAAATCAAACCTCACGAATAGTGGAAAGGCGTTTGGTTTCTTCCTCGACCCGACCCAACTGAGCCTGGATCCGTTGACGAACTTCCATCCTCCTCTTCTCAATCTCATCTTCTTTAGCTCTAAACGCAGAGAGCGCAGAACGAGTCATCTCTTCGTCTTCTTTCGACATGTGGCTGCTAAAACTCAAGCTTCCAGTGTGTAGCACCATCTCGTTGCTCTGCGGCTGCGGCTGAGGAGTCTCCGCCGTCGAGGTGGCTCCGGTTCCAGCTCCGGCGTTAGTCTGAGTCATTTTCGGCTTCTCTTTCTGGTTTTTGCTGTTCTTCTTCCTTAAACCAAAGCAAGAAGTCGAATCCTCAGTGGAATTACGGTGGGGTTCTTCGACTAACCCTATTTTGGCTGATTTGGGGGTTTAGAAAATTGTTGAAGCTTTTTTCTTGCAAAGAGGTCCTTTAATGGCGGAGGCGTCTGTTTTTTTTGGGTGATTTGTGTTGCTGGATTGTTAGTGGGTTTCGGTGGTCTTTGGGTTTAAAGGTGTTTTGGTTTGGTTTTAAATAATTTATTATGCACAGCGTTTAATTACATACAATATCATTAACCTAATCTTCTACTATTTAATTGTCTTCTGTATTAGTGTTTTTTTTTTGTTTGTACGGTCGAATTTTAAGGAATCTGATTATTGTTTGTAAACTCTTAAGATTTTGAATTATCATTATTTTATAGTATGGATTGTTTTTTAATGGAATGCTATATTTTTCAGAAAGAAGAAGGGCTGCCCTGTAAAGCAAAAGCAGAGATGTGCCAATGCATATAAAAATATAAAATAAGAAATTCTAAAATATATACTTAAAGTATAGATATTTTGGAATACAAAATTGGTCTGGCGTATACACTATACAGTTGTAGATATTACAGACTGTTTTTTTTTTTAAAATAAGCAAAGCCAAGAAAATGACCTAACTGCCAAAGTGACAACCATATCCAACCAATCATATGTGCAGAATTTATTGTACTTTTTTTTAGTATACATGTATTTTATAATATAATCAAATGTAAAATATTCTCTTGATAAAGATCTGCAAATGAATCTTTAGCATACCACCAGAAACCAAATATCTTAAAACAAACAATGTAAACGTCATAGCTGTAGAAACAAAGCAAAGAAGACTCTCATCAAATCCTCTTAGCTTTGTACGATTACTTAAGCCACTTTCCATCTCATCGAAACATATTTTAATCGAGTCTTTCTGTAGTATTATTCGATTGCCTTTGAACTTCCGTAATTTAACAAAAATCGGTGATATTTTATTTTGTATGAGCACAAAAAAAGGTTTGTCTATATGTCATTGAAAATAGTGTCTCTGTTTTTGTTGGTCAACCATTGAAAATAGTCTTCTGTCCAACAATTGACTTGACCAAAGCTATTATTACGTCCAAACATTTTTCTTTCAAATTCATTGCCTGTCCAGTCCAAATATATTATCACTAGACTCGTACACGTAAACTAATCAAAATAATCCCAAGCGAGTCAAAATCATATGGATGCTGGGATTTTCGAGTTGATATAATTGTGAAAAATGCTTAACTAAACCAACGATCTGAAATTATGCCGTCCTGGTATAATTTCCAAAAGATAATAAACTTGCTTCTCATATCGGGCAATTAGCAATAAATTTTCTGTGGACTTCCGGAAAATCTTTTCTTGTATCTTGGATTGGAAAGCATTGTTTGATCAATCAGAAGAAGATTAGGCAGTTCCTTAGGTAAAGTGGACGTAATTTTCGGCTTAATCCCATGCCCATTAATGTTAGTGGGTGTTTACATATCTCAAGGGCATTTTGTTGGGCCTTATTAAGGGTTGTATAACTTATACAAAGAGATAAATATTTGTTGGACTCATTTATGACTTAGAAACTTCATGGATAAAAGTTAAACAGTGGGCTGTGTTGGGCTATATTAGTAAGAAACTTCTGTTGCCTTTAACTCTTTAAGTATTTGCAAGAATTCAAGTAACGACGGTTTGATACTTTGATTGAGCTAAAAAAAATAGATAACACATTAACACATATTTTCCCTGTTTTTGATATCTGGTAAGTGAGAACATTACATTCTGATGACAGAATGAAATCTTAAACAACTTTTTGACTCTTTGAAAATCAGAGCTAACATGGATTGGCCTTATAACTAATCCGATCAACGTCAGACATATGAAACTAGATCTCTCGACTGGTAATTGCTACATAAAATAAATATACAACTCGCCAGTTTTTTTTTTTTTTTTTTTTTTTTTTTTGAAATTAACTCGCCGGTTATTTAGTTGGAGTGAAGAGTTTTACTTTGGAGAGTTTAACTTTTAAAAATCTTGAGAGCCTTCTTGCTTGATTCCCATTCAGGCTAATATTGAGATAAACAGATATTTTGAACTTATGTGGACGTATTTACCGATAAGAGTTATATCAAACAAAAGTACAATCATATGAAAAGGTATATATCGTTGAACAAAAAAGGTATTACTTTAAATAAAAAATTATAAGAATGACATTCACTAAATGCTCTTGCTCAGCTCCTCGAGCTTCTTCAACATCAGATTCTCGCTTTCTCCACCCATCTGTAAAACCCTCCTCAGTAAGAAAATAGACACTTTTAATATCCCCACTAATAAAGTGACCTCATTCCTACTTGCATCACCAGTATAAATCCTATTGTCTTCCCTTTACATTACAAAGCTTTGAACAGACACATTTACATTTTGAGCAGCAGAGACAGAAGACAACAATTGAGAATAGTTAACCGCATAAATATATAAATCCAAATTCGACGACAAAGGAAACCCTCTAGTGAGTAGACAAGTTAATTATGGTAAGAAAATAAACATCGTAGCTAACTGTATCTAAAATGTATACAGTTATGATGATGTTCAATTTTGTGAGGAGGGAAAGATGTTGACAATAAGGAAAGCTTAGAGGGGATGTTGAACTGACAACGAATTTGCCTAATGACTGTTTTCACGAAGAAAAAAAAATGGTAAAAAGAATTTTTGAAAACAAATTGCCCCCAATCGCTGGCTTGTTGCAGTGAAAACTATATAACCGTTTGATGGAGTGAGCACATTAAAATTTTAAAAATCTATAAATTATAGTATTTGTTTGATAAGAGCATCGTCAATATGTGGACAAAGTATTCTTAACGAAAAGACAAGATGGTAATACTAGGTCGAAGAATTCGGTTGTGAAAGGAAACCAAACAGAAACTTCCAAACATTCAAATCAAAGGAATTATTAAAGGCATAAAAAATTATAATTAAACTTCCTCATTGAAGTGGAATGGGCTATATATTGCAAATTGACTAAGAAACCTTTTGTCTTTTCCGGTTAAGATATCTCTGTGAGTGGGCCCAAAATGACTACATTCATTATCAATCTATACACTCAAAACCCAAATAAGTTATAAAAAAAAAATCAAAAGGATGAGTGAGTTCCGACTTCTGATTAGGCCGGTCCAGCTCATATGGTGTACACCTAACTAAGCTTTGACCACATGGTTTTGTGATTGTCAATCCATCCTCTCATATGTTATTGGCTCACAATTCAAATTGACTGCTAGACGAGATGAACAATCTTTTTGTTTGTTGATGGCTTGACGATATCTCATGTGTGAGATTTGAATCGATATTTCTCTATGCAACTGAGAACATTAACAGTCAAGTCAATTTCTATAGTTTGTAATACACAAAAACTAAGTACAAAACTATAGAAACGACTTCTTCCACACATAACGGACCTCAATGCAAATATAATTTTCATTCTTGAACCATATAATTATTCGTAAAGTTTACAGCTCAAATTAATGTTTTTCTTTCTAATTTACATTATGTAACTTGATCCTTCCAAACAGAGAGTAAAACAGTTAACCTGCTGCTCTGACTCGTACTCAGACAATTACTAATGCGCGAAACGTCTTTGTAAACAAAAGAAAATAAAATTAATGTTCTTAATGGAATAAATTCACATGATAACTTCGATTTATAACCCTCAAGTAGACCTACTAGATGGTTGATTTTACTGAAAACAACTTGTTTAATGTTTAGTATACTGATTTAAAAATATACATAGAGATTGGCAGAACATGAAGGCAAAGTAGTCTTTAATCACTCTCTACATTGGATTCTTTTGATTTCTTTAAACGTATAAAAAATATCAAACTACTACTAAAAGATCGCATGTTGACACGTGCGGTCATGCCCTTAGATACCTTGTGTCATTGTGTGTTGTCTGTTGTGTGTGTGCGCTCTCACCAGAAAGATCTATTCTTTCCTTTTTCCTTTTCGTTTCTTTTTTTCCTATAAATTATAAAGAAATAGGTTCGGGTTCAAGCTTGGTAGTAGTCTATTTTTTTGGTGTGTTGTTAAATATTTATAACCAATAGCGAGTTTGGAATTTATATTAACAAATCTAGGCATATGCTTATGTAATGTTAGTATTTTAGTAACATAAATGTTACGGCCCTAAGTAATATTTCCAATCACGTGATTCTATATGTATGGTATCAAAGCATTAGTGGACCGCTTTTAGAAATGCTGCATAGGCGTCTAGATTCGTCTTTTGCAAATATCGTCACAAAGATGAAAAATTAACACGTGAGAAGAAGGAACAAAAAACATTAAATTTTTGCAAAAATAAAAAAGATGATTCGGTACATTTCGACAGGAAGAAAAATTGAATTCTTTAGCAAATTAGAAAAAGCAAAGAAAAATGAAGGAGGAAGCATAAGAGAGAGAGAGAATAATAAAGCACGTGGGATCACGTGAGGCCTCGCGTGCCGGCGTGACTTGCCTTTTACTACACTAAATAATAAACAAATTGTTTCCAAAGAAAACAATGGGACCCACGTGGACTGGCTCTTACCCTTTTGTTGTAATATTTACACAATACGATTATTTCTCTCATACAACAAAACAAAACAAAAAATATATTAATAATAATAATAAATTACAAATTGGTCTGGAAAAATGAATTAATAAAATATCAGCTCTGACAGATTATGTCAGAAAAATGTATTTGTCTTCTCTTGGACATGTGAACTCTCGCCCTCCTTTGCCTCTTCCTTCTTATTCTCTGTCCTTGTTCCTCAAAATTTATATATTTTACGATTTCGTTTCACATTTGTTGTACTTATAACAATTAACTCGTTTGTCAATTTTTTTTTTTAAATTGAAATCAATACGTTTTAAGGGCAGGAAAGTACGACATAATTTCTTTTGCCGACGTAAAAAAGAAAAGAAAACTACTCTTACCAAACTTTTATTAATTACGTTTTATTTCAAAGAGTATACAAATACTATTGATTTGTGATATTGATTCCTCGTTAACCTAAACTACTATATTAACATGAACGATGTTTTTTTTTTAAATTGAAAAACAAAGAATAAATCGCAAAAAGGGAAAATGTAAGAAAACCTCCAATGGAATCAACCGCATTCGGCTTGAGAATGAATGAATTGATGAAATTTTAACATATTGGGTCTTAGGAAATGACTGATGAGGATTGGTAGAGGAAGTAAAAAGTAGAGAAAATAAAGGGTAAAAGTGAAAAAGAGGAGAGAAGTACTATGAGTAGTCAAATCAAAGATGAGTCACAGCCAAAAAAAAAAAAGAAGAAGAAGAGAGAAACCCTCACCACCCACTTGTTTACTCACTTTTATGCTTTTTACTTCTGAGTTTCTGACACAGCCCACCTGCTTCTCTTCTCTCATTATTACCTCTCTCTCTCTCTCTCTCTCTCTCTCTCTCTCTCTCTCTCTCTCTCTCTCTCCACTTCATTGAGCTATGAATTTTTTTGTAACCGAATGTTAATCTAATTCAAAACTTAAAAAAACTTGGATTGTATACAACAAAATTGAATAGAAAACAAAATCGAACCGTTGACAAGCCAAACACAAATCTGAACCAAAAGTTTTGCCACACGTAACCTATGACGCTGGTCTTTGGTTCCAAAAATGGCAACTGCATAAAGACTATTTTTAACTCACTTATTTCGTCTTGCAGAAAAAGTAACTCACATATTTCAGATGAAACAAAGGATTTTTTTTTTCTCTCTTCACTCGGAACTGAATCATGGACGAGTTTATTTCACTGAGATAAAAAGTTTATTATTTTGGCTTAGTCGTTTGTTATAGCCCTTGCTTTTCATCATGGATATGCAACCTCTATAATGAAATGTTCAACTCTCGATTTGAGTTTGGTCAAATTGACTATCACATTCAAAGTGTTGATCCTAGCCATTAATCTTTTTTTTTTGTTGATTGCAGTTATCTGTTTTGATGGTTCATTAGTTTAATCATACAGTTATATGATTCACCTTTTCTGATTATTTCATAATTCACAAAAATTATCAGATATTTTTTAGGCTTCCGATACAATAAAGTAAAATAAATCTACGAATGATCGATTTAGTCACTTGAAATGTTCAAGCATAGAAAGGTAAGTTAAACAGCCAAATTACCAAGTGTACTCCCTTATTATTAGTTTATAATCTTACAAGCTGATATTCTCCATTAATTCTGTATTTCTGTTAGTTCAAGTTTTTTTGCAGCCAACTTTCTTTTGTCAGCCATTAGCCAATCAAATGATTATGTTCAAAAATTATGTTTTCACTTTTTTTTTCAACTGATTCCACCAAGAATTCAACTAATTCCACAAAAGATAATGTTACAACTATCTAGGGTCGTTTAGATCTATTATATGGAAGATGGTACAAAATTTAAAGGTAAAAATAGAAAATGAAGGGGAAAGTACATTCAGTGCCGTATATGACTAAATAAGAATTTAACGATTTTTACTAACTCAAATTTAAAGTAGTTCGGTTTGTCACCAATGCAATTGCAAATAATATCTGCGCAATGCTCACCTCATTCAATAATCTTCGAACAAATAACTTCTATAAGAGATATTTGATTAAAGACTCTGTTATTGTCACTAATTAAATATTTACTCGTAGGCTTTTGTTTAATCAATAAACTAAATATAAATGGGAGATACGTATATGCAAGTGGTCTTTCCAAGGCAGCGAGACAGAAAAACTGCAGGTTATAATCTCTCCATCTTCATCTTGCAGAGTGGTTCTTTCTGGGTTTTCTGACTTGGTTTTTTTTTTTTTTATTACAGAAACCATAGTTTAATAACCTGAGATTAATGACGATTTTGTGAACCCAAATAAATATAGTTATATATAGTTGTTCTCTAGTCTTTATTGTATAGTTTTCTCCCCCATCTGTCTTGTCTCACTGTCTTTTTCTCTCAAGTCTCAAAGTGCCTTAATAAAAACCTCTTTCCCCTTCCCTGTCTTCTCTCTCTCTCTGCAGAAGAAGCTCAGATACAGAAGCTGACTGCAAAGAACAGAGCTTTTCCTTAGATTGAAAAAAGTTGTTCTTTTCTTCTTTTACTCTTCACAACCCCAACAAGACTTTGCTGTTGTTGCCATAGCTATTAAATCAAACCCTGGAAACAAAATAAAAATAGGGTGAAAAACGATTTATCCCAAAAGCAGCCAACATACACACACTCTCTCTCTCTTTCTCTCTGCCATGGATTTGCAACTGAAACAATGGAGAAACCAGCAGGTGCAGCAGCAGCAGACAGAGTCAGAAGAACAACCTTCTGCAGCTAAGATACCAAAACATGTCTATGATCAGATTCAATCCCATACTGCAACTTCTACTGCTCTTCCACTCTTTGCCCCTGAGCCTACCTCTTCTAAACTCTCCTCTTTGTCTCCTGATCCTTCTTCCAGGTTCCCTAGTGAGTCTTTTCTTCCCTCCCCGCCGTTTCTCTGACATTTCTGAAATTTTCAGAGATGGACTTTTCAGTCAGGTAGTCAAATTAGTGATATATGTGTTGCTGATTTTGTTTGCAGAGATGGGGAGCTTCTTTAGCTGGCAACAGTGGCAAGAGCTTGAACTACAGGCACTGATCTACAGGTACATGTTGGCTGGAACTGCTGTTCCTCAAGAGCTCCTTTTACCCATCAAGAAAAGTCTTCTCCATCTATCTCCTTCCTACTTTCTTCACCACCCTCTTCAACACCTCCCTCATTACCAGCCTGCCTGTGAGTCTCTTTTCTTTGGTTCCATCATGGGAATATGCTTTCTCCTTGTTATCTGTTTTAGTTAATTGGGGATGCATGGGTTTTGTGCTGTTGTCGTTGGAGTTGTGTTCCCAAGATCCAGACTTTCGATTTAGTATTATCTTTGTGTACAAATCTTGAAGAGGCATGTGATGGGTTCTTGCTTTGTCTAATTTAGTCCAAACAACTTTGCTGCTCCTTAAATGTTGTGCCCTTATTGGAGATCTAACATCTATGGTTCGAATGAAAAGTCTAGTTTATAGAATCTTTATTCTTGATCTGATCTATGATATGTAAAAACAGGGTATTTGGGGAGAGCGGCGATGGATCCTGAGCCAGGGAGGTGCAGGAGAACGGACGGGAAGAAGTGGAGATGTTCAAGGGATGTCTTCGCCGGCCACAAGTATTGCGAGCGCCACATGCACCGTGGCCGCAACCGTTCAAGAAAGCCTGTGGAAACTCCCACCGTCAATGCCACCACCACTTCCATGGCTGCCGCCGCCGCACCCACCGCAACGACGTCTTCTTTTGCTTTTGGTGGCGGCGGTGGTGAGGAAGTGGGTCAAGGAGGATCTTCTTGTTTCTTCTTCTCTGGCTCTTCCAACTCTTCATCTGAACTTCTCCACCTTAGTCAAAGGTAATAAAAGACTCTGTTTTTTTTCTGTCTGTTGATCTTGTTGGTCAAAGCACTAAACACGTTGACCTTTTTCTTTCTTTAGTTTTTAGCCAATAAGATTTTGGTTTGCAGTTGAGACAATTTTGTTTTGAATAATAATATTGAGTCAACATTTATCTATCTTGCAACTGATTTTCACCTTAAGAGTTTTAGAGGAAAGCAAAACCGACTGATATTTAACTATGAACTGATGTTACACAACTTGGGTTTGTATGTTCATACACTGAATGTGAAGTGATGTTGTGGAGAGAGGGGGTAATGTTGGAAATTGAGAGACACTACCTTATCATTTTTAGGGTTTTTTGTTTGTTTTTTGGCATGATTTCTTTGTGAAAAAAAAATATCTCCTATTTTCTGTTGAGGGATAATGATAACATTGGATTTGATAGAATCTATTTTTGTAAGCTATGTGTGAGACTTTTCAAACAAGGATTTAAAAAGAGAGAGAGAGAGAGAGTTTGATACATAACAGTGAAATGGTAGGACCTTAGTGAAAGCTGACCCATATATGTCTCATATCTTGCAGAAAAGTTAAAGCTTTTAGATTCTTCTGCACCCACCTCCCCTATCCACACACATCACATGATACCAAAACTCATAAATAATAATAATCTATTTCTATGAACTACTTATTCAATTCTTAAACACCTGCAATTAAAAGGTGCTTTAAAAGCTTAAAAACAATATAAAGGGTTCCATACTATGTTGCTGTTTAGCCTAATTGTGGAATCTATTTTAACAACTTTTTGCTTTGTACTCTGTTTTTTTCTTGATGGGGTTGATTACCTTCGCTACTGTGACTCAAATCATGAGATGTGGCTTTTTCTAACAGTTGTTCAGAATTGAAGCAAGAAAGCAGCAACAACAACAAGAGGCCATACGAATCCCATAATGGATTCGGCAACAACAGATCAGACGGAGGCCACATCCTGAGGCACTTCTTTGACGACTGGCCTCGCTCTGAGGCCGACAATAGTTCAAGCCCCATGAGCTCAGCCACTTGTCTCTCCATCTCCATGCCAGGAAACTCTTCCTCAGACGTCTCTCTGAAGCTGTCCACTGGCAACGAAGAGGAAGCTAGGAGCAACAACAATGGGAGGGACCAGCAAAACATGAGCTGGTGGAGCGGTGGAGGTACCCACCACAACCACCACCACATGGGAGGACCGTTGGCCGAAGCACTAAGATCTTCGTCCTCGTCTTCTCCTACCAGTGTTCTTCATCAGCTCGGTGTCTCTACACAAGCCTTTCATTGAACAGTGTAAAAGCAACACAACATTGCGGTTTTATGACTGTTTGTTTTGAGTTTTTTTTATTCAAATTTTCGCTGTATAAAGAGGGGAGGCTTTTGTCGTCCTCTTCCCCCTTTTTTAAGCTTTTCCTGTTTCTGTAACCCTTCTCTGCAGAATTCCCCCTCAAAGATTTATGTTTTTAGAACTCTTATATCTTAAGGAGGTGTTCATATCACCAAGTAGAATATGTGATAACGCATATGAAGCTTGAGAAAATGTGAAGTGCTGCGGACTTTTATTTCCATTTAAAGTTATTATGATATGATGCTGCAAGTGAAACTAAACAAGATGGCGATAAAGATTAAGTCGTTGTTGTACAAAGAAGCTTACAGTAGGTCAATTCCGATGTTCTTCTCTTCCTAAACATCTTCAGGTACAAGGCTTATGGGCACAAGAGAAGAATCTTCATCACCCTCTACTGCAGCGTATACTACAGCCGTTCTGCACGGCGCATACACCATGAAGGAACAAGGCCTATCATCGTACCTTCCATCCTGCATAGCAATTTGTCAGTTTCTTTGTAATTGACTTTGGATAAAGCTTTTTTAGTTCGTTCTCGTTTAGTTAATGGACTTACAGAGGTGAAGAACTCGGCGGAGTCATCTAGCCGATTGAAGCCTCCGAATAAAGAGTCATCAGAGTCCAAAACGATCTTGTACTTTCCGGGAACAGAGCAACCAATACGATAGTCAGAGTAACTGTTGGTCCAGTGGAAGTTGAAGACAAAGACCAAGTTACCTCTCTCGAATACAATGACTCTGTCTCCTTCATCCTTGCATGATATGTACTGGTGCTCTGAAGTCATGAAACCATAATTCTCCTCGAGATGTTGCATTGCACGGTCAAACTCTTGCAGTCCGTGGTATCTAAGGTATTCTGCATCTCCCAGATCAAACCTACGTCGGCATTTATCATAACTACCGTTATTCCCAGGGATGACTCTGCCATCAGGAAGGTGCTGGTCAGTCCTCGGGAAGTCGATCCATTCTGGGTGTCCAAATTCGTTTCCCATGAAATTGAGGTATCCTTCTCCACCTAGTCCCATCGTAATGAGACGGATCATTTTGTGTAAGGCGATCCCACGGTCTACACGCGGAGTGGCTTGTCTGTCCACGGCCATGAAATCATACATGTCCTACGGTAGAAACAGAAAATTGAGTCGAAGAATCTATCTGAATACTACCTGACTTAAGAGTTCCAAGACAGTAACATGTTAGTTATACTGTTTGCTGAGTCTTATCAGTAACGAAATTGGTACCTTGTCCATTAGCCAGAACGCAATTGTTTTGTCTCCAACAAGGGCTTGATCATGACTTTCCGCATAGACGACACATTTTTCTCCCCACCGCCTGTTGGTAAGCGTGAAAACTATATCACCAACCTGCCAATCTTCGTCTCTCTTCCTATAATTATTACAACTCGAAATTCAGTTCAATTTTCTTAAATAAAAGAAAGTCCCCTTCCTAATTGTTGAAAAGGCTAAGACTTCCTGAGGACATACTTGAGAAGCTCAATCCATTTATCAGCCACTGCCATGTGCAGACGGTAGTCAAAACCCACACCACCGTCTTGGACTGGAATGCAAAAAGCTGGCATCCCGCTAACCTGTAACAAAATCAATTGAGAGAATGGAAGAGAGGTATCAAGGATGCTTTAGTATCACTAAACGAAAGTGCATATGACTTACATCTTCGCCGACAACAATAGCCTCAGGGTATAGCCCATGAATCATATCGTTCACCAGCATTAGATAGACCACAGCGTCAACATCAGTAGAATATCCAAAGTACTCATTGTAATTCCCAGTAAATTCAACCTGCCACATACAAGAGCAGTTAGCTTGCAGAAAGCCATATATTTGGCATCAGCATATTTGTACGATACTGATGCTTAAAGGATAGTTACTATCATCATATATTGGCCTAACGAACAAAATCAGTCCCATACAAAAAATATCACCTGCAGTCCATGATGAGTGTACATCATGGAAGTCACGCCATCAAATCTGAACCCATCAAACTTGTATTCTTCCAGCCACCATCTCGCGTTAGATAGAAGATACCGAAGAACCTAAATTGACAAGGCCAAAACGTTGATACCGAGACAGACGTATCCACCAACATGGTTGAGGACCAAAATATTTTCCCATTAATATTGCAAAATCGACTGTAGAAAGAGAGACATACCTCCCAGCTTCCGTAATTGAAAAGACGAGAATCCCACATCCAATGATAACCCCGCGTACCAGAGTGGAAATACTGACCATCAGTGCCATCAAACATGTTCAGGCCATCCAGTGTGTTTTTTGATGCATGACTGGTTTAATTTAAGACAATGACGATTATCCAATAAACCATTCAATTAATTCCAAGATAAAAGTTAACTGATGAAAAATGATTCTGGAGAAGTCTGTTAACTGGAGGCCAATACCTGTGCACAATATCCATCAGAACAACCAGACCCAACTCATGGGCTTTGTCTATCAAAGATTTTAGGTCATCAGGTGTTCCAAAGCGGCTGCTAGGGGCAAAAAAATTTGTGACATGATACCTGCGTTGCACGTAGCAAAGTCACATGCTAATTTATCAAGGTGAACAAAAGGTTTAACCAGGACAAGCTATAACTCGGAGAGGAAGATACCCAAAGCTGGCATAGTAGGAATGCTCTTGAATGGCCATTATCTGGACAGCATTATAGCCTAGCTTTTTTATACGGGGAAGTACATCGTCTCTAAAGTTGGCATATGTATTAATCATTGGTTCCTGCAGATAAAAGATAACGTTACTCATTATCATATTGTCAAAAGTGAAAGTCTTCTGCATTCAAGAAACTGGAACGAAAAGGAGCTTTTAAATTATCATTTGCATTCTTATATTGAAACTATATATTCACTAAGACGACTGAGCCAACAAGCAACCATGAGAGTAATCTTGTTCAAAAAGACTAGTTTTGTTCCCAAATTCTCTTTAACTACCAAGACCAAACTTTCCACTATTCAAGCGATGAAGTCAAGCCCCTACAAGAATTGTCCTGTCAAATGTAGTTTATGCACTCTGCATAACTTTTTACCTTAGTCACTAGTATTTTAACAATAATTTTAGTGAATGGCAATCCAAGAAAAGATGGAAGAAACGGACCGTACTACTCATTCCAACATGTGATTCATATATACGCAGTGATTTGGGTCGCTTTGGACGAGGATGTTTGAACACATGTTTATCCTGAAACAAAGAATAACTCTTTAGGCCTTTTAACGAAATCATCGGACCAGAAAAACGAGACATATATGAACCCATAGATACAGTTAGATAATGCTGGAAACCAGCTATGAGTTAAATACTAAATATAATGTTTTTCCTTGAATATCTACATCTTGTAAAAAGTTTAGATAAAAATCGAAGGTAAAGTGAGTACTGGTTTGTACCTCCTCAGCAGGATCATAATATACTCCATTGTATGGGATCTCGCCAGGTGCCTGGACAGAGTACTTGATCCAAGCTGGAATAGAGTCTTTAATACCAGATGGGGTATCCATGCGAATCTAACAATGCATGAAATAAAATAAAATTATGGAACAGAGTTACAACGCTGACAACATTGCATGCTTTTCCAAAAGGGTACATGTAGCAGTGTAGCACACAACTAATTCTCTGCCAATATCTGATTTCGCATGAGATCATTGGAAATGCACTCAAACATCATAACTCTATAAGTTCACTTGGAATGTAAGCTGTCTAGTTATCTGCTGTAAATAAGATGTTTCTTTCTATATTTTCTAACAACTGTGAATAAATGAGGAAAGGGACGTGGATTTCCAGTGAAACTGATATAGAGTTTATACATCTGAAAAACGACTTGAAAACTATTATCATGTTACCTTCACGCGAGAGCCGTGAGGTATTGCTGGCGAGCCATCAGCATCATTGGGCAGAAATATTTCCCACACACCAAACTCGTTCTGCTCAAATTTCAGTGAAAAGACTGTCTTGGATCAAAATTCCAGAAAGGAACAGAATGATAACAGAGCAAAGCATTACGCCAACAAGAATCACAGAAGGTTGTAGAAAAATTCAACTACTAGCTTAACTATCATCTTAGATGGAAGATTAAACAAGAAAACTCAAAATAGAGCATAACAGCATACCCGAGTCATGACATCAGCTTTAGAGTTCCAGTTATTAAAATCTCCAATCAGTGATGCTGCCTGGAAAGGAGAAAATTCATGCAAATAACTTGTTAGGAAAAAAAAAAAAGTAATCTAGATATTCAATCAGGTGCAGATACATGCATGGAATAGAATGAAGGGCAAAACCAATGTCACAATAGCAGGGCACTACTCTACTTTCATGTTTGAGACCGTGTGGTGTATGGTGAGCTTTGAGCCCAGGTTGATCATTCATACTTATGCTAAATACAAAACCACTTGACCAGTTCTGATATCTGGAATCCCAATAGCTCAAATGTGGGAGTACATGAGTTTCATTCTATGATTCATATTATAAACGAGAGTTAATTCTCACAGGTTTCTGAAATTCTAAAACGGCACAAAAATAAAACAACTTCAATAAAACTCCAATTATTAGGTAGAGAATTGAGATGAAACAAACCTTAGCTCCTGGTGCCCATTCTCGGTAAGTGATACCAGTGGTGCTAATAAAACAGTAGATTATAATTAGCAATTACAATACCTACTATCTGTAGAGTATTTGCTAAACTTTTACCGGCACGAAGGTGCTGAAAATGCAATAAAAATTGTTGAAAATGAAGCCAAATATTCTAGCTAACTATAATTCACTGGTTTACCTTCGAGTGAAGCCAAATATTTCGTAACCACGAGAGAATGCCTCTAGACCACCTTCATTCTTGTCGATTTCTTCACGCAGTTTTTTGTACTGCCCATATCTGCAACGGCATGCTGGGTAATTATAATATACTAAAGATTAACAACACAAATTTTTAAAGCCAGGAAAAGGATGAATATCAAGATGACATAAAACTTGCACTCCCGCCAATAAATTTTATATTCACTGTTTACTAGTTTGGTTAGTTTGGTGAGGAAAACGATTATGAAAGACTATTACTCTTTGCCAACAAGTTAACGTATATAATATATTGTTTACCGATAATCAAGATGACCATGATGACTGTTCAACATAGGATCAATATCATATATTTTCTTTCCATCTCCAGGAGGTGGAATCCTCCTCTGTCCACCTTCTTGGACGAAAGACTCTGACATACTTGCAATATTTGCTTTATAATTCTGACCTCCAGATGTTGAAAGTGCGGAAGTTTGATCTTGTACCTAATAAATAATAAACATTTAAGAACAGTAGAGTGTAGAAACGTATTCTATCAAGAGCATGTAATACAAACAAAAACTATGTAAGTCCACTTGAAAATAAGAATATCATCCAAGATTCAGACACGTTTATGAGAGATTCTTAAATAATAGGCTGCTATTCGATTCAACCTCTATTCGTTTGTAGTTTGTAGGAAAGATCCATTTATCCAAACAATCACGTGTTCACATGTTGGTCCACATGAAAAAGAAAAAAAAGCATGATTCCTTTAATTTTTTCTTAATTATGTCTCGTCAAACCATTACTTCAACCAAGTTTCTGGTTCCCATACATAACTTCCCTTTGTGATCATACACACTAGCTAGCAGTCAACATAGTAAGTCATATAGTGTAGTTTACATAACGCTGGTACATAAGTACAAAACCGAGTAGACGACAACAAACCTGAGTATCTTCAGAGACAGTTTCCCGAAGTTCTACTTGATCAGTGACAGCTGAAGAGTTATCACTCTGATGGCCACCGAGCTTCTCAGATGCACTAGTAGCTAGGGAAGAAGATTCAGAATCATGGGATGGCTTCCGAGCAAATACCTTCCCTAATAAATTCGCAAAATCGATGTCAAAAAGAAGACAAATAGCAGAACCAAATTCAGATATAAAGGATAACTAGGCACCCAAAATGAAGATAAGTAGCAGCATTACACAGAGCAGTCAGAACAATAGTAACAAGGCACTTCTACAATTATTAACCTCTAGATTTAAACAAAACGTAACTGATTAACATTATAGAAGACCATCGAACTGGAAAGTCTCTGGATGCAAAGCTCGTCCATTAAGTCGAAAGTTCCTAATTTCACCAAAATTACAGAGACGAACATGTATAAACATTTCATTGTAGAAACCCAAGAAATTTCACCATCTAGAAAACTTCACGCAAGTCTAATCCATCTAATTCTACACCAAATCACAGAACAAAAACATCCAGGCAATTGCAGATAAAAGGATGTTTCACAACTAAAAATTCCCAGAAAAAAAAAAAGAAATCCACACATTTCATTGACTCCATGGAAATCACCAATCTGGAAACCCGTGCCGTAGAAGGAGACACACGGAGATTAAAAAGGGGAAACAAAAGATGAAGCAGTACCAGAAGAACGAGACTCCTTCCTCAGAGGGAAGGAAACGGCGTTGCTTCTCCGATCTTCACTAAAACTGGGGAGAGAAGAGCTCTTAATCGATGGAAGACGAGGGAGACGTACGCCTGATATCGTGTAAACCATTGCGAGTGAGAGAGAAGAGAGAGAGATAGGAGAGTTTTGCAGAGAACTTGGGAGAGAGTGAGGAGCGAAAAGCTGAAAGGAATAAAATCTAAAAACTAAATTGAATTAAATTAATTAAAACTAAACGACAAAAAATAAAAAGTTGAGAAAATTAATCAAAATCACACGAAGCTCAATAGGGACGGAGCATAGTTTGCCACGTGTATGATGTAAGATATTTGCATTGGGACCCACAAGCGTCTCTCGTTCGTCTTCTCACAAGCATCAGAAAGTAGTAAATTATCTCCATTTCTCAATAATTGCATCTTCTAACCAAAAAAAAATAAAATCTTCTTAATTACAGAGAAAAACGTAAAAAATACATTGCTTTTTATAAATTTTTGCTGTCACTTGTCAGATCCAGACTCGTAACCGAAAAAGTCACAAAACTTTTTTTTCTTGAGTTGGAGATGAGTCCAGAACTTACACAAGTATCATTCCAATGAGAATCATTAGAGAATATAGAATATACCAAGGGTAATAAGTATGAAAAGAAAAATATACATCAAACTATAAATCTGTAAACAGGAAGCTAAAGCTGTTATTATTATTATAACTAACCAAAAGAAAACAAAATAATATAAATATGTAACTCAAAAAGAAAATTTACATCAAACTCAACAACTTTTCAGCACTAATAGTCTAATTCTACATAGATTTTCAACACTAATCTATAAGGAGTCTCTTGTTCACCTTCTTTGGAAGTTGAGGAACTTGATACCATAAGCGAAGACAAAGACAAAGAGCAGGATCCATGCAATGTGGACAGCAGCTACAACAGGTAAGAAGTCATGTTCGAACCCGAACCCATCTTTAAGCAACGTTTTGAGACTCATGTCTCCGACTCCAGTGATCTGCACCATCGAATCTCTGTCTCCTACTTGAGATGTGATGATTCCATACAATGTCCAAGCCACTGGTGTTGCCCAGTAGTACCACCTCCACCATATTGGTATTTGCTGCAATTTTCCACCCAAAAAAAAACAAAACTTGAAGTTAGTTAAGCTCTAAAAACACTTTTGTTTGGTATTATCAGATGGAAGTTGCTTAAGAATTTACCGGTCTGGCGATGAGGAAACCGGAGAAGAGATTCCAAAGACTGAGGAAGAAGGACATGCAGATTCCGGCGATTTGATAGTTTGGTGTCAAGGCCACAAGCATCATACCGTATAGAGTGAAGTAGATGAAGCTTGTGAGCATGTAGTAGTAGAACCAGAAGAATTTGGTCACAGTCCAGTCGTATCCTATCATTGAGTAAAGGATTAGCGTGTATAATCCGGTTTGTAGGGCGTTGTACATGATTTCTACCGCCACCTGCACACATTTTTAAACCCTTTGGTTAAGTTCTGATTGTGTGGTCTAAACCATAGGGAATAGCTGGTTTTGGTTACCTGAGAGATTGCATAGGGAATAGCTGAGTACATTCCAGCGGCTCTTTCACGGTAGAAAACTGTTCTCTCAATGGCTATTGCGGGTTGGACCGTTGCAGCGTTGGTGGCACCGAGGAAGAAAACGGCAGCATACATGGCTCCAAAGAAATTATTCAGGTCTTGTTCTTTCTCTCTGTTTTAGTTTTTGATAAGAACATAGTTTACTAAATGGAATAGAGGAAACTCGATTAGAAAGAGGAACGCTTACATCTTTGTTCCTGTTTGCCAGAAAATCAAACCAAACAAGACACCAATGACTGTAGTCATGAGAAACCGGATGGCATTGTACTGAGGATGTCTCCAGTTTGACCAATACTGTTTCCAGAAGCAAGCTTTGGTTTGAGTAGAAAACGGTTGCGAGTACTTTGTTCGGAAGTAGAGATCACTTGATCCAGGTGGTGGAGTACTAAGCTCTTTGATGAGTTCTTGATTTCCCCTGAGTATACATCAAGGAGGATATATTAGAAAAGACAGTGCAAAGTGCAAACACTCTGGTCTAGTAGTAGCATTTTTCTTTAAACATACCGATAGAGAGAGGAGTTGGCGAATATCTGAGCAAAGTCTACGCTCATTTGTGACTCCATTGATGGTGTGGTTACATCAAGCATCCAAGTCGCAGGATTGAATCCCTCCTTGATCTTCGGAACCCCTTCAACAGCCTGCAAGTAGTGTTCTAGCTATAACTACTACTTCCATGGATACATTAAACACGAATTCATATTGACCAAGAAATGAAATTTTTCAAAGAAACCTCAAAGTATTCAATGAGCTTTTGTGAGTGATGTCCTAGACATCCAGCATATATAACTTGGCCTCCTCGTTTCATCAACAGAAGCTGTGGATTAAACCAAAGATGACTCGTTAATTCTATTCTGGTTTTGGGAACTCTAGAAAGTAGTGTTCCGGAGAGGCAAACCTCATCAAAGGATTCGAAAATGTCGATGCTTGGCTGGTGAATTGTACAGACAACAGTTCTCCCTGTATCAACGGTATTTCTAACAGTACGCATAACAATGGCGGCTGCTCTTGCATCAAGACCAGACGTAGGCTCGTCCATGAAGATTATCGATGGATTAGCAACCAATTCAACTGCAATAGTAAGCCTCTTCCTCTGTTCTGTTGAAAGACCATCTACTCCAGGAAGGCCAACTATAGAGTTTCTAAGTGGCTTGAGCTCCACTAACTCCATCACTTCTTCAACAAACATCTATTAATCACAAAAGTACATTACCAGTTTATAAAATCTTGCTAGCGATTATGAGAAAACAGTGATACTTAAAATGCATACTAATACTCACTTCTCGTGTTTTGGCATCTATATCGACGGATAGACGAAGCCAGGCTGAATAGATGAGGGATTCATAAACGGTCACATGTGGAGAATGGATATCATTCTGTTCACAGTAACCAGTGACTCGAGCAAATGTTGCTTGGTTCTTTGGGTAACCAGATATACTAATACTCCCTTCGATGTAGCCTCCTGTTTTCCTTCCGGCCAAGACATCCATTAAGGTTGTCTTACCTGCACCACTGACACCGACCAATGCAGTCAATACGCCTGGCCTGAAAGCTCCACCAACGTCTCTTAGTAGTTGAAGGCGATCCCCTTCAACTCCTTGAGCCTTCATTTCCTGAAATATTTTTAAGATGAAACTTATAATAAGGTCTATTTTTAAAAGCGATACACACGGAAATTGGTCAAGACTAAATATATAAGAACTAGTAAGAGATGCAGTGACTTACTGCAGGCATATCCACGTAGTAATTCACATTGCTGAACGCAAGAGAAAGTGGTTGGAAAGGTAGAACCATTCCTTTCTTTGGCCCATGACTACTGAGTTCCACATGAGAACCTGCAACTTCTCAGAAGAGTCAGAAACAAGACGTAGAGTCCTTGGCACATAATCTAGTTTGAAGATACAGAACAATCAGAAGAGGCAATTGATTTTTTTCACCTTCTGATCCACGGTTATTCCCTTTCTGTTTGTCTTTACCTTCTTCCACAACTGTAGCTTTGGAGTTACCGAGAGCTGAAGAAACAAATATCAAGACCTTGTCAACTAAAATAAAGATTCTCATTCAGAGTCCGGAATAGTCAGAAACTTGACATAAGAGCACTTACGGTTCAGATACATCAAGGCTATTACGTAAAAGAGATTGAACAACAAAGAGAACCCAAGTAGTGCCACGATACAGATCCAAAACCAATATGGCTCAGTAAAGAAGCCCCTGCTCTTCAAAAGGACTTCTCCAACTGTTTTCGCATCGATGCGGGTATCAGTGTTGGGCTGCAACATGTAACATAACAGATTTTGCATCATAATTGAGCAAAGAGAAGTCAATCAGATGAAAACTTGGTGAAATCTTACTGCTCCCCATCGCTTATCCAGAAACTCATTCATCACAATAGCTGTCTGTCCATACATCATGGGGGATATATAATAGGCCCATGTCATCCATGGCGGGATATCATCTGTGTAGAAAAGTATAAAGTATGTTTTCACTTACCAATTTCATAGTGATAGAAGCCAAAAATGGTATCAAGAGAAACTAAAATAGGACTGTTTAACTCTGCAGTTCAACAGATTTTATATGTTTGGTGATAAGATATGTGATCTATATGGACTTCAACGTATCCACTTAAATGTTTCACTATCCGCTAAAAACTTTGTATAGTTTCTTTTACTTAGTTCCTTCGTTAAAAGGGATCATCTGCTTACCTTTAGCAATAATGAAGCCTCCAAGAACAAATACAATAAGCAATGTGAAGGTCCCTACTGAATTAGAGATTACTTCTGTTCTTCCAACGGCTCCAAGGAATCTAAACAAGGAGAGGGCCATCTGATTCACACAGAAGTATGCCAGCAACTGCCGGAAAAACCTAATGACACAAGTTTGGTTAGTTCAAGAATATGAATATAGAAGAATATAAAGAATGTTCCTTAGTGATATTTCATGAGCAAGCAAATTGTTGTACCTGGCAGCAGAAGGAGCAAAACCGATAGTGTAATATGTAAGAACGATCCATATTCCTGATTCGATAAGAGATAATGGAATCTTGAGAAGCCACGCTGGTAAGGCAAAAGCCCATGGAGGGTAGAACAAGAAGTCCCTCTGCTTGTAGAAAACCGGGAGCCTCATCACTGTGAATGCTAGCTCAGCCATTCCATTAAACATTACATTGATCAAGCTGAAAAAGAGAGCACCATAAAACTTTTGACCATCTTGCACTGTGCCTACATGCATTTCCGTCCTAAGATATACCGTCATGGTAATCAAAGACATGATGGTTATCTGGACGGTCTTGAACACATACACAAAGGAGTTACGTTTCATAAGCAGCCATTCTCTATCAAAGCATGCCTTGAACAGCTCCCAGTTTGATATACCGTACTTCTGAGTCACTAGTGCAGCGGGATGGGTTTTAGCTTTGTCATAGGGAGCTCTGATATCTGAAGCAAGTTGTTGCCCGGTGTGAAAAGAATTGAATCCACTTGAAAAATCACTCACGGACACATATCTGTAAGGTTGTTCTCTCCTGTTCCAATACTGTTCTTGGTCCTTCTTAGAAGTAACTTCTTGCAGAAAGTCTGCAACACCTTTCCTTTCAGGACATTGGAAACCCATGTACTCAAAGAACTCAAGAACATTGTCCCTTGGGCCCTGGTAGACAATGTGGCCCTCTGAGAGCAGGAAAATGTCGTCGAAAAGCTCAAATGTCTCTGGTGCAGGTTGTAGAAGCGAGATAATCATCGTAACATCCGAGATATGAACTAATTGCCTCATGAACTTGCAAATCTGGAATGTTGTGGAGCTATCTAACCCTGTTGATATTTCATCCATGAAAAGAGCTGTCGCTGGTCCTACCAACATCTCTCCTGCTCAGTTTAGACAAGAGCCATCCGAGTTATGAACACTGTAATGAATCATATGAGGATATCAAACTGAAACTACGTTTATACGTAAAGTAAAACCTGTTGTTAGACGCTTCCGCTGTCCACCAGAAACACCTCGTCTCATCACATCTCCAACAAGTATGTCAGCACAAATGTCAAGACCAAGTATCTGTCAAGTGGCAGTCACCAAAAGATGAGGCCAAAACACTAATTCTCACTTTGTCAGTAATAAGAAGACACCAAAAAGGCTGGTACCTTAAGTACATAGTCTGTAACCAAACTAGTTTCTTGCCCTGATATCGCAATGGATTTCATGAATGCATCAATTTCAGGGTCTGGCTTTATCCCCGCTTCTCTCTCCCTCCTTGAGAGCTCAGTGAGCAACTGGTACCGAGTCCCAACACCTAGACAGCGTCCCGAGAAATCCAGCGTCTCTCTCACCGTCATTTCTCCAAAGTGAAGGTCATGTTGACTAATGTAGGCACACGTCTTTTGAGGAACAAACTCGCTAAACTCATGACCACAATAAGTTATCCTCCCTGACATCTGTTTTGCCATTTTCCGAATAAGTTAATGATCATAGACTCGGGAAATGTTAAGCTCATATTAAAAAAGATGATAGAGAACAAACATGGAGGGTGTCATCAAGCTTCCCAGCCAAAGCTTGTAACAAAGTTGTTTTCCCTGAACTTGGTGGGCCAAGTAGTAAGGTCATCCTGAAAAATTAAATGTGCAATAACAATGTATGTTTAGGTAGAGATTATAATATAGCAAAGACCACTATAGCACTGGCTTTAAAAGTGTACCTTGATGGTTTGACAATGCCACTGATATCTTTAAGTATCTGAATCTTGCTCTTTTTAGATGGAAGGAGGTGGAAGAGTCCAAGAATGCTCTATATAAATACCAAATAACAGAAGAATCTTTAAGTATCTGAATCTTCATCACTGTTTATACTTTATATAAATGCTTCGAAATCAACAACTAAATTTGATTATCTAAAAAGTTTGCCCATCAATGATGAATTGATTATCTAAAAAGCTTCATCATTGATGGGCCATCACAAAAGTTAACCTCACAAAAGAAAAGTTTAAAACTTTTGAAGATGACATGATTTGGACCGACAAGACCAAAACTAAAAAAGGTAAAATATTTATGGCAAAACACGAAAAGCCGTAAAGTTAGGTTTTATCGTCTTTCTTATTTTGAGCTTATTTTTAGATCCTATTTTCTCGACGACATCGAAGAAGACAAATTTACCACAAAAAAGAAAAAATGTCAGAACCTCGATTGTATTGAGAGTGACATTGAAGAGAGTAGGAAGAGCTCTGCTTGCACTACGCACATCTCCTTCCACTGATACATTCTCATACCTTACTTCAATCTTCGGAACTTCGATTCCCACTCTGTTTTTTTTTCGCAACGAAAAAAAAAAAGAAAAATCCAATTTTTTTCAGACCAAAAGACAAAAAAAATTGAAATTTGTAATAATTTAATGTTGTCCATTTTCTTACCTGTCTGTTCTTTCTCTCAATCGACGGAGAAATTTGTCGTTATCTTCCTCGACGAATTTCAAAATCATTTCCATGAGATGTTTCTTCTCCTTAGGCGCGAGTTTCGTGAGGTCAACCTCCTCGACCCCGACTTTCCCGTTGACCGTCGTTTGTTGCGGCAACATCCCTTTTCGTAGCCGATCGTACGTCGGCAATCTCTCAATCGCCGCCCACCGGAGCTCCACGTCATCATCTTCTCGTCGGTCGCTTCTCCCGAAAACCTCGTCCCCCGGAGGAGCGAACGTATCTCTGAAGCTTCTCGAAGCTCCGGCTAGACTCCGGTGACTTGTGGAGGCTAAACTGCCTCTCCCGCTCATCGTTCGCTTCAGATCTTCGTCTCGTCCTAACATCGCCGACACTGTTCGCGACGAGTCGTTCCGGTTTGAGTTACGAGGAAAGGAGGCGGATTGTGCTCGTCGAGATTCGGAATCTCAGGTCGATAAGTTTCCGTCCGGCATTGAATGAGAGAGAAAAACTTGGAGAGAGAGAGAGAAGAGGCGGGTGAAGTGTTGTGGATTTCTCTTCTTTCTCCAATTAACTTTTCTTTTTGAAGCATAAATATAAAAGATTTGCAATACAAGAAAGTATTATTTGTATATTTTAGAAATTATAAAGTGTCAATTTTTGAATCTGCCATTTTTAGTTAAAAAATTGTGACTTTATCATTTGTTTTTTTCCAACTATTTTATCATAATCTGTAAAGCAATAAAATCTAGAGAAAGTTAAGAGAAATGTGACTATGTATATTTTAAAGATTGGTATTTGATTATTAGGATCTCGAGTTTTTCAGATTTTAATGGTTTTGTTCTAGAAAATATATTCCATTGAGATAAAATTATTGGTTTGGTTTGGAATTTGACAAAATATTATAGTAACAAAAAAATAATTAATTGATTTTAATTAAATTTGTAGATTTTGTATAAATTAAATATTTTTTATTTCATAAAAATTTTTTTTTGTTGAATTTTCATGAATTTGGTTCAGTTTAGTTTTAAATAGTTTAGAATAATTCGGCTCAAAATATGTTTGTATAAATTTTTTTATTTTATTTAGGTTGTTTTAGAATTTTGTTGGAGTTTGGAAATTTTGCTCATTTTCAACTATATTTATCACTTTAAACATAAGATTAAAGGAATACTGAAAAAAAACTAGAGAAATAGAATGAAAAAGTTGGAGAGAACAAAATTATAGATAAAACTATTTATCGTGGATCCATGTATATATAATTTTTTTTTTCCACTACTCATCTAGTACAATCACATTTGGCCCATCATATTAGTGATCTGTGGACCACCATCGGTGAGCTCGTTATGATCGATTTGGGAAAAGATAACGCTTCTTGCTCGAGCTCCTTTCGCAAGACTATCCGCCCGGACATTTAGATTCCTCGGAATATGAGATAAAGTGCACTCTGAGAAGCTGTCTTGAAGGAGGCGGAAGGTATCTAGCTCTGCATTAAAGGACGGCTAATCAGCTGGAACCTCAGTCATACGCACCAGATCCGAACAGTCGGATTGAAAGTGGACCAAGATATCCGTCTCTCTCTCAAGCAGAACATAGCCCAGAGGAGGCAATCCATCTCGACATAGAGGGCCGAGAGGCTTTTACGGCATCTCTGAAGTCCAAAAAGTTCAAATCCTCTGCCATCCACAAAGCTCCAACCGAGGCCGCTAACCTATCCGTGATTGCAATCACCACAATTATCTTTTCAGTGTAATCAATCACCATTATCTTTGCGGACATATCACATCTCATTATGTACATACATGTTACACATTTCATTGCTTTAAATGGTGATCGCACCATTTGACCGTCTCATAGTTAAAAAATCGGTGATAATTGATTAATTTCTGTACTGATCTCTTAGTTAGTGCATGGTCGATATCCAATATGTTAATACATGTAGATTGAACGTGTTTTTCATGTCCGTGGTGATGTAATTGCTTGTGTCATAAATCAAATAGCAAGCTCGAAAATAAATCAAAGTATTTTTTATAGGTAGGAAAAAACGATCAAAGTCCTTCCTTGTTTTGAACAAACGGTTGCGAGTTTTATTTTCTCATTAATTCAGCGTAGTGGAACAAATCTTTTGTAAAAAAAAAAAAAAAACTGTTATCTTGATTAAAATGTCAAAACATGACCTCATCAAATTAATTCGTTATCAGCTTGAATAGGTTTGAACTTTGACGTGTTAGAGTATCTCCAATGGTTTCTTCATTTTTTTTTTCATTTTTGAAGTTTCTTCATTTTTAAAGGAAAAAATGAAGAAACCATTAGATCAACTTTTCTTCATTTTTTTCTTCGAAAAGAATATTTTAGATATATTCTATCTCTCTATGTTATTACTAATTGCTAATAAGATCTTTCAATTTTCTGTTTTATAAGTTTTCACCTACTTATTTTATTTATTGTAAAATTTCAACAAAAATTTAATAATTTTAATGGATGTAAAAATAGTTTCTCAGATTATTAAGTTGTTAGTTTATGTTATGTTAAGTTTTTTTATTTATAATTTAGTATTAGATATGTATTTTTAATTTTGTAGTTGGCTATGTTCTTGTATTTCTTAATTAATATATGTTATTGTATTTTTTATTGTGCTTATTGCATTTTTAGTTTATAATTTGATTGGATAAATCCATAGTTTAAAAAAAAATTGGGTACAAAAACAACATATAAGTTTTGTTTGGGTATAAAACAAAACATATAAAAAATTAAAGTTACATTTTGTAAGAAAAAAGTTCACCTTCAAAAAATGAAGAAATGAACAGTGTTCCTTAGTATTTGAAGGAACACTGTTCATTTCTTAATTTCGAAGGTGAAATTGAAGTACCATTGGAGAAGATTTCTTCATTTTTATCTTCAAAATGAAGGAAAAAGTAAAATTTGAAGGACCATTGGAGATGGTCAATAGGCACCTTGAGCTACTTTTTCTTTTTTTGGCTTTAGGTAACAATGTGTTTGTCGAACACCAGTTCTGACCGATTAGATTACACCATTGTCTTATGGAAGTTTGAATGTCATCTATAAACCATTCCTATATATATAAGATAAGTAAATAACGGTATACAGAATAATTAATTGTAGTATTCATTTCGATGCATAAAATTTTATATTACATGTAATTGCTCACTAAATCAACGGTATAACCTTTACCGCTGCAGAAAATCAAGTTATCAATCAAATTCATCATTTGATTACAAATACAATGAACTAATTAGCTGGGACAAAGCATATCTTTGAAGATTTCAAACTTTGAAGGGAATCTGTATTAAACATTGGATAGCAATGAACTTGGTTTTGTTTGTGTCTTTGCGTTCAAATATTTGGAACGATTAGTATTTTGCTTTTGTTAAAGAAGTTCGAATTCAATATATAAAAGACAAAATGACACTGTGAAACCCATATACTATATGCTTTAATTAATATACCGGTAGTTTAATAATTGAAGCCTAGATTTTAACAGAAATTAAATTTTGGTGACCACACATGTTTGGATGAGAAAATCGGACGGTCAAGAAATAACGAAAGAGATACGACAGCCCACGAAGTAAGGGATTTTCATCACATGACAATAGTGTTCGTATGGGTATTCCCCATGCAATCCATTAATACAATAATAATGACTAGTGGTATCTTTTTTTTTTTTTTATAGGGGGTATAATACAGTAATAATAATGAGTGGCATTAGAATCACAATCATTTATAATATAGTTGTTAATCATCAAATTCATACTATCATTTAAGATTTAGAGAGTTCCCAAAATGTTTCATTACTTGTTTAATTACTAAAGGAAAAATTTGGAGCAGAACAGCCATGTGCATGTGCTCACCAAAATGGTGGTGATCAATATGTTTTCTTCTAACTATTTTCAAGTTCTGTCTCGCTTAATGGTGTTTGTTATACAGTAAACGCATTGAACAAGTTTTGGAACATTCACAACCTAAATTTTGAAAATTTATTTTTGGAAACAAGTATATTTTGTGGATTTCATTATACATGTTTCCAATTAGGTGGTAACAACAAGTTGTTGGGAGATCCACATTTTACACGGTCCAATTTGCCATCTCCCATTTAGAAGAATAAAAAGCTTATTGATTAACAATTTTTTTTTCTGAAATTTTACTTATTATGGAATTATCTAGCCCATTTAACTCTTTTTCTCTTGTACACATGTGCTCCCTGTAATAGCATCACCTATGAGGCTATGACGACGAAGTATATTTTTCTATTATTCTTTTATTTTCCCTTATAAGTGAGTAGAGCGTCATTAGTAGTTTATATAATTAACTATATATGGACGGTTACATGAATTTGTACGTCGATACAGTGGACATTCATCAGAATTGACCTGTCAAAAACTCAAAAACTTTTATTGCACGTTACTAATATACGTACGTACATGACTAATATAGGGTCCCAAATCCCAATAATAAACAGATCGTATTGATCACGTTCTTGGAATACTATTATGACATAGACTGCATTTAAACTTAACTCGAAAGCAAACTCTTTCAACTACAATAAAAATAAAAAAACCAACATAAAGTAATCGAGAGTGATAACTAAAGTCTTTGTTTGAGCAGCGTTTTAGTGAAGTTTTGGCCATTCCAAAACATAACCAGAGTCTCTCTATGCACTGGCCCTAACTCTCTTCCCAGAGCGCATCTCTGAGACTTGCATCTACTGATCTTCACTATGCTTAGGAAACGACCATCCTCTTTCTCCTGCCAATCCAAAAAGACAAAAACACATCGACGAATCTTGCCATGTGAATATTGTTTTTGATCTAAAGCTACAAAAAAGTATTCATATGATGTTCTCAAGCTACTGAGTAAACTTCAATAGGTGTTCTACTGTTCTCTGTTATTACTTACCTCTGGGACATCGAAGTTGCCTTCCTTTGCATCACACATGTCCAGAGATACCAACCGAAGCATTGGAAACTGCTGGTTGTTGAGATGAATTAAGCCAAAAAAAAAAGAAAGAAAGAAGAGTGCGTTTCTGATGCAACAACAGACTAACTCTCTTTAAGCAATAAGGTGCCTGAAATTTACCTTCAAAGCAGCATCGAGAAGGAAGCTTTTCTGTATTCCAGAGCCCTGTATTAAAGAAAACAAGAATATGGTAACTCTGCACATCAAAGACTTCTATCTGAGGTATGCACCACAGCACTAATTGAGTGAGGACATATAAAAGAGAATTCACGTTGTGGCGAAGCAAAAGGTCTTCAATAGCAATGCAGCCGTAGAGAGAAGCCACACCATTCTCTGTTATTCTCCCACATTCCTATGGTTCACAAAGTTGTACAATAAGACTTAATAGATGAAGCTAAAATGTCCTAATAAAGCATTACTTATAAAGCCTAAGTGTCTTAATAAACCTCTAGATGAAGAGAAATCAATCCCGGCCATCCAGCTGAGATGATAGGTTGAGAATCTGAGAAATAAAAGTCAAAACAAAAGGTGAACAAAACTAAGAAATGGCACTAGATTATATGGTGATTTGTTTCTCCAAGTAACAATTTTTTTTACCTGAATTTAAGTGTAAACATCCTAGTAACGAAAGCTCGGTCAAGTGCGGACAGCTTTGCGTGAGAACAAATAAATCATCATTGGTCATCCAACGAGTTACCCTCTCAAGCCTTAGTTTTCTCAGGCTCGGCATAGAAAGCTTAAAACTTTGAAGTGATATGTCACCGAAACAATAGGACAAAGCTAACTCTTGTAGGTGCTTCAATGATGTCACAATACTTGTCAAGGCAGAATCAGATATTTCCTAGCAAACCAACAAAAAAAAACCAGTTAAAGAAAGAAGAAAAAACTCACTTATCTTTGAAAAATCCAAGGATCAGAACTACAATACCTGAAAATAAAGGACGATAGACTCTAGCAAAGGACAAGCAGAAGATAGAAGCTTTAAAGCATCTTCACCTAAGGAAGCACCCAAACCCACACTTATAGCTCGTAGGAACGAAACTGCAGGTCTCAAAGACTCAAGAGAGAAATAACAAAACCCCCAGCCAATCTCAAGCTCCTCCAATCCACTTCCCTTGCTTAAACATTCATACACCTCTTGACTAGAAACCAACTGAGAGAAACTTTCACTTCTCCCTTCAATCTGTAATTGTAGCAGATTCTTACATCCCCTGGCTTTAAGGCTTTTTAGATTAGGATTTTCGCTAATTACACGAGCAAGAGCCATATTAGATATCTGTAAAAAGCTCCAAAAATTAGCGGGGCTGAAGCTAAGTCCTGTGGGAGTAAGATATGCTCTCTACTGAATGAATGACTGACCTTGGTATTTGAAATATCAAGTGCTTCCAAGGAAGAGCCAGAGAATCCACGTAGCACATTGTCTGAAACGTGTGTATCCCTTAAGCAAAGGCTCTTCATTTTATGTGTCCGAGTTATCAAGTTTAGAAGCGATGCCTCACTAATTCCTGAAAATGTAACACTACAATTATGTTTAGAGTCCATCATCTTTTACATCAAAAAGAGACTGAAATGGAAAAAGATACACACCCTCGCATTTACTCATGTGCAGCATCTGAAGATTCGATGCTAATGAATTTGAGTCCACATGCTCATTGGTCATAGAAGTACTAGCGCATAGAGCCGAGATCGAACTCTCCGAAAAAGAGGTATAGCAAACTATGAGAGAGTGTAACTTCTTACTCCTCTGTATAACATATGCTATACATGCATCTGAGAGTAGTGCACACCCTTTTATGTTCAGGTAACATAAAGAATCACATAATCTAGAGATGCTCCTTAGATCCGTATCTGTTACAAGGAAAATTAAAACGAGGCATAAGCTATAAAAATATACAGTTTAGCTACCTTTAAGTTTATTAACAGCAAGAAGAAAATAGTTGGGATTTGAATTTTCAAAGTAGAGCATAAGACTAACCACATACATCAGTTCTACCCTTCAGCGTTAGTCTTGTAATATTTGAAAGCGAACAGTGACTCTGGCCAGAATCAAAGAAATTACTTCCAGCTGTTAAGAAGATGATGGGTGGAGTCTGAGCTAAACCTGGACTTGAGTAAAACACCGATGCTTGACCCGGTATTATAGGAACGATATCAACGGTTAAATCAACATCAGTAAGCTGGAGAAAATTCTGTAGAAGTTGAATAATAGTGGACACCTTGATGTTTAAGAGATAAGCAGCTCTCAGTTTTCTTAATGATGGGAATGACTTGGAGAAGCACTTGACTGCAACTTTATAATCAAGCCTCTGACACTTGGAAATATCAACCTCTTTCACCGTTTCAAAAGCTAAAAGTGGTAAAGTTTCATCTTCAGGGTTCGTTAGGAAACTTTTTAGACTCTTTCTCCACAAGGAGTTTGTGAAATATGTTCTAGGAAGTAGTGACAGTAGCAGAATGGCTTCATTTAACTGCGGGCATCCTGAGAGGTCCATTCTCTGATTCAGGGAACAAATGCATAATTAGACAGGACGACACAAAGTATCAATGACTCAGATTTTTATCAAAATGAATCTTAGACATCCATTGTCTAAATATATGAACTTATGAGACATATGAAACTGGTTAGCAAACATCAAGGAAGAAACTTTGTTTAATATATAATATACCTCTGAGTATTCTGTCAGACGAACTCTAAGATCAGCAGGAGGGCCATCTCTTAGACTATCGACCAAGCATTTGGATGACATTTTCCTTAGTTTTATAACCAATTCAATGCTTTGATCAGCAAACTTTGAGAAATTATGAGACTTGCTTCTTCCTGAAATATGGGAACAAATTTGACTAAATGACTATCTGCTATATTCCCAAGTAAGAGATATATATCACACACATCTGTCATGATATTACCTGCAATAAACCACAGAGGCAAAAGACTAAAATGAACCTGCAATATAATTGACCAGAAAACAACCTAAACTGTGAACCACAGTTCCATGTAAGCTAAATATGTATAAGAATGAGCAAAACCATTGGATTCCGGTTTTTTTTTTTTCTTTTCTTTTTTCTTCTAGAGTGCTTAGAAAAATTTCCAATTCAAAGTGGATCATTTTCACAGACAAAAAGTGACTCTGGCTTTAAATCCACATGAGCCCTTTGATCGCAAAATAAAGCACACCCGCATCAAAAATATAGTTAACAAAATATAGATACATGTTTTTTTTACTGTTAAGTTTCTCTTTGCATAAAAAACAGACCTAAACATTACCTGTTCCATCAAGTTGATAATGTTATCCTTACTACTCTCTGACAAGTTAAACATTCTTTTGTCGGCATCAATCCAAACAAGAAGTGCATCAGCAAGATGCATCTCACTGTCAGAGTTTGGTCAAAGGTGTGAGAATATAAGATTTTTTTTTGCATTAATAAGATAGACAATGGGCAAAAACCTACCTGTGTACGGTCAGGTGGGGATGTTTTATGCCGCAGATCAACAACTCATATGGAACATTTCCAAAATACTTATCAGATTGTACCAGCATCTGCAGAAAACATAAGGATCAGTTATTAGCTATCAAAGACTACAATATAGGAAGCCTACAATAAGTTACATACGAAATTCTTTGCAAGATAGGCTGCACAGAGATCTTGCACGAAGTCTACAGCTGTAAGTATCAAAAAGTCATGTGTTAAAGATATAGATGATGTCAACACCTAACACAGTGAGCATAACATTGAATTTAAAATAACTTTGAATCATGATTCAGAGGAATTTAACTAATTTTACAACTGATAATAAAGGTTTTCTCGAGATTCTAACCACGGTCGACACCGTATCTCCATATCTGAATAAGGTCAGATAATTCTAGTTGTGGTGATGCCAACACTGAAAGCCAGCTCTTGCATCTAGAGATAAGCCTCTCCACTCCAAAATACAGTGCAGCCTATATTCTCCATTCATACTTTCCACAATCAGCTTGAAACTAAAAAGCATGTAACAATAGAGAAGAGCAAAAAAAAAAGAGTAGCAGAGGGATTGATACAAAGAGCTTACGTCGAACAGAGGTAAGAAACTACTGGATGTAATATCAATGGAGCCACCATAGATACATATCAGAAGATTCAAGAAAGTCTCCAGGTTCCATTCTATAGAGATGTGATCGAGGCCTGATTCGCTGTTACAAATCCAATTTCACTTTGATTGAAAACTAATAAACACAACACAAACTAGAACCGACAAAGACACTAACAAAAAAAAATCAAATTTTTACTTGAAGCTTCCGCCAAGAAGGCCATGGAAATAAGAGGATTCCTGAATGAGCCTGCATAGAACACGAAAAATCAAGAATCACTACACTATTACTGAAACAAATATTTCGAAGAGCTCGAATCCAACTTGACCCCGAGAAGATTTCAAGATTGGGGATGAGAAGTAGGACACTTTCCTTGTTCGATGAGCTCCAACTTTTACTCTTCCGTAGCAGAGTATCCCTGACAAATCCCAGGTTGCAATTTCCGAAGCTGAGATTGAGATTACTTGACACGGAGAAGATTCGTCTTGTTGACATGGATTATTATTAGTATTCACGACGAGGATCACGAAATCATCGAGCAAGCTTCTTTGTGCCATTCGTTTCTGCATCAAAATGAAAAGAGAAAGATACAGTCGGCGAATTAAGTTCGTTTTCATTACCAAACCACTGTTAAAAATGAAGATTTTTTAAACAGAAGAAGACTCAATGACAGATACCAGATCGAACCGAACGGGACTGAACCTACATCGTCCAAATTATTAAATTTCCCGGATAAACCGGTGCATCCTCGACTCGTATAAGTAAATTGCTTCCGGAATTTCGGTTCCCATTACCAAACCGGACATACATTGGTGGTTTAATTGAACAAGAGTCCTTCCGTTTCGATCTTCCCTCTGCAAAAAATTGACTAAAGAGAAGAAGTCCACTTGAAGCGAATACAAAGAATATCGGTGATCCGTGTGTTTCCGACATCATCGACACCGTATGCATCACTGGGTTCGAGCTTCCTCTTCCGATTTCACCGGAAATCCTCCACAGCCGAGGAGGTAATTGTTCTCTTTTCCTATTCTTCTCTATCACGGCCCTCGATTCCATACGATTCGATTCAACTGAATTCTTGGTGTTTTAAAAAAACAAAAACAGTGGACATACAGCTGTCAATGTCGGAAAATCCATGGTGGTCGTGTTCGGCGGTCTCGTCGATAAGAAATTCCTCAACGACATAATTGTTTATGATATTGGTATAATCATCACCCTCTCATCCCTTTATCTTGTGTCTCGGAAAAAAATTCTGTTTTTTTTTCTTAAAGCTTTTAATTTTTTCGCATGCGATATGCGGAGAAGTTTACTCTCCCATTTTTCGGTTCCTAGATCAATCGTCCCAAGAAACTTTAATACTTCATTACAAATTATTTCAGCCTAGGATTATTGGTTCGTTTTGTTCTTCTGATTAGCTTATTATCAAGGACGTTGCTTTCCTTGTAAATGAGTAGTGTTTCTGCTAGTTTATCGAATGTTAGCTTGGTTAGGCCGATGCTTCATCAAAGATGGTTCCTTTGCAAAAACATGAAAAAACTTAATGCCTCACATGAGATTATTGGATTCGATGTTGAAAATGAATCAGATGGATACTCCCTTACTTGTTTCGCTAGTCTTGTCTAGTACTTCATATTTTGAGTATCTTTTTTTCTCCTTCTCCTAGTTTTGAGTATTAGTGAAACTAGTTTCTTTTCAAGTATAGGTGGTTATACCATTCAGCGTTGTTAATCATGTGAGAAGTTGTTGTCTTATGATTGCTTGTTCTTTATCCTGTCGACTAGAAAACAAACTCTGGTTTGAGCCAGAATGCACTGGCAGCGTGTCGGATGGACAAGTGGGTCCTTCACCTCGTGCATTTCATGTTGCCATCACAATCGATTGTCATATGTTCATCTTTGGTGGACGTTCTGGTGGCAAGAGGTACGCACTGGTGTTGTTTTAGTTATAGCGGTTTTAGATTCTATTTTCACCGGCCACAAATAGCTTATTTCTATGAATCAATATTTCAGGTTGGGCGACTTTTGGGTTCTAGATACAGGTATGTATTGTCGTGTGAGTTTTACCTGCCTGAGAATTCTTATTACTTTGCTTTTCACACTTCTATTATATCTCCATTCATGACGGCTGCTAACGTTTGCTGCAGATATATGGCAGTGGTCTGAGCTGACTAGCTTCGGCGACTTACCTACGCCTCGTGATTTTTCTGCCGCTGCTGCTATTGGGAGCCAGAAAATTGTACTGTGAGTATCAAACTTTAGATGTTCATTAGTTTAATTTTGCGCCTGCATAGCTAAACCTAGATCTTTGGCAGGTGTGGCGGCTGGGATGGTAAAAAGTGGCTGTCAGATGTGTATGTTATGGACACAAGTAAAACCTTACTTCTCTCATCTACATCAGTTTTGCAAACAACTTTTTTTGGTTGCTGATAATGCTAACTTTCTTGGTATCCATTAGTGTCCCTTGAATGGATGGAGCTGTCGGTTTCGGGGTCGTTGCCACCTCCTAGATGTGGTCATACAGCCACCATGGTTGAGAAACGGTTACTTGTTTTCGGTGGCAGAGGTATATACTACACCAAAACTTTTAAGATACTTGTTTTGGCATATTCAGTACAAAAAATGTTGCTACTCTGGTTTCTTTTCCCTTTTCTTACCGAATACCGCAATTGATAAATGCTAAATTTCTATTCTCCCTTCTCATTCATCAAAAAATGATAAGGATGCTGATGTATTTCATTTACCCATCGTTGTCAATTACTAACTTCTATGATTAATGAAGAAGTTTCCTTTCCAATCTGAAGGATTTATACTTATAAATGCATTACCTGGTTTGATATTTCTTTGGTTCTGAGGGGTCATGATCATAATTTGTTTGGCTTGAGTTGATACAACTAAACTGAAATTATGCTGTGTGATCTTTGACAGGAGGTGGTGGCCCTATCATGGGTGATTTGTGGGCTTTGAAGGGTCTAATAGATGAAGGTTCATCCTTAACTAATTTTCTTACAAATGCATTGAATCTTGTAGGAGCACTCTCTTAAGTTGTCTTCTATCTTATATTCTGTTTTCTGATCTTATTGTGGTTTACCTTTGTTGTGGAAGAAAGAGCGTGAAACGCCTGGATGGACCCAACTCAAGCTTCCTGGCCAAGCACCATCATCTCGATGTGGTCATACAGTTACATCCGGAGGACATTATGTATGTCCTTTTCAGCTTCTGTTTGCTCTTTTTTATCTCTTTCTACAATCAAGATACTATTCATTTTGTTTTTGCTTTTCTGTATGGGTAAGTTTATATGACATACATCATTAATTTTCTTTATGCAGCTTCTGTTATTTGGGGGACATGGAACTGGTGGATGGCTGAGTCGTTATGATGTCTATTATGATGACACTATAATTTTGGACAGAGGTAGATTTTTGCTCCCTCGTCTCATTAGATCTATTTCCTGCTCAAGGATTACCAAAATTTATCAGCCTGCAAATCCAAAATCCACCTCAGTAATTTACTATAGTACAATCTAGTGAGAACTGTGATGTATATAAAAAATTCTCACTGTGCTTTGTTATAGTTTCTGCTAATTTTTTATTTTCACATTCTAGTAACTGCTCAGTGGAAGCGCTTACCAATAAGCAATGATGAGCTTCCTCCTCCTCGAGCTTACCATTCCATGACTTGTATCGGAGCTCGTCACCTTTTACTTGGTGGGTTTGATGGAAAATCGACCTTTGGTGATCTTTGGTGGTTGGTTCCCGAAGGTATTTTGTTCTTATTTGTACTGATGTTTTACCTCCAAAAACTTGCCAACTTGGTTATCTGTGTACAAGCATCATTAGTATTATCTTCTTTCTTTACCTAATTAGTATTATCTTTGGATAAATTTTATATCTTAAAATTTTTGGTATCGCAAGACGAACTAACATGGTGTTGGTCGTAGAGTGTAGGCTATGTAGCTACACTTCATTTTCTAGCATGCTCTTTTTCTTCATCAAGTTTGTACCTGATTGGAAGTTATGAAGTTTTACGCATTTGATTGAATATTAGTGAAGCCTTCTGAAATGTTCATATTTGTGGTTGAAAGAAGAAATGTATGTGAAACTCTAGATAGGGACCTAACTCAAAACTTTGCCGCTTTCACCACATCAACAACCTCAACCTACTCGTTTATTTTTTTTTTCCTCAGATGATCCGATAGCCAAGAGGTCATCTGTACCTCAACTTAGAAATCCTCCTGAAATTAAAGAGTCAGAGAGAGTATTGGACAAGGTAATAGAAGTTCCTACATATCTTATGTGTTTCTCGTCAATGTAATCAAATTAGCTTTTCAACTTGTTTAAACAATTGAGAGTCTGGTAACACAGGACAGAGGACAAGAGGGATCCGCTATTGTTGAATTGCAGAAGAAAATGGGAATATCTGTTTCATCAGGATTACGCCTTCAAATTCCTGAGGAGTCAGAAGATCAAGAATTCGTTGAATTAGGAAAAAGATTGATTGAGGGAGATGTAGTTGATGATCGAGCTTCTATGGTTCAGGTGATTTTTCGTCTGTCTATTTCAGGATGTGTGATTGTGCTATCCTGTACTAAAATGCTTCCCCAATGAAAAGATGGCAGCTCAAGCACTTCGTCAACATTGGAAAGAGTCCACTCCTATAACTTTACAACTAAAAGAGCTTGGTTCCTTACTTCGAGATTATCAGCGACTTGTTACCCGAAAATACACGTGAGTTGTTCTTACCCATGGCAATATTTTTGGACTCAGTTCTTGTTTATGTCGATTATCTTTATATGTCCGATTCAAATGGCTGTTCCTTTTTGCGCGTGGAACCACCAAATGACCATGAAATAATTTAGTTAAATCCCGTGAGAATTTAGAAGTGACATATAACATTGACATGGATATCATTATTATTTCCTGAATATGCCCTTGAGACTTGTTAATCCGAAGAATTTTCGAAGCTGATTCATTTCTTAAGGTAGTGAGATCCTCACAGTAAAGGTTATTGTAAAAGCATTGCTCTGTATCCCTTGTACATGTTATGAAAACATTTGCTGCTTCCTTTCCTTCCTACATGCTTGTTTCCATCGCTGTGGCGGGTGTGTCTCAGTGCACAGAACAGCTTAACATCTGCTGACTTTGGCCTCCCCAGAATGAAGACCTTTACGTTTTATCATATCAAAAGTTCTTCCGAGGTAATACTGCATACTTCCCTCCTCTTATTACGTTTTCTTGAACATCATCCATGATCAACTTGTTGCATCATGGTAATGACACTTGTACGAATCTCACCCTGTTTTTCTGTGGCTCAGAGCCTAAAATTCTATTCTAAAGTTGATTTGAGAACCTGTACGATTTTTTCAAGTTTTCTTAAATCTTCTTTATAATATGTATTATTAGGATCAACTTTTTTGCATCTCAAACATACGTCAGGCTTATTTGGATCCACGCATGCTCTGACATGTCTAGTTTACATTGCTATTCTCAGTTGCGGATGGATGACATCCCGAAGTTGCTGGAAGAATATAAAACCCTTCTAATCTGATTGAGGAGCACTGCCATGAAAACTCACGAGAAGAAACAACCAATCTTTTAGGTCTGAACTTCTAAAATCCTGAGGCAAACCTTTTTTTCCATTCACATTCTTTTACACATTTTTTCTCACTTTAGGAGAGAAACTTAAATCCATATATAATGGCCAAAACTCAAACAGGTTTCCGTATAAAAAAGGCAAATTCTATTCGCGCAAGCACCCAACAGTCTTGTTGATCTCTTCCAGCTTCTTCACCTTTAGTCTTTCGCTTTCAGCCTGTAGCTGCCAAGAAGATCACCGAGCTTGCGATCAGCAATATCACTGCAACCAACAAATCTAAAAGTCAAAAAGAGAATCAGATCCGTTGATAGACAATAGATATGTCCAACTTTTTTTTGAGTCAAGGACACAAATATATACGAATATGTAAGATTCCTACTATGAAAGTGCTATGTGTGGTACACTCATTGATATTTTATGGTTGGTTAGTTTAAGATATGGATTTTGGCGAATACGTAAGACCTCCGTATGTTTCGTGTCTTTTACCAACAAGGCAAAAAGCTTTTGTCCTTGTCTCTAAATATACTTTACACATGTATATACATCTTTCAGTTTTCTCTCGTTTGAAGCCTGATTCAACCGGTATTGGTATTGCCATGCAGCAGCTGATAGAAATTAGAAGACATGAATTTATTGGAGCGGTATATCATGCGTAAGTGACAGAGGAGAACCATCATCAAAGAATGAATTAAATGCACACTAACACTATTTACAAGTTGGGAGAAAAAACATAAGAGCTATTTGTGTTGGGATGCATCAGCTCCGAAAGAGAAGGCTTGATATCCCGTGGGGCTAGTCAGCTTCCCAGAGCCGCTGCTGCTACTAACAGAGAGGTCAATCTCATCCCTACGAGCCACCAGAGGGATTGGTCGTTGAGGTATAGAGATAACAGTGAACTCATTACTCTCCAGCATTTTCACCACTTGATCCATTGTTGGTCTTGCGTGTAGCTGAGGGTGAGAGCAAAGCACTGCTATCAGCACATACTTCTCCAAAACCTCCGGAGATCCCTTCTCAGGCATCCCGTCTTCCACCACGTCCAAAGTCTGCCCTTCTCTGACCAATGACCACGCCCAGTCAGCCACCGACACAGGCTGGCCATCGTCGTCTGTCACAATCGCCTTTCTCCTACTCAGAAGCTCTAGAAGCACCACACCAAAGCTGTACACATCGCTCTTCTCTGTCAATTGCCCGTACAGAGCGTACTCTGGCGCTACGTACCCCATTGTTCCTGCGACCCTCGTGCTCATATGAGTCATTCCTTCAGGGTTGAACTTGGCTAGTCCAAAGTCTGCAACTTTGGCCTCAAACCTCTCGTCCAAGAGAATGTTACTAGCCTTGATATCCCTGTGGATGATTGAAGGTTGTGCTCCGTAGTGTAGGTAAGCCAGTCCTCTCGCCATCCCAAGCGCGATCCTCTGTCTTAAAGGCCAAGAAAGCTGAGTCTCCAAGTCTCCAAAGAGATGGTCGTGGAGACTACCATTACTCACAAGATCACACACTATGATCCTCTGGTGACCTTCGTAAGGCGTAGTCGCTGTGCAGTAGCCTCTCAGTGCCAGAAGATTCACGTGGCGTATGCTCGCGATGACCTCAACTTCATGAGCGAAGTTGGCGTCACCACCAGCGGAACAGTTCTTGAACCTCTTGAAAGCAACCTCGGTGCCGTCTTGCAACACGCCCTTGAACACGTTCCCGTAACCTCCCCTGCCTATGATGTTGTTCCTTGAGAAACTGTTGGTCGCTTTCTTGATCTCTTCGAAGCTGAATTTAACCAAAGTTGTGCTCCCGCTCATTGAGTCTAGCCTAGATTGAGTAATACCCGCTTCTAAACTATCTCGCTGCTTCTTCATCTTCCTCCGATCAAAATCTTTCCTTTTCCTCCTGTAATACCAGAAGAGCCAAGCAGAGGCAACGAGCAACACAGCAGCAAGTAATGGAACTAATATCTTCACCATCTTCTTCCCGTTCTTCCCGGAGCTTCCAGAAGCCAGATCGAGCTGAAACAAGCATTTCGCTGTGCCTTTGTCCGTAGGGCCGTACCGGTTAGCGTGAGCAGCGGCGTAAATCGACGGGAAAGCTGCACAATCGGAGACATTTCCGACGGAAGTTCCGGTGAGAAAGGCCTGAAACGAGGACAAGCTCTGAGTGCAGGAGGCGCAAGGTGTATTGCTCTCAAGGGAGAGGTTGCAGCGCATCACGGCCGTGGTGAGAGTGGAATTAGGGATTAGGGATTCGAATTGAGACCTGGTGGTGATGTTCATGCATCCCTGTGAGATCCACGGCGTCTGGAAACCACATCTAGACCGGACATCGAAGCGAGGGAGAAATCCGGCGATCGACGACTGTAAAGCAGCCCAGCAAGAGGCGGCTGAATCGGACGGCGGGAGGAAAGAGCCAGTCTGCCGGAGATGGTGAGAGTAGAGGAGACGCAGACCTTGGAGGAGGTATTGGCAGGTGGTGGCGCCGTCGGGGCTAGGTCGCCGGAACGGTTGCAGAACGGAAAAGTCGAGAGGACATGAAGAGTTCTGAGCTGCGACTAAGGAGGAGGCTGTTATGGTGAAGAGTAGTGTATAGACGACGGCGCTTCGACGGAGAAACATCGTCGGCAGGAATCAGACGCCGGCGAAAAGGAATAAGGGAAGAGAGAGGATTACAGTTAATTGACTTGTTTTCCTAATAGGAACATCTTTCATTATTTTTCATCATCATTGACCAAATTACACATTCTCTCAAGTGTATTGTGTGTTTGTGTGTAAAATAATATAACTTGGCACAAAAAACAAAATTCTTCTTTGGTCAAACATCACATGATCTACGAAATTGCATGAGAACTTTCCTTCATACATATTATTCAAATGGTTGTTAGTGGTAATCTGATGAGAGGATGATGATGATAATACTAAAAATTATTTGATTGGATCCAAGTTCTAACTTTTCCATTACTGTTTTTTACTTTTTGTATTCAGGCCTAATTGCATTAATTTATATAACAAATGTGGGACAACATTATATAAAATCCATACGTGTCTTTATATCATCTGCCATGTGGCAATAATTTATAGCTAGTATATATTACTACTGTAAATAAAGTTTTGTGTCCGAATTTGGAGCATTAGTACGAAGACGCAAAAGCCCAAAAAGAGCCCAACATAATCCTCCGTTTAAACTAAACGACCCAAATCTCTTCTTCTTTCTTCAACCTTTATGAAGGACATTGCTTTGCCTTTGACACAATCCCAAAACAAAGCAGTCACGCCAATGGAAAAGTAAAGAAAAAGAGGCCAAACTTACCTTATTAGACTTAGAAATGTATTACAACAACTTAGACCATCTTTGTCTTTTCTCTATCCCCTAAAACAACTCGAACTCAAGATGATCTCCCATGGCTTTACATTCAAGATACCCATCATTATTCCCCTGAGGAGAAGTCGCTTCCGTTGCACCATTCTCATAGATATCCGGTAGCTCAGGCGGTACAGCGCAGCGGATGAGAGCCCAATTCAACCCTTCAAAGAAATGATGTCTCTTGATCTCTGCAGCTCCTTTCTCTGACCCGAGTCGGCTCTCTGGATCCTTCATAAGCAACCTTCTGATCAAATCCTTTGCCTGTGAGCTCACAAGCGGGCTATCAGGAAACTTGAGGTTCTTAAACACAACGTTGGACAGTGTCTCCTCATTGTCGTAGCCTTTGAAAGGTGTCTTCCCGTATAAGAGCTCATAAAGAAGGACACCGAACGTCCACCAGTCTACTGCAGCACCGTGTCCTTCTCCTTTAATGATCTCCGGTGCTAAGTACTCGTGCGTTCCTACAAACGAATTCGATCTTGCTTCCGTTGGTTCAGCCACAAGCTGAGGCAGTGATCTCAGCTGTTGTGTCAAAAGATCAGGCCTTTTCGGTTTTCTTGAGCCTCCGGTTGATGAGAGCAGTCTAGGGGTGAAACATGGGACCCGACACGATGGTTCAATACATAGAGGTTGTATGCAGTTGGATGTGTTGTATGGACCCGACATTCTTGCTGGATCTTTCCCGGGTGGAGAAGTTGATCTGAGAAGAGTCGGGTTCACCGCACATCTGAGTGAGAGGTCAAAATCTGTAAGCATGATGTGACCATCTTCTCGGACTAGAATGTTCTCTGGTTTCAAATCTCGGTATATAACACCAAGCATGTGTAAATACTCCAGCGCAAGAAGGACTTCTGCTACATAGAACCTGTGAACAAAAGTCATCATTTTTACTTGTGCGATCATAACAAATTCGTAATAACGATGTGTAAGTAATCTTTACCTAGCTGCTGGTTCGGAGAAACACCTACTGAGCTGTTTTTGCCTCAGGACATGAAGATCACCACCGGGACAATACTCCATTACCAGACACGATAAATTATCCGAAGTGAACTGCGCATACAAGGTAGGCAGAAAAGGATGGTCCAACATTTTAAGGATTACACGTTCCGCCTGTGCCCTAGGTGTCTTTTTCCGCCGGGCCAAGAACTCGATGTCCATGACCTTTATGGCGAACAGGCAGTTTGTACCAACCAGCTCAGCAAGATAAACTGTTCCTATATCTCCACAACCAAGCTTTTTCAAAAGGTTGAAATGTCGGAGTCCTAAAGAGCCATACTGCAACTTGACGTGCTTAATTGCTTCCCATCTCACATCCATAGACATGTGAGGTTTATTGCCACAGCTAAACCTGCTCAGATTGCTCTCTTCACTCATGCTTGTGCTGCTGCTGTAATCCCCTAGGCTATCCTTTGAGCTCAAAGAGAATTCGAACTTTTCGCTAAAAGTTGGATTCTCTCTTTTCTGCTCATCCGTATCACCTTTTCCACAAGAATCGGAGGAGCCCTTGTTGGCCTCTTTATTAGACTTCACAATGCGAATGAGATGAGAGCTTGCGAGTGATCCCTGATTTGCTTCTATACTGCCATTTTTTGAGAAAGAGCCGTTTGAGCATTTCTCAGTATTATAAGTAGTATTTGTGGGCGGGTGGTTGTCAGTGCTGGAGCTCTTCAACGCACAGTTGCATTTCTGGCACAGAAGTTCACTTGCACTAGGCTCTGTGGAAGTATCATCTTTGTCGATTAGTTTTGAGGCAGAAGCTACAGCGATTCTTAACTTCTTCTTAACCAAAAGCTTTCTTTTTGGCCGGGGTTTGGGACGTGGGATATTACTTCTTGTTACCTTGCTTACCGATTTTCTGTTGTCTGTTCCTGAACTAGATGTGTTATCCAACCTCCCTATTAGCTCTGAGTTCAGAGCATTTGGCTCACTTTTCACTCTAGCTGATGAGACGATGCTCTTGTCTAGCTCTTCAGCATCAACTTTGCTGCCAGAACACAAAGGCAGCGAGTTAACATGTTTGTCTATTTCTACTATACCATCTTCAATGACCACATGAGGAGGAGATGCAGCACTTTCATCTATCTCTATCTCAAAATCTCCACTAGCAGAACTGAAAGAAGATCCAGATATGTTGGATTTATGCAGCGAGGAAGTCTCTACCATTGCCTTTAATCCGGATCTGTTTCCATTTACGCCGAGAAAGATTTCAGCCTGAGATGGTTCAGAAATGGAGTTCGAAGCCTCTGTCTCAATGACATCAAACCGCTGAGGCAGACTCTGGGAAGAGCTGGGTATATCATCTACAGGCGTCAAAGATATTTCAACCAAGCTCTTACCCTTGTCCACAGGAAGACCAGACCTGCCAGCAGACTCATTCAAAACTTGTCTGTAAAGACTCTGTATCTTGTCTGCTTCAGAAACCCTCGGAGATGCAGCTGCAGATTTTGATAACCGTTTCTGAGCAGCCATTTCTGAAGCCTTTGATATGCAAAGATCTCTCAAGGCCTGCTTCAGTGAAATTGAGTCAGAGAGACCAACTCTTGGTGATCGAGGTGGACCTATGGGAAAGGGCTTTTTCATAGCACTTTTGTTCGAAGGGCTTGTGCTCCTGCTCGGACCAGCGCTTGCGCTCGTCTCAAGATGATGAAAAGAAGAGCCCATCACTCTCCCGGGTGATGGTTTTATAGTTATAGACTGGAAAAGCTGATCAATGTCATACTCCATAGAACCTTGTTTTAGTGCATGACGCTCCATATCTTTGCTTGATCGCAATGCTGTCTCACAATATCTGCTAGAATGTTTAGCCAACCTGACCACATCCTTCTCCTCAACAATTTCACAAGCACCCGCTAACGATCCCATTTGCAATGAGTTACTTTATCAATACAGCTTTTTAAACAGTGGAGCTTCTCTCATGCTGATATTAGTCCCAGATTTCAGACACAACAAGAAGTACTTCAGATCATGCAAGGACTTTGTTCTGAAACACCATGAGAGACTCATCTTCCTTGATTCATTCTAAAACGTCCGAGTACAAAAACCTGCAACAATCACAATCATTTGAATCAAACCAGAAGTAACTCGAAAATATTATTACAAATGAATCAAACAACAATGTTCCAAACAAAGAGCAATGTCTATTTGAGTAAAAAAAGGAAGATGTAACAGAGAAATGCAATGATCAAAGTAAGGAGCTGGAGACGCAAAGGGAAGCTAAAGATCCAAAAAGGAAACTGAACAGGTGAAGTAATCATAGTTATAGACTCAAATGATGAACCCTACAGAGGTAAAGCTAGGTACTTTAGACTTTAATAATCAGAAAGAACACATTTTTTGGGAGATTTCGATGGACCTATCAATCACATTGATAAAGGAGAAAAAAAAAAGTAAAATATGAAGATTCAAGTCTTAACCAAATCCAGCGAGAACGAAGACCTTCTTAAATCAAATTTTTTAAAAAAATTAAAAATCTCGATCCCAGATCTCATTGAAGCTAAAATAAGCAGAATGCTAAGAAGTAAGAACAGTAGCTGAAGTGAAGATTCAACCTTAAAAAATATATATCGAAGATGGCAAAATTATCAAGAGATTCAAAGTGATTCACATCAAATCCAGTAAGATGCGAGAACAATGAAAAAGAAAATGAAGCTCACTATGTATTGCACAAGCTCATTGCCCAAGATAGAAGAGAAGAAAGGCGTACCCAAGAACATTAGTGGGCAAAATAGGTTCCAGAGACTCATAGAGACTACCCAAAACAAAAACAAAAAACCCTAAATGGCTAGAGCTTGAAGAGAATCAACAAAGAGAGTAAAAATGTCTTTTTTAAAAAAAAAAAAAATTGGAGGATTTTGGTGTTTAGCGTTCGGAGAAGAGTTGTGTTCTCAGTGTAATGATAAAGTTGAAAGGCGAAGTGGGACCCGAAGCATATGTTTGCGGGTCTCATGTTTCGCTGAAAATTACGTCCAAATTCGTCGTTTCCTTTTTCTTATTTTCTTTCCGTCTTTATTACACATTTCACATCACTCTCTTTTCGAAAATTTATTGTAGCATTTCGTTATTTTTTTCCTTTTCTTTTAAAACTTGTATAGTTTACCTTCTCTCTATTTGCCGACCAAATAACTAAAACGAAAGATAATTTCAATTTTCTTTTAATTTTAATCTATGGTCTTTTAATTTTAATCTATGGTCTTTTTGTTTGACAGCGAAAAAATTATCTTATCACAAGTTGAAAAAATGGCACATGGGCAAAAACAAAAAGATAGTCGATCCTGGACTAAAACTCATAAAACCTTTGTCAAAAATAAAAAATAAAAAAAAATCATAAAACATTAATGTAGTGGTATGTAACTAAGTATAGTTCTTAATTTATGATGGACATCGGCTCAAGGATTCAAGTAACAGAACATCTTGTTATGATTGTTTTATAATTATGGGCCAAAACTTTTTTTATTACTTAAGACGATCCACTACATAGAGTCGAGCATGTGAGAAAAATTCGATTGTTGGCTTAAACACTTGTTCTTTTGTTATCAATTTCGATAAATGCGTAGCTCGAGCATCATACACGTCACGCGTTGCATTGTAAGTGTCTTCGCAAACCAGAGGACAGGCTACCAAGCCATGGAGGGTAGAAGATATATGCGCACCACACGTTAGATTTGTTTGTTTTCCTTTCAAACAATTAGATGTCTTTTATATATATATATATATATGACAAATCTATCAATTATCGGGGAACAAAATTGTCAGAAAATACGAGTGACCGATATGTGCTTTTTTGGTTTGATGTGAGCTCTGTTTTTTCTTTGATGACGTATCTAATTTCTTAGACCATCTCCAATGGAGAGATCTTCTAAAGAGTTCTCATCTAATTTTTTAATATTTTGTTTGTTTCTTTTACAAATAAGATTCTTTATAAATGTGTTTAAGTTTTGAAGCCTCTAATGAGGGTCTCTTGGAACAAAAAAAATATATATCAAAATTCAGAAACCAGTTGATGAATTCCCAAATCACACATAAGAAAAAATTCGATCCATCTAACAAATCTATAATCGAAACCCAATCTGATAAATGTAAGATGATTCCTTAACTACTCAATTTATCTAAGAAATTGGGATGAATCCAGACAAAAATTGAAGAAATCCAAAGAAATTTACCCAGCTTTCCATCTCTCCAACTCTTTCTAAACCCAGAAATTTGCAGAACTACCTCGCCATGACTCAAATCGACTTGACATGCATGAAGGAGACAATATTTTTTTCGCATCGATTTGCAGAGCTCCCTGTCTTCATCGCGATGAAGAAGAACAATTTTTTATCAAACGATTCCTGAAGAGAGAGAATTGGATGGTGCAAAAATAAAATAAAAAAATATAATTATGCCTTAGGCAATCATATTTTGACACGTCAGAGTCTCTCAGGATCAATTAAATCTTTTAAAATGAGAACCGTTTCTCACTTTAAAAACTATTTTATCTTTAATTTTAATGTTTAATTAGCCTGAGATTCTCTTAAGAGACCTCCCTTAGAGGTGCTCTTATGTTCTTTTTCTCTTGGACGCATATTATTATTACCTTTTTATGTTTATCAAAAAGCCTTTTGAACGACATTCCACATTATGATTAGCCAAATCTCGAAATTATATGATTATCATCACTCCACAATTCCATTCAAAATATAGCGGGCCGTCTAACATAACATTACATGAAATGCACTGTTTAACTGATTTTAGAAGATAAATGACTTTGGTCTTTGACTCTTTGGATCTCGTCCATCTCTACGATTATACTTCAGTAACTTGAATTCCTACAGTAAATTTGTTTTTCTCCCGAAATCACTGACGATTCTATTACTATTAGTTGACAAAGAATTGACATTTGACAGTTGGAATGGTTGTTACTTGTTAGTGAAAGATATATAAAAAATTATCACTAAAAGTCGTGAAGAGTCGATTTCGGTATACACTTTTAAGTCGGTTTAGTCTTCGGTTCAGCTCAAATGGAGAAAGAGATGCTTGTAGCAGCAACGCCCAAATCTCGTCGAAGCCCAAGATGAGGACACAGAGAAGAAACTTTCTCTTCTTTGGTCCACCTACTTATTAATTCATCATCTTCTATTAACTTTAAGTCTTTACTGTAAGGAGATTTCTTTCTCCTGATTCTATTCGTTTCATCGTTCTTTCATATTCTCTCTTAATCAAATATCGTTTCCTGTTTTAGCATAGAAACTAAACGATACTAAATATTATACATTCATTACAGAAACATACAACACAGAGTCACACTGATTAACACAAAATCACTCACACCCTAAAGACAAAAGAAGCCACAACTTTTTTTTAGCATACGGTAATTAGAAAGTCTAAAAGATGGCTTTGAACACAACAAAAGATATTAATAGCAAGAACCTAACACATCTAAATCAACCCAAAAGCTGAACTTTTTTGATCCTTGAATCAAGAAGCATATCATGCGCTTGCAAGCCTTGCGGCTAAAGTCAGTTTCCTGGCATACAATCTCATCTCCTCGCCAAGCAATGCCTTCCATTCATCAGCTAGCTCTTTTCTTCTTTGCGCTCCAATGTTCTTTAAATTCTGACGCAGTCGATTCTGTTGATATTGACCAAAACTCTGATACCATGTCATCGCCTCAAGTGCATCCTGCAGAGTAGCCATCTCATCCACACCAGCTTCCTCACCCTCCTCGTCCTCACCTTTACCATTCTCCAAAGTTATGTCACTCACCGGCTCATGCTCCACGTCAGGCACATCCTTATTCAAAACAAGAATTCAGATCAATTCCGAATTAGTACTATCAAACTTTACATAATGTTTTGAAATTGTAATGAGCTTGGTCGAACAGAACAAACACTCCTTACATTTTCTTGGTCCATATTCTCATTAGCTTGTTCATGCTCCGCATTAGGCACATCCTTATTAAAAACAAGAATATAAGATCAATTACGCATTAGTAAATTTTACAATATGTATGTTTTGTGATGGTTATAAAGAGCTTGGTAGAACAGAACAAACACTCACCACATTTTCTTGGTCCACATTCTCATCAACTCGTTCATGCTCCGCATAAGGCACATCCTTATTCAAAAGAAGAATATATAAGATCAGTTACGCACAAGTAATATCAAATTTACATATTGTTTTGAGATAATAATAAAGAGCTTAGTAGAACATAACAAACTCTTACTTCATTTTCTTGGTCCATATTCTCATCAACTTGTTCATGCTCCGCGTAAGGCACATCCTTATTCAAAACAAGAATATAAGATCAATTACGCATTAGTAATATCAAATTTACATATTGTTTTTAGATAATAGTAAAGAGCTTTGTAGAACAGAACAAAGACTAACTTCATTTTCTTGCTCCATATTCTCATTAGCTTGCGCATGCTCCGCAAAAGGCACATCCTTGTTCAAAACAAGAAGCGAAGATCATTACACATTATTAATATTATCGAATTTTACATAATGTTTAAAGATGATAATAAGGAGATTCTAAGAGCAGTACAAAGACTCAATACCTGTGCTGGGTCCATATTCTCATTAACCAGCTCATTCTCCTCAGAAGGCACATCCTTATTCAAATCAATAACCTTAAGATCAATTACGGATTCGTAATATCAAATTCCACATAATGTTTCGAGATGGTGATAACTAATAAGGAGATTGTAAGAGCAGAACAAAAACTCACTACCTTTGCAGTTGCTTGGTCCATATTCTCATCATTCTCATCAGCACTTTCATGCTCCACACAAGGCACATCCTTATTCAAAAGAAGAATACAAGATCATTAACGCATTCGTAATATCAAATTTTACAATAACGTTTTGAGATGGAAGTAAAGAGATTGGTAAAAATAAAAGGAACACTAACTCACCTTGGCTTGGTCGATATTCTCATTAGAAGCACGCTCTGTTTCATTTGTGGCCCATATGATCATTGACGTTTTGAAGATTTCATCGTCGTCAGTATTAGTAAAGGAAAGTCCTTTCCCTTTGATAGATCTCGCCTGGTTATTTAAAAACCTCTTCTTCAAGTTCTTGATCTTATCCATGAGCTGCTGTTTAGAGAAGTTCGCTTCTATGAAATCTTTGACATATCCGTAGAAACCATCCCAGTCAGATCTGTAGCTCATTTTGGTTTCCTTTTCATAGTCTACAATACTCTTTTCCACACACAAACACACAAATAGAGAGTAATAAGTAAAAATCAGAGTAAAGAAGAATATAAATAAAACAAACAATAGATAGAGAATTAACAAACCCCGAGAATAACGAGTTCTTCGTTTTTGCTCCAGATCATCTTCGAGGAGGAAGATGCAATTGTCTTCGCCTGTTTTCTCTTCCTGAGCATGGTCTCGGTACCGGAAATGTCGTCGTCGTGCTTCCTCGTTAGAAGAGACGAAGGCAGAGGTAGGCCGCTGGGTCGGATTTCGAGGCAATCCGAGCTTGAGTCGTCGGAATCATCTCTGCATGTAAGTCGCTTCTTAGAAACCATTTGATCGGTGATCAAAGATCGAACTTGGCGAGGTTTTCGAAATCTGGGAGAAGAAAAAAACCCTAATTTTCGTCACTAGAGAAGAATCGAGTAACACAGTGTCTAAAGTCTCGGAGAGGAAGCGCAAGCCTTTTTAGATTTCATCGACGCTTGATATTTCGCCACTAGTAAGAATTTCAAGTGTCCTCGAATGTAAATGACTAAAATACCCTTTATCACATTCAGAAATCACGGAGAGAGGAACAATAATATAAACCATATGCTCAAGACCCGGAATAGAAATGTGTGTTTTGCTCGAGTTTTTTAAGTTCCATTTTTGATTAGTTGGCTAAGATGTTTTCAGGTTTTGTAACGTTTTTGTTAACAGAATAATAATAATATAAAGGTTTTAGCTTGATGAACTCTCTTATTAACGAACCTCAAAGATTATTACACAGTTTCTTGAAACCTTGTCTGGTTCAGCTTGTGGTTCAGTTTAACCGAATGGTTCAAGTTTTCATTTTCCAAACCCATCTTGAAGGAAGGAGAATCTAAGATATGTATAGTTCTGTATAGAATTGGTTGCGATTGTGATGGAGTTGAAAAGGAAATCATTGACATAATGATTTGATATTGAGTAATTATTGCAGTTTCCATTTATTTCATATTCTCTTCTTCTTAAATTAAGAGATTACATGTAAGCTGTATCTACACTTTGTAACGCTGTTGACAACAGAATAATTAAAAGAGATCTTTATGCTCATCAACCTCAAATATTACAGTGTCTTGAATCCTTTATAGTCGACAAAATCTCATAAATAGAATAATAATTACAATGCTAAGATGTACTGATCTTTATTTCTAAGAATATATAAATACATTCACACAAGGAGTGTTTTCTTGGGTCTGGGACAACTGTACAAAAAATGGGGACGATCAGAAAGAGTCTTGGTTAAAGAGGTTATAGCCTGATATGAGGGAACTGAAAGCAAATGCAAGGAAGGCCAAGAAGGACATAGCAATCGAGGCACTAGCCATCTCCGTGAATTCGTCTTTTCCCCAGTTTGATACCCAGTCGTCAACACGAGTAACTGCAGCGGTTGAGGCAGATATAAGCAGATATGCAAGCACCTGATAGCAAACACAAGAAACAAGCAACTACTCTTCTTAAATCAGTACACAAACTTATAACTAAGTAGCTGTGAATTGCATTTGCTGAGATTTAAGAGAGTTTGAAAAACAAAACATATAGGAGATTTCAGTTGTGTAATGGAGGGAGTACTTTGGTTAAACAAGTATTACACTCACATTCACCAATGCTATATAACGGAAAAAAGAAACAAAAAGAAAAGTTGGTAAGTGTTCAACAACTATTGGACTTTAACCACAAAGTGTTTTTCTTTGCCTCACAGGAGACAGGGTAACACCAGCTGAAAGTGCAAGTCAAAATGTTTCAGGAATTATTAATAACCAATTCTTTTCAACATCAAGATGCAGCCCAAGTAGATCCTAGACTAGAAGAATGAAAGTAACAATACCATAGAGAATGCAATATAAGGACCTTTAGAATGGCAAATGATAGTAAGTTAATGACTTGCCTGATCTATGATGAACTCAAACAGAGGTCGAAGGTGGTGGTTGATCAAGTGCTTCTCTTTCACAAGATAGTACGCTAAGTCACATGCTTGAAAAGCAGAATATACAAAAGCAACCACGTTCATAGACAGACAAAACCTGTCACCATATCAGAAGATTAAACAATAGATGTCACTTTAGTATCAAAATCAAAAACATAATAAAACTGATTGCAAGCGTTGGAGAAAGACAGCCAAATATAAAATTGAAACTTAAAACCGAATTTTACTGCCTAAGACCTTCAGCAAATTCAACCAAAACATACACTCCATAGCTCATGTGATTGCATACAAAAAGATCCAAACTTTTTTTCCAGAAGTTACAGATTCAACCAAGCAAGCGTTGAAGACAGTTCACATGTACCCAGATTGCTTAACAGATACCCAACAATGGTGATTCAGCTTCAAACAATTCAAACCCCTAAACCCTGACACTAAACCCCGAACCCAGATTCAAGAACATCACCATCTGAGAAAAAGAAGAAGATACCTATACTCCTTGTAACGATCGAAAGAATCGCCACTCCAACCTTGGGTTTTATCAGCAGCCATGACTGAGAAAGAAATCAAAGCCAGAACGACCTCACTTAGCCGAAACCCTAAAGCTGAATACTTTACTACCTCCTCTCTCTTGGATCTCCTCAGGATAGCCAAAACAGCTCCTGATCGTTGTCCATTGCCTCTTCCGGAACCCACTCGTGCACTCTTCCTCGTCGTCACCACAGGAGTAACGAATTCTTTCACAGAGCGATTGTGATTGTGATTGTGAGCTACCACAATCGGAGATGGAGTTTCCTCAGCCTTTGCTTCTTCTTTCGCCGGAATCTTGTTCCTCCTGCTCTCGAGTCTACATTTATCGTCTTCCTCAGATTCACTGGAATGATCAAGTGAATGTGGCGGCGACGGAGACGAAGAGTACTGAGTAGTGGACTTATCGAAAGTCACTATGGCCATTGAAGTATCCGTCGGAGAAGGTGACATCGGCTTTCCTGGAGATCTCATCGGAGAAATCAGGAATTTTTTTTCGGAAATGAAAATAAAAACGATGTAAGAGAGACGGAGAGACGAATTTTGAGGATGAGGAATGATGATGATCCAGCAAAGCAATCGAATTTAGGAAAAGGCGTGAAATTGAAGCGAAAAAGGTACAAAAGTGTTAAGTCAGAATGAGAATGAGAATCAAACAAAAGAAGAAGACTTTGGAAGATTATTTAGTATACTGTCCCTGAGTCTTGTCTGGTTTGATATACTGTCCCGTATCTTTTTAATTTATCATTAAACACCACCTATAATTTTGGTTGTATGCTGCTTTTATAGTTTTGCTTTTAAAATGTGCCCCTAATAGTTTTGATTTCAATATTTTTTTTTCCTTTGGTTTTGACTCTAGCTAATAAATGGCCATGCTCAAATTTGATTTTTAAGGGTTGAACGAATGAATGTCGGGTTTTCATATACGCATGTAGCCATGTAGGGAAATCTAAAACAGATAGATCTCAGGCTCTAAAAGAGCTTCTTGAGATAGTATATAAAAGGTTTATAACTAGTGATAAAGGAAAAAGAAAAAGAAGAGGAAACTCAAATTGTCAACAAAAACAAAATGATGAATTTCGATTGAGCAACAAAAGAGAGAGATTATCGTGGTGTAATTTCTTTGCCGTAGTATGATGTCATGGTAGAACCAAAAAAACTCAAAACAAACACACTTCTATATCACATATAGACGATGTTCCACCACATCTGATGATCACTATCATCTTTGTAGGTAATCTTTTAACGTTTTCTCTCGAATATAGATATACGGTTTATTATCTATTTTTTTTTTTAAATAGATAACTCTGTAAATTCGAAATTGTGTTTAGTTGAGATAGAAAATATGTTACTCTTTGAGATGAAAAAGATCGATCTTGTTTACCATGTAGACTGAGACAACCTTTATTGTAGAGTTAAGTCTACTTCTTTAACCCGTGAAAACTACACCGAGCTTGCTAACAATGCAATATATATACAACTCAACATATCATATATATGAAATATTCACCTTATTTTGGAACCAAACTATATGTAGAAAGGAGTAAATGTTTATTTCTTTATATAGTCAGCTGATTAATAACTGTTTGACGAAAAAACAGTCGCCTTCTCTATCGATCAGTGGCCGTATAAATATGAAAAGACATTTTATACAAGTATTTTATTTTGTTTTTGAATCTTTGATAGGTCAAACACTAATCTAGCTTATTGAGAACTTTCAATGTATGCTTGTTGATTGATTTTGAAGAGCTCTAATGAATTCGATATTTATTTTCTTTATAAAACTTCTTTCTCAACTTGCTCAACTAGCAGAGGTCGATAACTGGACTGAAAAGGTATCATGGGTAATCCAAGAGGTCTCAGGATCAAATGGCAGCTGAAACAGATAAATTATTAAAGACGGGTGACTTATTAAAGACTGGTTTAAATTTAAATAGATATAACCTAAAGAAATGTATAGGTCTAGAACTTCCTAATTATAAAAAAAAAAAAAACTTGCTCAGTTAAACCAATATTAGTTCTTCAGTTCACTAATCAAGTAATCAGCATATGAAAAATCAAAAATCCATAAAGCAACAACCTTAGATTGATAAACACAATCTTAAGAACTACAATATCGTACCTTGGTATTTTTCTATACCACTTGAGTACGGCGAAGACAAAATGACATTACTCGCTATAGTCTCAAAGACTCAAACCATGAGCCTCTGGACGTAGCTCAAGTTTTTATTACTGGATTAATCTGAAGCCATAAACTTCTTCTTTTCAAAACAAATCTCTTTGTCCAAACTCCAATTTTAGTTAAAAGCCGATTGGCCTAAGGCCCCTTTTGATCTTTATCATAAACAAACACTTTGGGCCTCATGTCACTGAATTTCCAACCCAAAAGCTAACCGGTTTGAGAATCTTTCTTTCTTTCAATTGCACGAAACCATCTTTCTGCTGTCGGCATTTTTTGTAAACAAAGAAGATTAAAAAGCGAGACACAATCTTATATATTTTCTTCATATCTCAAAAGAAAAATCTTCTTTTTTTACAAGCCAAAAGCCACACAATTATAACACTTCTAATTTCTTCCGGGAAGAAAAAACGGAAAATAATTGAAAACATGAACGAAACCGTCTCAACCTTTACCACGTAACACGTGTCCGTAATACAAAGTATAATATGTTTTAAACATGATGAACGGCTGAGATTCACCGAGACCATCGTGTGATTTTCCTCGGTAAGTAAAACGCGGAGAGAGATAAAAGAGAGAGACGAAGATGAACCGGGTCAACGTATAACCCAACGGGTTCGGATTCGGATTCGGATCATCATATTTTCTGGAGCTTCGCGGCTACGACCAACGGATTCGCCTTCGCGATCTCCTCGCGCCCGGCGGATTTGAAATCGAACGTGCATCCGTGAACCTCCGGGTACCTATGGGTCCCACAGAAAGTCGTCCCGCACCGGCACATGAATCCGGTCAACCCGACCCGTTTTCTGCACACGGTGCATCGATTCGGCCGTTGCTGCTGCGGCTGCTCCGTCGGAATCTGCGGAATCGGTTTCTCCGTCGCCAGGATCTGTAATTCCGCGGCGTAATTATCGAGGACGGGTGAGATCGTCGCGGGGATGGACTCGATCTCCGGCGACGGAGGAGATGCGACGGAGAGAGAGGATTCGACGGTTGATTTCATGGAGGCTTGCTGTTGTTTCTCGAGGCAGAGATCGCCGTAGCAATTGGAGCAGAGATTCATGGTGGCTGAGCTTCCGAAGAAACCGCAATTGTTGACACAGAGACGGTGACCTTCCGGCGCCTGACATCGATGTTCTTCCGCCATTAAATTATATATATAAAAGCTTCGTTTCGACGATAGATCTCAAAGAAAACTCGAGAAATTTGACCCAAATTAGGTTCGTCTGAAGAGAAAAGACAAGCAACGAGGTTAGGAATATGCAGAATTTTTTTTTTGAAGAGTGAAATTTAAAAATCTGATGTTTTGGTCACCGAGTCTCTGCAGAAATTTTCCTGCGTTTTCTCGGCAACCAAATATGAGAAAGCAAGAAAGAGCAGAAATGACGAAAAGATTGGAGAAAATAATTAAAAAGAAGGAGCAGAGGAGAGAGAGAGAGAGAGAGAGATTTGTTGAACCTGTTTTTGGAGAAGAAGAAGAAAGATTCAGTGATTTTTCTATAAAGGGTGAAACGCGCAGAGAGAAAGAGAAATATTTATATCATACTACAAAAAAAAATTCAGAGAAAACAACGGCGAAATGATGATGAATGCACAAAATTTAATAAATCATTCTTCTATTTTTTAATTATATAGTCTATGATATTTTTTCCAAAAAAATTCAGAGTTCCAATTACACAGACCCCACTGATTTTTTTTTTTTTTTGTAATGGTTGTTACTTTTGTTTGGTGGTGCCAATATATAATGTTATCGAAACCGTGTTGATACCTTGGTAAAAGAAAACTAGGAATCTGCAACCAAATTCAATAGCGTTTCAAATGGGTCTATTAATTTATCTCTGGAGAAACAACAATTCCAAAAGCTAAAATTGTAGTAAAGAGATTGGATGAATTGAGAGATTTCACAGTGACTTGATGACTTCAATTAAACATTAATGCGTTGGTACTTTTTGTAACATCCTTTAGAAATTTGAAATTCTTTAGAAATTTACCAAGAAATGAAAATGAAGTGATGTTTATATATTTTATACTCCTTCTGTTCAGAATTATTTGATGTTTAAGGTTTTTGCATACAGTTTAAAGATTCATTTAATTTTTATTTTTCCTATACTAAAAATATTATTTATAATCCATTTAAATATTATTCAGCCAATAAAAAGACAATCTGCAAAATATAAAAGGTTAAAAACTATAAAAATTCATTAAATTTTGCATTGAAAAGTGAGAACATCAAATAATTATGAAAAAAAAAATCTTCTAAAATATCAAATAATTCTAAACAGAGCGAGTATATTTTTGTGAAATGTGTTGCAATGTGTATGAGGGATTCACAAAAAAAAATATTAAAAAAAGAAATGCGTGCAAAGAAAAAGATGTGAAAAGTCTTTAGCTTCTCTTTCCGTCCACTAGTACGCTCTCTCTCTATCTTATCCTTCTCTCTCTCTCCTTTTTATAAAAAAAATATATTCAGATACCTCTCCAATGTCTAAATTTGCCCAAACTTGGATGATGTTTGTATCTTGTTTTACATTTGTTGGTTATCATAAGAGTTTTTATCATAATCACTGATAGCAAGTTGCATTTACTCCAAATCTTTGTCAAAGTGACTAGGATCTTTATCGCAGGATCAATCATACTTTATAAATTTTTAATCCTCATGTGTCTTTTTTTTTTAAAATATCTTGAATAGTTATTAGGAGTTAGGAATATGATTTTTGTGATTAGACAAATCGCTTCTTCTAAGGGATATTGATGTAAACAACAACCTCAGATAATAATAGAGTATATATGCTACTATAATATCTAAAAGAGTTGTTGATGCAGTATTTTTGTCTGCATGCATGGCTGCATGCCTGCATCCATCGGTTGTTCCATGAAACCGTTAGAGAGAATCGTCGATATTGAGTAAATGAATAAGCACTACTACGTTATAAGAAATTTGGTTAGTGTCACTTAAAAAATTGTATGGTGCATTCTAAAGATCTTACGACATCCAATGATCCAAATCATACTGGATCCTAAGGGTTTTAGAAGAAACATATAGGCTACTAATATAATTTACTATGTTAGCATTGTAAGTTAGAATGCATTATATTCTATTAAGCTTCGTATGATAGATATATTGTGACTTGTGAGTGGTTTAGTCACGGTCTCGTCCAATCCACCGTGGAAATGTCGATCTTGTAATTTTTGACTTCTGAGTTCACGGATTCAATGATTCGCCTGTAGCCTTCAAGACAAATTAACCGTATAAAATGGTTGTTGGTTGAGTTGAACAATTTTTTTGTTGACATACCTTTTAGCTCTCTTACAAAGAAAAGCCATTTTTGACAGCGTGTACGGGATTTTAACAAGAAAAAATTGTTTTATACATATGTATGATAATGATAAACGAGGAAAATAATAGAGATAATGGAGAAGGTTGGGGTAACATTAACAATTGACATAAACCGAGTTTCGGCCGCCAAGATTCTCGTCCTTCCCATGTTCCCACTTTACTTTCAGTTTGTTTGTTTATGACTTCTTTTTGACATGTACCCTTCATTATTGATTTTTTTGTTTGTCGGCAAGAATTTCTTTTGCGATTTTCTTTTTCCCATAAGTGTTTTATTAGACTTGAGGTGTTATGAAGACGCGTTTATGTTAGAAACGTGAGATTAGTTTGAGAATTTGAGGGATTTTATGTTATATCCATGGTTTGATTATACCACAAATATTGGATTGTTTCTTTAAAAAAAATCTGGTTGGACTTGGGCATGTAATATATATCCCAAGATTTGGTGCTTTCAGAGTCGAGGTACCATTAGTTCTGCTTTCTAGTAAAGTCTATTTAAACCGTTATCGGGTTTATTGTTTATTCTACAAGGACTACTTCTTGGTCAAATTTCTCTTTATGAACCCTTATATATATTTAAGGGGTTAACGTAAAAAAGGCTACGAGTGTAGATAGATATGTAGCCATGTAGGGGAAAATATTCCTAAACCAAAAGGAAGTGGAAATATAGGGGCGTTGGGATTTCAGTTAAGGCCCAAGAACTATTGGGCTTTAATTTATGAAATATTTTTTTAGTGAAAATTATAAAGGTAGAAGTTCTAACGGAAAACGGGTAATTGCGTGAACAAACTGCGTTCTAGTCAACTCGACGTTGGTGCCATAACTTAAGTTGACATCTTTACAAAAAGGGGTTCCTTCCAACGAACTTCCAACTCCAATAATTGTTTGTTTTTCATATTCCAACTTACTTATTATTCTATGGATCCCTTTTTTTTAAAAAAAAAATTGATTCCTTTTAATTGATATAAACGTTTCTTCACCAAATGGTCCATAGTCCGAACCCCACCAAACCTACATTTTAACCAAGAAAATCATTTTTATTTAAAAAAAAAAGATTATATCAAATTCCATTATTTCTTCAAATATTTTGCAGAAACAGAGAATTAGTTATTTCAGGGATACCGGATCAAATTGGAACGATACAAGAAAGAAAATTCATTTGAAAAGGGTTTATCGTGAAAGATAAAATATATAGTATACTACTACTGGCAGGTTAAAAATATTTTCAAGAAAGAAGAAAATGTTAGGATCTTGAATTGAATTTGTTTAAAATTGAAACTAAATCCTTCTGTCACCACAAAAAAAGGGAGAAAATAAAAACAAATAAGAAATGCGTAGCTGGACGACTCAGCAATACGTCTTCTTCTTCTCTCTCTCTCTCCATAAGTCTTTTTGTTTTATTTCGTAGCTGATCCACTTCGATTCTTCCTCCCTTTTTAAAAGTTGTGGCTTTTTGAGGTATTTCGTGAAAGCTCAGGCCTTTCTGATCAGATACGTGATATATAAATCTGGAAAGAAACTATTTTCCACGAGGAGAGTTCCACTGGGTTTAATATTCGTTTGCTGGGTTTAATCAATTTGTCTCCGTCGAGATGGGTTCTGCTATGGAAAATTGCAACGGTGGGATCTTAAACGGCGACGTTTTGGGTTTCTCTTCTAAGCGTGAGAAGCTCATTATTGATACTGACCCAGGAATCGGTGAGCTTCTTCCCTGTTTTTTTTATTTTTCTCATGGTGAATTCTGAATTGACCTGATTAGTTTTACAGACACATGAGATGTAGTCAATGGATCTTGATGCTTAGTATGATAGTTTCCTTTTTTTCTTGTTAAAGTAGGATTTGACTTTGTTCGAATCGAAATCTCATCAGGCAATACCTTTGAATTAAGAGTTCTGGTGATTTCTTGAATCTGTTTATTTGAGCTCATCGGTTGCAAAGTTTGCATCTTTAAGCTCCATGCTTGGTTAAATAGAAAGAGGAAGCTTACTTGTCAGGCGAAACTTTTCTTGTTAGTATATTGGATTTTGGCAATGAGTTCGATTATAGAAACAAGTTTTCTTTGAATTGTATAGATCAATAGGAGTAGCTCAAGTTGTATAGAAAAACGAAGTATATTTGAGAATCTGAGAAAGTGGTTATAACATTACTTCATTATTATATACGTGTGGTTAGATGATAGCATGGCGATACTGATGGCGTTTCAAACACCGGAGCTGGAAATATTGGGGCTGACTACTGTGTTTGGTAACGTTTCAACACAAGATGCTACACGCAACGCCTTACTCCTGGTATGTACAATGCATCACCGAAGTATGTACAATGCTTCTTCGAAAATGTTTTGGAATGTGTCAGTGATCTCTTTTCGTTTGTCCGTTTTTGCAAAAGAACAGTGTGAGATTGCTGGCTTCCCTGATGTTCCTGTTGCAGAAGGATGTTCAGAACCTGTAAAGGTACAATCTTTCTTCTCTTTCTCATAAGGATCGAACCTAATTGATGCCATTGGAAATTGTTAGATCTTTGATTATGAAACAAAGTCAACACGTTGTGACTTTAGCTCGAATTCTGCCTTTGTTTGTGTTGGTTTAGGGTGGAATTCCTCGTGTTGCTGATTTCGTGCACGGTACCAATGGGCTAGGAGATGTCTCTGTTCCTCTTCCGAGTTCAGAGAAATGTGAGAAAAGTGCAGCTGAGTTTCTAGTTGAAAAGGTCTCAGAATATCCTGGTGAAGTCACCATTCTCGCCCTCGGTCCTCTAACCAACCTCGCAATTGTAAGAATCATGACTCCTTTCTTGAATCTTGAAATTTATTATGTGTTTGACCATGACAAGTTTTTTCTTTTCAGGCCATTAAACGGGATAGTTCATTTGCGAGTAAGGTGAAGAAAATTGTTATACTTGGTGGAGCCTTCTTTGCTTTGGGAAATGTCAATCCAGCAGCTGAGGCAAATGTATAACCCCTCCCTAACCTGTTTCTTGAATCTTCTGTATAATGAAATGAAAATGGTGGTTTCATTTCTGTGGCCTCTGCTCCTCTATATGCAGATATATGGTGACCCTGAAGCAGCAGATATCGTGTTCACATCTGGAGCTGATATCACTGTTGTTGGGATTAACATCACAACTCAACTTAAACTAACAGGTGAAGAAGCTTTCTTCTTCTTCCTCCATCTCCTTCAACATTCCAGATATCGCATTATAACCCTATTGCTTACCTGTTTTCAGATGATGACCTCTTGGCGCTGCGTAACTCCAAGGGGAAACACGCAACATTGTTAAGCGACATGTGTAAATTCTACAGAGATTGGCATGTCAAATCTGATGGTGTTTACGGTAATAAGCAAGACACTGTGATCAAACATGGTTTCGAAATTTTGCTGCTTTGATTGAAAAAGAGTTTTTTTTTTTCGTTGGTGGTTTCAGGAGTGTACCTCCACGACCCGGTCAGCTTTGTTGCTGTAGTAAGGCCTGATCTATTCACATATAAGAAAGGTGTTGTTAGGGTGGAGACTCAAGGAATATGCATTGGCCACACGCTCATGGATCAAGGCCTCAAGAGGTTTTTATTTATAACTTTGTTCTTCACGTAAAAATAAAAACTTTCTCTTTGAATCTTTAAAACCTGTTTCTCTAAAATGGCGGGTTTTGAATTGGATTGCAGATGGAATGGGAGCAATCCATGGGTTGGATATTCACCAGTATCGGTGGCTTGGACGGTAGATGTAGACGGAGTTTTGGAATATATCAAAGGAATGCTGATGAAGCCATAAAAAGATGAGTTTCCACATGTGAGAATGTGAATATTTCTGAATTTGAAATGGCATCATCATCGTCCTCATCATCACGTTCATCTCTTCTGGTTCTAACCCAAATCTCAATTCAGGATCTGTATTTGAAATGTATAAATGCTAAATTTGGTATTAAAAGAACAAAGATAATGAATGAAAAAAACTATCTTCTTTCTCTTTGTCTTTCCCTTGGTCGGTTTTCTTGTTAATATCACAGCAAGACCACATTAAAAAAAAAAAAAATTATTTTGCTGCATTGAAATAACCTAAAAGTATTTATTCGACCATTGGATTCAGCTAAAATATTTTCATCTATTCGATCATTTGCCATGAAAATTTTCGTTTAATGATATTTTGTATTGTTGTTTCTAGCTAAGTATATTTTCAAAGACAAGGTGGATGATTCTCGTAATGCAAAGATCGGAAAAGTATTCTCTCATGTTTGGCAACCAGTAAGAAAAACGGAAAATTGGGATAGGGGAACAGGTGGATCACGTTATGTATATTATTCAACCAATTATAAAGTAACGCCAGTCACCACCCTCGTCCAATCATATTACATCTCCACACACACGTGTGAGAGACTTAACAGTTTAAACACCATCTCCCCACCATTTTGTTTCACTTTGATCTGCTAAAACCTTCTTATATTGTAATTAGTTTTATACTTTTATTGATTGGTTCAGGTCAAAAATTGATTTTTAAGATATAAATGTTCTTCATATACTCCCTCCGTATTTTTTTAAGTGTCGTTTTAGAGTTTTTTTTGTTAATTTTAAATGTCGTTTTGAATAATTAATACTCTCTTATGCTAATAATTTCCCATATTAGCCCTCAATTAATAAAACACAAATATTTATACTAATAAAAATATAAAGGGTCTACCAAACACAGTCAAACAAAATGAATACATAAATATTCTTACTATCTATCGTCCAAACGAATATGGTAAATCTCTTCAGAAAAACATTGAAAGTAGAAGATGAAAAAATCTTCAATGATGTTCAAACCGAAAATTCCAGCATCAAAGTAGTGCATACGTTTGACCTCAACGAACTCCCCAACAAAGATGATATTCAAGCGACCAAGGAAGTAGAAATTCAACCTGAAGTCAATGCCAAATTTGTTCATGATTTTGATCTAAACATACCAAGCAATGAAGAAGAAGAACCACATCATGATAACGAGATTCAAGATCTGATAATGGAGATTCTTAAAGTTTATTGTCCTTCTGCTATTAAAAAATCTTAAATGACTAGTACTTATGTTTCTAATTATGTTGTTTTTCTTCTTTTTGGAGCATCAATAAAATTCTAGTCATGGATATCCCTTTTGCTTTTATAAAATTTAAAACTTCAGTCTACTCTATTACATTTACTAGTTCTCCTGTTTTTAATTATGTTGTTTTTTTTTAGAGCATCAATAAAAATTATAGTCATGCTGCTACGAGTTTACACTATCTACAGAGTACAAATGACTAAAAAATACAGATAAAATAAAGTAAAACAATCTGACCTTTGTTAGTGTTCTCAAGATGCTCAGGTCGGTATGTAGCAACGTGCTTTAAAGTTTTCTCCACATAAACCTACAACATCCAATAAGATAGCAATGAATTAATCAAAAATGGTAAACCGCATGACTGAAACTAAAACCTTATCAACACAGTTATCAACCTTATCAAAACGACAACTAACCTTAATCTCTTAATTGATTTAGCACATTGTTTACAATGGAAGGATCACATTTGATTTGTCTTGGAAGCAGGCGCTCTCGTTCCAAGGCTTCTTTCTTTATGTGTGGGATCTTGTAATTATTAGATCCTCCAATCCTCATTGTCTCTTGCACGCAGAGTTGCAGAGTTAAGAAGATGTGGTTTATCCTCCTAGCTGGATACTCTTCAAAAGCTGTATTGACTGCATGTATAAGTTGTTCTGTGTTTTTAGGACAAACCTGATGTTGTAGTGCTTGTATTGCACTAAAGAAACCAAGATCCAGAACATTCATATCCGGTGAATTAGGCGGTTGACACATGAGTCTGATATCAAATCCGTTTTGTGAAGCTTGTTGTTGAAAATCTGTATCAGTTGGAGCCACATGGGTTCTAGCGTTATCCTGTTGAATAAAATTTATTTTTCCTTCATCTTCAACAGGCCACTTCTCACGAATCTTAGGTATAACATCTTCCAGCAACATTTTTCTAACATCCTCTCTCTTAACGGAAGTAACTGGTTTCATCTCCATTGTCCCAGCTTCTCTATTTCTACTCCTTCTTTGAGCAGGCTGAAGTTTGACAAAAGGAAACACTCCTATCTTTCCAGAGAAAGTTTCAACTCCATCAGCATTGAACCTTGGTCTAGCCATTGCAACTAGCATCATGACTTTCCCAATAAAATTCTTGCTTTGACATGTCCTTATAGGATCATCTTCTTCAGGTAAAAGGTTGTAGTTCTGGGTTTTCTTGGTCATGTAGAACCACTTTTCATCAATATGTACAATGTTATACATATCAATAAATTGTGGTTCATGACTCAAGCTTAGAGGGTCCAACATCTTCATGCAAAACCTTAGCCTTGCCACCTTATTCTCTTCTTTTAGATGTGGTTTGAGAGAATTAGAATGCCGCCTCATCAAACCTTCTTTCACCCTCTTATATAGGATTGAGTGACTAACTCCTAGAGCTTCAGCTAGTGTCCTCAAAGTTGTCTGTCGATGTAGAGGAGTGTCCAAAACACGTTGGACGTCTATCTGAATCCTCTTGCGACCACATCTATTCTTCCTTCTTTGAGAAACATCAACCAATGCACCAGCTGGAGTATCCTTTGCTTGTTTCCAAATTCGCTGAACAGTTCTAATATCCATGGAATGCAAATTCGCTACTTCTTTAACTGTCGTTCTACCTAATTTCCCTCTAACACTCCTTTCAAGCAAAGCATTATATACTGCCCATCTATGATGATTAGTGTAGTTCTTCTTACTTGTAGAGCTACCAATTGCATTAGGTCCTATTCCAAATAATTTTAGTTTTATAAGTAGACATATGCATCATCAGAAAACAATGCTATTGATATTGCTAACTTTAAAAAATACTAAGTCTATGTTCCAGGTTAAAAATATACATACCTTGATCGCTATTGAATTGATTTTGACTACCTTGTTCTCCAACAAAAGGGGCTTGGATATCATGGTTTTCGTGAGCTCCTGTTCCAAAATGAAATGATCACCAAATATGCAAATTCACTGTTAGATCATGGTTTTTTTATAAAGAAGAAAACATTTACGACATAATAACCTGTGTTTATTTAACTAAACAACACATCGAGTTTAAGAACATATAAATACCTTGTTCTCCAACAAAAGGGTCTTCGGTGTCATGGTCTTCATTTGTTCCTGTCCCAAAATGAAGTTATCACAGAGTATGAATGAATATACAATGTGACATCAAGATTCCTAAAATAAAGAATAAGATAAAAACGACAGAATTACCTGTGTCTCCAATGAAAGGATATTGAGTTTCTTCATACAGCTGATGAACATCTAACTCTAATATTTCAGAGTTATCTTCTGCTGGATTCACGTTTAGATCAAGTACAATTGTACTTTCAGAAGACTCTACAATTGTTACGTCGACATCTTCACTATCGAGATTTGCTTCCTCAGCCGCAAATTCCTCAGCCCCAAAAACAGAGGCACCTTCGTCTCTCAACCTTCCATATTCAAAATCATGATATTCACTAATTACTGGAATGATATTCAAATCAAAATAACGGTTTTCATTATTAGTAGGTGAAATGTTTAAATCAAAATAACGGTTTTCATTATTCATTTTGTTTGACTGTGTTTGGTAGACCCTTCGTGTTTTTAAAATACAATCGTAATTTGTTGTTTTGTATGAGGTCAGTGTAGTCTTTCACTAGTTTTTCTTAATATATGTGCAACACTCTAAAACGACACTTAACAAAATACGGAGGGAGTACAATTTATCTGACCAACATGTTTTTTCCGAATTTATATTTATAACAAAAAATTTCATTGAAATTGCTGCATCAGAAGAGTATTTGTGTAAATTTCTATATCAGCTAAATAGTTTTATCTAAATGCCATATGAAATTTTTTTTAATAATTTAATATATAGATAAGACTGATTCATATTTATATATAAGGATATTTTTAACAAAAAGAAAAAAATTATAAATTATGATGAACAAGGATAGAGTGGGAACATGTGAAAGAAGGTGGTAGACTAAGGTCCAAGGAGAAGAGGATTAAATGTGGATGATAATAACAAGTTGGACTCACTATGCATAGTTGTATTACAGGCATAATGGTGGATGATGTTGATCATCATCATGATGAAGTTGGGAGAGAGTAGTACTCATGAGTACTTCTTTTACCTCTTTATTTTAGTTTTAACCTTTAAAAAAGAAAAATGTTGAAATCATTTATGTGATCTTTCAAGGAGGCATACTTTTTCACATGAATAGTGGTACTAATTTAAACGAACCGTTAAAAACCAAAGGTGATATAGTTGGGGACATTATATATTTTTCCGCCATAGTAATTGAACACTGAAATATATGATAGAAAATGCATGCAATCCCCTGTTTTATTTTCTATACAAATCACGCAATGTGTTTTTTTTTTTAATAAAACTACATCAAGCAATGTGTTGGAGATTGTAATGTATATCGTTTGAAATTAATTGAATATACAGTACTTAAGATTCAGGAGTAATTTGACGTCCAAATGTCTGTTCTGCTGAACTGAACTAAGAGCGTTTTCCTTCGATTCTGAGTTTTGAAAAGTGAATACTGGGAAAGACTTTATACAGGAGAATATCTTCATCTTTCAAATTAGTTCGTTTGGGACGACATAGTATCACCAATCTAATGATAACTTCTATCAAATTGATAATAACTTTGTTCTTGTTGCTTTTTCATGAACTCAGTACTCAATAACTTCTCTTTGTCTTTTTTTTTTTGTCGTCCCCTTGACTCAATAACTTCCTTAATCATGAGTCAGATTTTCGTTTTCTTTTCCCC
>NW_006256908.1:8535771-8606550 GCF_000478725.1 Eutrema salsugineum | reverse complement strand
ATGGGCGTTTTCTTTTTCTTTTTCCCCCCTTTTCCACTAATTTTTAGTAAATGGTATTTAAGATACGCTGAAAAAGTTAGTTTTAATAAAAAAAGTGGATAATTGCACTAGTAAAAAATAAAAGCAGAAAAGAGAGAGAATAATTAAAGGGCTTTTTATAATTAGAGGGGCTTGGTCATCATTGGATGCTACAGAAGAAGGGGTTTATTATGAGTCTGGCAGCTACTCCTACGTCTAATTCGTGATTACCCTAAGACCCATTTTGTCTCCCTTCTCTTAGGCTTTCATTTACTCCTGCGGTAACTATTTATGCTCTTAAATTTTAAATTTTCATTTCTTATTAGTAAATTCAGATTATATGGGGTTGAAGGTTTTATTCGCTTTGAAAAATATGAACTGAATTAGAGCCGTTTGTCATGTTTACGAAGTTTTCAGTTTTAGAGATTCTAGATTTCGATGATATTTTTTTTTCTGTAATTGTCATACTTTCTAGTTTCTTAGTATTCATTTCATTTTAGTGTTCATATACATTTTGAGTTTGATATGACGTTCGGTTCGCTAAGCGATTTTAAATCGACAAGAATATTCAATGTGGGACAAATCTATGAAAGATTATGAATCCACATAATATGGAAATAAAGATAAAATGGTTACACATATTGGTTTATGTATTAACATAAAGTAGCGCATGTGCATAAAGATACAGTTATTTAACAAAAAAAAAGATACAGTTTGCACGATAATGTAACACCCAGAGAGCAAAGTGAACACGATGCTTCCTCTTTAATTTATTTATTTTCCTATTTTACTGCATCTTATATAACTTTTGTTTGCCTTTTATGAAATTAAATATCACTAACAGAAAAAATGTGTAGACAAAACAAAACAAAGTGGAACCCCAAAATGCAGGACGAAAGCGGAATGCGTTGAAAAATAATATAAAAATAAATAATTCTAAGAATAAATTAAACACTTTAGGCCCTTTATAAAGAAAAAATTATCATAATTAATTAAACACTTACTAGCTTATTTAGTTGAACAATTTGTTTTTAAGAAAATTGAGTCATTGTACCTATTTCGTGTTTTATATGAGGGAGAGGTAAATACTGATCGAAAAAAAAACAATAGACTTAGGTTATAAAAAAGAATTGTTCTGCATAAACTGTTGCATGGCAAGTTCCACAACGCCATGCAAAAAACACGACATCAATTGTCATACTTCATAACAACTTTTATGTGGGCTTTGTTCTCAATAAAACCAAAACACTACAAAATTGTGTAGGGTTACAAGGATATTAGTATTATCTAATATTTGAAAGAAAATCGAACTAAAAATTCCTGAAACAATGCAAATATGTCAACTACTATTGTCTAGAGTTTTTTTTCCCAGTTTAAAGAATTTTCCATTCAAATTTTGTATCAATGGCATTGTATATGAAAAATGAAACTACAGAAGTGTATACGTATATCGGATGAAAATTTGAATTCAGTTTTTAAGCATCACATACGAAACTATATATAGAAAGTTCATAAATGATTCTCATCATTAATTTGTATTATATTTTAATCTTTGTGATACGGTTCATCTGCAAAAAGAGCCCTATATCTCTTAATTAATATACTTCAGACCCATGTATATCATTAGTGCTCCACCCCCACAAAATCTTTATTAACTATTCGCTGTATGTTTAAAAATTAGAAGATGTTATGATAATGTTTCCATGCAATGCAATATGGACGCACTTTATACCTTATGGAGACCCAAAACATAAAAAGAAATAAAGTTCTAAAGGGACGAAATGATGACAAATTACAATGATTAAAAGTGGGAAATAGTTTCATACTCACACGATTTAACAGAGCATAGACCATAAATTTTCATGTCCTACACATACAACCATTAAGTATAGCATATTTTAACTAAAATACAAGAATAATTGTTTTTTTTTTTCCTCAGAGTACTTGTTTATATCACTATATTGAGTCTAAATGCAGACTATATATTAGCAACTGACAAAATATTTAATCAAAATTCTTTTTGTTAAATAGTTACGCTTAATTTTAACATTTTAAAAAAAAAATTCTAAAGCTCCAAATGATTGTTAATTTAAAATTTATTGTAAATATATTTGGAACTTTAGTGTTTTTATTTGAAGTAAAAATACTAAGATTCCGAAAGGAGCCTAAAAACATTAGTTGAAGTTTGATTACCATTCTTTATATCAGCAATTACACAAACCGTAAATTTGCCACATTACAATTATCCTAACTATTAAGACATAAGATTTGGGAAAAGGGAAAGGAAACATAAGGAAAAAAAAATTTCCAAGGAGAAGAGGTAGTATTGAGGCTAATCATATAATTGTTTATATCACAAGAAACGGGGAGATTTATTTCTAAGAGAGAACCAAACCATTTGGGGGCATATATGTCATTTCCAATTCCCCTAACAATAACATGGATGACTCACAGACACCTTCCTACTTATTAATTATCATTGCCTTTGATGTAAGCAAGTAGTGCAACCACTATTTAATTTTTATTTCCGTTTTTATTTATTTATAGTTCCATTTCAAGACACACATAATAATTATGGGTTCGAGCTTGTGTTCTGAAATTTCAAAACCGTTGTCTATTTGGAATGGCTTAGCGCAAAAGGAAAAAGAAAAGAAAAGAGGACAATAACACATCAGTTAATCATTCACCGTTCAGAAAACATGCAATAATAAGACTTCCAAAATGTATTCCGTGAATAAAATAACAAAAGCCCAAAAAATTTACAAGATTTGATAAAGAAAAAGTAATTATAAACGTGAAAGTGCAATAATTCGTATTATTATGCAACCAAACGAGGTCCATGAGGGACGATGGTTAATGCAGCTAGATGATGAAATGACGAAAGACTCCATAAAATAACAACATATCCACCTTGTAAACTATGATTTTTCACGCTGTGGCACATTCATAACACATATAGAGACTTTTTTTTTTTGCATAAGTTTTTTTATATTAAGTTTTTGAGGTCCTAAAACTTTTTTCTTCATAATTTCTCTCTCTTTTTTCTAATATTTATTTCAATCTTTATCTAAATTAGGGATGATGAAAGAAAAAAAAGGTCATGAAGAAAACCAACCACGAAACAGCCTAAAAAAATGTGTGATTATGGCTGATGATGAGTAGTGTTGACTAAACCAATATTGACCAAACCGGGAAATGAAATGAGTAAAGAGAGTAATGAAAATGGTCCAAACTGAAATTGAAAGTGAATAATGAGTGATGATGGTTCGAACCAATCCCCAACCATCATTGCGAATCTTTTAAGGGACGACGGCCTATAGCCCCTCCCTCCTCCTCCTCCTCATCATAGCTCGTTTCAACCCTTCTTTAATTACAATTTCACCCTTCCCTTACCACAAAATTACCCTCCTTTTATCTAAAGTATTAACCCAAGCCGGTCTACATATTAAATCTGGCTTTAGAGTATAAAATACCCTTTTTTTTTTTTTTTCATGAAGATGTCATCTTATTTGAAAATCATCTGCAAAGTTTATATCCAACGTATATTTATATCAGAAAGTCTTTTTCTATTTATTATATGCCCCAATTTTATATACAAATCCCAAAAGTTTTCGTAATTTTTTTTTGTTTTTACTAAAAATTTGTTCGAATGCTCTACATGTATAACCTAATAGACGACCTTGATTTATATGTTAAGTAAATTGATGTATAATAGACCATATACATAATGTAAGAGTCTTAGGAGTTGATTCAACTCATTTGAAATATTGCGATGACATCTATAAATTTGTTGGTCTATGATGATTTCAAAACGGCAAACGTGAATGATACAATAAAAATGTTTAATAGAGAGTTGTCATACCAAACCAAAATGTGAGGATACAAAGTAAAAAATAACACTACAAAGAAATTTCAAAAGAGCAAAAGAAAGTAAACTCCCACAAGTTTTCCCTCTAGTTTTCTTCTTTCTCTCTGCTCTCCTCTTTCGATCATCATTCACATGACGCAACACAAATCTTTTCTCCCTTTTCCTCACAAATTATTATAATTATTATTATAAAAAAGCAAAACAAAAGATTGAGCTGCGAATTCGGCCGCCATCTAAGCATAAACACACAACACAAAGCATGATTGTTGTGTCAGGAGAGAGAGGCATGTCCCCTTCTCTCTCTATCTCTCTCTCTAGCTTTTGGGGCTCTATATAAGACACACTAACTTCATTTTGTTCTCTTTGTCCCTCTACCTTCCATACAATCTCTCTCCCTCACAAACATAACAAACACACTTCACTTCTTCTTTACCCGAATCCACTCTTCCCCAAAGGTATTATCTCTCTCTCTATCTCTCACTTCTGCCTTCTAGAAACTTTGAATCCTCAATACCATCTTATTTCAATGGCACCATTTGTCTCTCCTTTGTTTTCATCTTCTGTTCTCTACACTTCTTTTCTTTCTCTGTCTCTAGATATGTCTCCCCTAACGTACAAGCAACGTGAATATCATTTACATAACAACTATTTTCTTGTTTTTTTATATCTTTTCTTATAACAAAATTTTAACTGATGGGAAAACTTAAAGCTTTATCCTTTTCTTTCAGACAAAGGCAACCGAATAAACCCTATTTGCTTTGCTTTTTCATTTTCTTTTCTGTTTCAGAAACTTGTTTTCCTCTTTTAATTTTACGATAAAGATTATTGGCTCTGTTTTTTTGCTCGTACCTGCTCTGTTTTGGTCGGTTTTCGAATTTATTTCTTGTATTTTCGTTTTCAAATTTCATCATTATACTTCTTACTGCATCATCATGACTTTATTTTTGTTTCCATTGTTTGTGGTGGCTTTATCTTCTTCTTTTTTTCTATCCTCGCAACCAAAAAGAGCATGATTGCTCCTCTGTTTGATCATTTGGTTTTTTATTAAAAGAAAAATTGACATTTTTGGTTGAAAACGAAATAAATGCGGTCATGATTTTTGCTTATTGTAATTCCACATTAAACGTGTGAAGCTGCACAACCCATGTGGTGCTGCAATGATTTAACGTCAACTATAATCATAACATAGAGCTTTATAAAATCAAATCTTCTCCTTTTTTTCTATTAGCATAATTTCAGATTTTTTTTTTTTTTTTTTTTTTGAAGAAGAATCATCAGAGCAAGGTTGATCGAAATGGAGAGGCTAAACTCGAAGCTGTTCATACAAAACTGTTATATAATAAAAGAGAACGAAAGATTGAGGAAGAAGGCTCAGATTCTGAATCAAGAGAATCAACAGCTTCTCTTTGAGCTCAAACAGAAGCTCTCTAAAACCAAGAACCCAAATGGATCAAATCAAGAAAGCAACAACAGTCTCTCTTCATCTGACTCTGCCTCCGGACAATCCTAATTCAACAAAACTCTTAGTAGGACAAGATTTGGATTTCGTAGACTGAAAAAAAAAATCTTAATGACCCTGCTTAATTAGAAGAACCCATCCTTTTATTTTTTTGGTGTAATGTAAGAAAATAGTTAAGAGTAGTGGTTAGTGGTAGTATTATTAATTGGTTTTCTTGTTTTTAAATTTGTTTTAGTTTGTGGGTTCTTCTAATATATTTACTACAAAAAGGACAGAAGCGTTGTGTCTCTCTGCCTATCTTCTCAGGGATATTTTACTTTTGTTTCCATTTATATGTTAATTAGATCTTCTTTTTTGCCTTTTCATGTGGGGTTTGGTTCTTTAGGATTTGGTGGATTCTGGGACTACATTGTACCTTCTGCTCTTCTCTTAAACAACCAGCATCCCTTTTATTATTATACATTTTCCTTTGTTTCTTTTAGAACAAAAAAATTTACTACTTCATAGTTTATAGTATAATTTTTTCTCTGTCACAGTTAACGTTTAAGAGATTTATAAGCTCAGCTAGGTTCATTTTCAAAGTAATATGTAATTGATAAGGAAAAAAGCAGTAATTTTATTTTTTTTAAAAATGTGGATAAGTATTGAACTATTGATCAATAAGAAGATACAAGAAAAGTGTTTAGTAAGAGTAGAACATAGGTACTAATTACAACCAATTTCAATCACGTGATCTGATTTGTAATCCTATTGGATGTATTTATTAGATCCTACAGCTCTAGTTTATCTCAAAGCCTCTATTTTCACTTGAAGGCTAGCAAATTAGTCGAAATGAAATAAGATCCTATTGAATAATGACTGCTTGGGAACAATTGTACTGAATGTAGATACTATATTTTAGTTTTTTTTTTTTTTTGTTTAACTTGTACAACTGTACCAAAGCAGCCTCTATTATCCTCCTAATTCTCGATAATTAGTTTTTTTTTTTAACTCTAAACTATTTTGATTTGTTGTCGAACTATAATTTTCTTTTTCCTAGATTTTGCTTGCGTATATGATTTGCTCCTTTATTGCTTATTCCATTGTATTGCTTGATCGTTTTCAGGGCCCAATTGAAGAATTTCCATGCATTGCATCCAATTTTCGATTTTTCTTTTGTTTTCTAATTACACAAATCAATACTTACAAGCGTAAATACCAAACTAATACTCCGTTATTTCTTTATTTTTTTTAAACAATCTGTTAAAAACAACTTGATGAATGAATAACTGTTAAAATTCATAGATGTGATTGCACATTTGAATCCCACAAACAATAACCAAGCCAACACGGGCAATCGTTGGTTCTATCGTTGTACATGAGAGGCTTTGTTAAAGGAAAGAGAAGAGAGACGAATCCGACCACACCGACTAAGAAAGCTGCACTCACCAAACCTGAGAGAAGAACCATGAGGAGGACATCTTTAGCGTATTTCTCTGCATTTGAATTTGTTACAACTTTGAAGCTTATGTAATTTTCTTTGATACCTTTTCCTTGTGCGTATAACATAGGCAATCCCATGTAATTGCAGAATATATGAGCGAACAAAGGCGCAGCGAGATGTCCTGTAAACATTACGCAATGCAGGATAACATCATCACCAAGGACAACATTAGAAGGTCTAATACATGTAATTATATAATGCATGAAATTTACCGGTTCTGATGTAGAGAAACGATGCATATGAACCAAAAACGACTGTGTAGCCAAGCTGAAGACCTGGCAAGTTAAGCTCAGGACTGCTTAGTTACATTCTGAGACAAACAGTATTATTATGATTACGGGAAGCATATGAGGCATACCAACAATCAGTGAGGCCTTGAGGTAGCTGCGGTTATGCCTGATGTACATTTCTCTAAAATGGTTCAAGTGAGCTGCACAAAACATACAAGAAGACAAATCCAGCCATTTTGCATCTCACTCGAGTTGAAAACTGTCATTAACAGAGAAGCAAAGAAACAAACCCAAGCTAAAGAGGATTGGGCAGAGAAAGATGGCGCTGTAGATCTTAAACCCAGCACAGAGAAGCAAAGGTATCATACAGGCCCTGAAAACCAGCTCCTCTGTTAATGGTGCCTGCAATCACAAGAAATGCCAGCTCTAATTGACCACAATTTGTTCGCTTTAGTAGTTATGAAAAAAACGGAGATAGGAATAAAGAAGGTACATGACAAGCCAAACTGATGCATATTAGTTGCCGGATTAATGCAAGTCAGGTCTTATGCAGTTTCGATACATAATTGAAAAGAGATAGTGAGCAGTTTATTACCACGACAAAATTGCGCCACACGGAAACATTAGAAGCACCTGTCACTACCAAAGAAGGGGTTGTTTGGACAAAGCCTATGATGTAATTAAAGAAGCTACATCCTCCTCCATTTTCCTTACATGATTCCAGGAGTAATAACAGCTTGGAGACCAAGGATCCGGAATAAATGAGCGAGGTCAGTAGAAGAGGATACACCACTCCTTGCCACTGTTACATATCACAAAACATCATCATTTTTAATTTGATGGTGTATCAAGGAAACTGCATTTTCTAGTCAGAAGACCAATCATGGTGATTCCTAACCCGAATTAAAAGAACTTACCAGATGATCTTTCCTTATGCCATAAACTCCAAGTATAAGAGAGGCCTCCCAGCTTTTTATCTGACATTTTTCGATCAAACAAAAATGACGAGAGGTTTCAGCGATTCTTGTAACTAGTGTTGCATAGTACTAACATTCTAACTGACAAATAAATTACAGATATTACGGCATTCTACAAGTAGTAAAACAAACTCAACTCTGAGCAAAGCTACACAAACATAAAAAGTTCTGCACTTTTGTTTGAGTTTCATTAAGTGATATGTTACCATTCACTAAATCAAAGTTGACTCAGAAGAATATTACCAAATGCATCTTAAATACGAAAGAAAGTGATTCCAGTGAGAAGGATCACTATGATGAACTCGTACAAGAGCCGATACAAACTGTAATTAGCTTCTTGTAGATTTGGCCTAATTCAACGGTGAGTTAACTTCAAATCGAGGATGCGACTAACAGAAGCTTACAGGGAGTATGAAAGCTGTGAAGACGAGAGACGCGACGGTAGATACGGCAGCGCAAATGAATCGCCGGATCATGAATTCAGAGAAGGAAGAAGCCGACGGAAGACGGACAATCACGGTGGGAGCGTAAAGGATCAAGACGTAGAATAGTGCCATAGCGACGCAGGAAGCCACCGCGACCAGCGTCGAGATACCCTCGTCATCGACGGCCATATTCACCGGCAAAATGTGGAAGTCGCCGGCTTTTCTTCACTGATTGAATTCTTACTCCGGCGGTCTTCTTGGCGAAGGAGTCTTCAGCCAATAAATGTCGTGCCACGTTTGTCGATAGTTATTGGGCCGGGTGAGACCCATTGGGCCTTTAAATATTTCTACTTAAGCTTATAAGGAGGATACTATAGTAATTTACAATGGGTGATATACGTCAACATGCCAATGGCGAAGAAGATTAGCGCATAGAATTTCGTCATATATTAAGATGTTAATAGATAGATTGACGAAAATGCCCTCAGACGCCTTCTTCTTCTTCTTCGCTGTATGTACGCTTTTCACTATCAAGGAAAATAAAAGGAAAAAGGGGAAATTCTCTGAAACGTCACGAACGTGAAATTTTCTCTCATTGATCTAAACCTGAACCCTAATTTTGTAATCCTTTGCTGATTCTGGGATCTCAATTCGGGAAACAGTTTGAAGATGACGAAGGACTTCGCAGTTCCACCTGTGGTCTTCCCCTCCGGCGGATCTTCAGCCGGTGCTAATGTCCAGCAACGACGATTCCCGGCGGCGCCGTTTCAGCCGCCTCGTCCCTCCACTTCCGCAATCCCTTTCATGTCGTTCGACATCGGATCCGCAGCCGCGTCCTCCGCGACGCCGGCCGGACCTTTCGGCGGCACAATGTCCTCGTCCTCATCTTTTGGCGGAGGCTCAGCTTCGTTCGAAGACGAGGAGCCTTTGCTTGACGAGCTCGGAATCCATCCAGATCAAATCTGGAAGAAGACTAGATCGATTCTCAATCCTTTCCGAATCAATCAGTCCGTTCACAAGGATTCAGATCTATCTGGCCCGATCTTTCTATACCTAGCGCTTTGCCTGTTTCAGCTACTCGCCGGGAAGATCCAGTTCGGTGTCATACTCGGATGGATCGTCGTCTCCTCTATCTTCCTCTACGCCGTCTTCAACATGCTTGCGGGTCGAAACGGGAACCTTAATCTCCATACGTGTACGAGCTTGGTTGGATACTGTCTTCTTCCGGTGGTGGTTTTATCGGCGGTGTCATTGTTCGTGCCGCAAGGGGCAGGGCCGGTTCGGTTCGTGCTTGCGGCGGTGTTCGTGTTGTGGTCCACAAGGGCTTGCTCCACATTGGTTGTATCTCTCGCCGACGGTGGAGAAGAACATCGTGGCTTGATCTCGTACGCTTGTTTCTTGATCTATACTCTCTTCTCTCTTCTCGTTATATTTTGAATTTCCTCTTACTGTTATGCTTTACGGAGAATTGATAGTTTGTGAATCTTTCCGATGCTATAGAAACTTAAGATCTTTGGTGTGAGGTTGAATTGGGTGGGAATAGCAGAGCAATGTGTAAAGGCTATTTTTTTTGGTTAACTAGTAGAAAACATGTTTAAGAAATTTGATTCAATGTTTGTATCTTTCACTTGGAAGTTTTCGAGGTTTTTACTTAAGAATTATATACTTTTACACAATTCATCAAATATGTGTCTTTCTCTTAGACAGAAACAGTCTTTTGATTCTTGAAATTAGATTTGTGAGAGTATCCGAATGCTCATGCAAGTGTGTTGAGAAGAGCTTATAAGCTTCATGTCGTTTTTCTTCTGCCATTTGCTTTCCGGAGAGGAAGTAATATAAAGCTGTGCTTATATATTGCTTTGATTATACATTTAGGCCCCAATACGAATGCTTTGACACTGTTAGGAATAAAAAGATATGAGTTGGTTTAGCATTTTGGCTGGTTTGGAACTAAGGCGTAGTCGAATGAAATATTATGATTAGTATCTACGGGTCCTCGGTTTTGTTCTTTGTATATAGAGAAGTTTGGGAGAAGGACTTTTGGCTTCAGTATAGTCTACTACTGCCACAACAGGAGAATTCGGACAAGTCTTGTTGTTGCTCTTGTTCTCCTGTGGACAGTTTGTTTTAATCAACTACTTCAAATGATTGTTGCTTGTCCCCTGCCAATTCACTGAGTTTTGGAGGATGGAGAAAAACATGAGTGAGTAGTGATACTTTTGTTTACCTTTTCCTCTTAAAGATCGAGTTTCGCAAACCCTTTTACGAGTACGTGAGATCAATTTTGTACCAACAAGAATTTTGTTGAGTCAATTACATGTTCTATATTTCGATCCAACGAGAACATCGTGAGAAGAGTCATACTCATCTATGAAGGAATTGCGGATGTGACGAACTTAGACGTCGTAATGGACTTGGTAACGGACCTCACATACTATTTCCCTAATCACAGTCTCATGTCTTTGTAACAGGATATAGGTTTAGCGTGAATGTTCTTCATCAGTTCCCTTTTCCGCGTTTAGCAAATACACGAATTGTTTGATCTCATTTGTTGTTATCAGGACGTAAGACAAATGATTTTAAGTAAATATATATAAACCCATATCCAGGATCCATAAACTCTCCTAACAAATACAATTCTAAGTACTACAAGATAAATATCATCAGTATATTCTTATTCAAAAATAATTAAGCTTCTTTACTCTCAATCCCTATATTTTCAACATAGAGAAACATTCTAAACGAAACCAAATCACTCCAAGCCCTTGACGTTGCAGGCACGGCACAAGAGATGTCAGCAGCTGGTAACAGACAGTTCGCCAGTAAAACGCTGCCTGTCCTCGCCGGGAATCTCTGCCAATCATACGACGGCGGAGACGACGTCGTATCATTCACGGCATCCAGGTTTATCTCGAACAGGTCATCCTCCTCGCCGGGTTCTTCACTACCTCCCTCACCATCGTGTTTAGGTTCGTTTGCTTCTTGCTTCTTATCTTCTGTTCCTATGTTAATATAACTTGCACGACGTGTCATGTTGATTTTCCGATTAGTTTCTGGTTTTGGGGTTCGTTGTGGTTTAATGTCTATTTGTAGAGGTGATTAGAAGAGAAGATGGGTTAGTGGAACGGTCCTCAACGAATCTACAACTATCTTTTGTTGGGAATTTTTAAGTCTTTGGAGAATTTTCTTTAGGAGATTCCTAAAAAGAAAAAGAAAAATCTCAATTTTTAAGACTTTCTACGCAAACGACAAGTTCACTGTTGTATTATAACTACATTGCACGTTTCCCGTGCAACAGTCGCTATATGTATTTTAATGAGCAACCTGACATTTGATAAAATAGCTATTTTCAAATATGTTACGAGCAAATAATATTTTCTTTTAGTTTTATCAATTTAATTGTCAAATGAACATTAACCTTATGTTAGATAAGACTAACGCGACCAAAATACATATTCCTCAACGTGAATTCTATAAATACTATATTGAAGATGTTGCTCCCAAGTTATATATCTTCAATAATGTGACCTCGTTTTTTATATTTCGAGATTCAAATTTCAAAGATAAACAAGTCGACTATGATAAACACATACAGTATAGTTTATTCCCGACTTTCCGGTCTCCTCTAAACAATTCATTGGATACAACATATCAAGTCAAGACCATCTTTGGCTTATAACTTGAACCACTAAACACTTTTTCAATAATCTGATTCCACTGGTTAGTAGTTGTTGTCCAAAAAATTAATTTGATTGTATTCGAAAAAACACAACACTAGTGATTTACACATGATGATAAACCTTATAAATATATGGTACGACGACATCATTGTCGAAAGATAATTTATTTTGTATTACTATAAAAGGTTTTATTGAGGAGAAGGTACACCTACCATGTATCAAATATAAATATAGTATATCTTTGTTAATTAGTTTTGAATCTTTTCTATCATAAAATCTGTCACGGCGAGTATCACACATGTAAAACCTAAAATATGTATACAATTTGACTTTTTTTGGTAGAAATACACACCTCATAATACGTACAGTTATTTTTACAAAAAATAAAAAATTAGAAATCACAAGTTACCAACTCATACACTGAAACCTATATAATGCATATAGTCATATGGAGCCAGTTTTTGTAAGTATATCCTACAAACTACAAAGTACAAACATACAAACACTGCCATCCACTCAATGTTAGACATATTTGATCACTAAATGTACCTACCAAAATATATACATTACATGTTTTTGTTTGCTAACTTTGATCAACTTTAATTTTTTTTTGGTCAACTTTAATAATCTCCCCTTTTTCCACCTTTTCAGTTTGTTTTTCGGGTCTAACTTTCTAGTATTTTGCAAAGTTTGTGGGTTGCGTGATAGTAACTTTTTCTTTCTTTCTATAATTGTGTATTATTATTAATCAACTGATTACGTGGATGAAGCATATTCACATCTCATTCCTACTACAGTGGATTATTGAGTGATTAACCAAACAAACAAGAAACGACCAATTTTGCAAAGTAACCTGCGTTAATTAGACCAACCTCTCTTCTCACTTCCAGCTACTTCTTTCTCTCTCTCTCTCTCTCTCTCTCTCTCTCTCTCTCTCTCTCTCTCTCTCTCTCTCTCTCTCTTGCTTCTTTCTCTCTCTGCTCCTCTCTCTTGGCAATGGCTACTGGATCGACAGATTCCGCGAGCTCCCGCTCCTCAGGTTTGATCTTTCCCTCTTCCATTCTGTTTTAGCACTCAGAAAATAAAATCGATGTAAAAAAGTATGGCAACAATCGTAGAGAAAGATTCCAGAATTTTTTTTGTAATCTTGAATTTCTGTTCAAAATAGATCGAAGAGTCGGAAAGAACACAAGAAAAAGTTCCAGAATTGGTACAAGCGAGCTGAAATATTTGATTAGATTGTTGACAATTAGACGATGCATTTAATGATGGTTTTGAATCACGTTATATACTTTATCTGGAAATTTCGTTATTAAGTGTAATTTTCGTCAACCAAATCAATCTAACGATGAATACTCTTAGAACTTTTTTTCTGTGGGTCCTTCAAATTATGTGGATTTGATGGATTTTTCATTTTAGTTTGATACTAGTTTCATCAACATGTGGAAACTTGTAACATGTTCATAATTTGACTAACCATTTACCCATAGACATATATAAGATTTATATTCATAGAATATTTGTTTGAGGAATGTTTTTAAGTGGCCATGAGTGGGTTCTTAAGTGAATCTGGTCTTTGAGAAATTTCATAGCTTGTGTGTTTCTTGCCATTGAAGATTCACTTTAGAGACAGGACAACATGTGTTTGTCTGAATCTTGATCACAGGTGTTCTCTACAAGCTGTTGTTGGTGTTCTCTGTCTGTATAGCTACATCGACTTATCAGGCGATCCAGCCTCCTCCTCCAAAGCTATGTGGCTCTCTTGGTGGTCCATTGGTCACAGCACCGAGAATTAAGCTGAGAGATGGAAGACATCTGGCTTACAAAGAGCATGGAGTTCCCAGAGATGAAGCTACCCGTAAAATCGTCTTTGTCCATGGATCTGATAGTTGCAGGCACGATAATGCTTTCGCAACTCTACTATCACCGGTATAATTTACTTTAAATGTTATTGTGATGATCTTTTGCCAAACTCTACTAATTACAATCAGTTTTTAAAGACTTAAACTTTTGATATCATATCAATGTTGTAGGATATAAAGGAAGGACTAGGTGTGTATATGGTTTCATTTGATAGACCTGGTTATGGAGAGAGTGATCCAAACCCAAACCGTACTCCCAAGAGCTTGGCTTTGGACATAGAAGAGCTTGCTGATCAGTTGAGTCTAGGATCTAAATTCTATATCATCGGGTACTCTATGGGAGGACAAGCGACATGGGCATGCCTTAAATACATTCCTCACAGGTATCATGTCATAGTTATTGAAAGGAATGATTTTTTGATATTTGTGAATGTCTCTCTGTTTGTGATGTGTCTGTTTTTTTTAGGTTAGCTGGAGTAACGCTTGTGGCTCCAGTGGTGAACTACTGGTGGAAGAACTTTCCATCAGACATCTCAAAAGAAGCTTATAACCAACAAGAGATAAATGACCATTGGGCGGTTCGTGTTGCACACTATGCTCCTTGGCTTGCTCATTGGTGGAACTCTCAGAAGTGGTTCCCTGGTTCAAGTGTTGTGACCCGTAATCTCGGTTCCTTGTCTAAAGCAGACAAAGAGATCTTGTTTAAGCTTGGTGCTTCTCGGAGGACACATGAGGTATATTTAATAATAATCACTTCTTCTTATTCACACCTATTTGCATTCATCAAATCAAATCATTACTTCAGGCACAAGTAAGGCAGCAAGGAACATTCGAGACCGTGATCCGTGACATGATTGTTGGATTTGGAAAATGGGAATTTGATCCAATGGAACTCGAGAACTTGTTCCCGAACAACGAGGGATCGGTGCACTTGTGGCAGGGAGATGATGACGCTCTTGTCCCTGTGACTCTGCAACGATACATTGCAAAGAAGCTGCCATGGATTCATTACCATGAGATTCCTGGAGCAGGGCATATGTTCCCGCTTGCTCCAGGTATGGTTGATAACATCGTTAAGACATTCTTAGCCAACAATGAAGTCAAGAATTGAAATCTCATAAAAGATTGGCTAATTTTGTTATGTGACATGATCGATATTAAGTACTTTGAAACGATCAGAGAGATTCATGAATATTTCTGATTTTTTTAAAGATCTTTTACTAATGTATATCGTGGGTGATTGGTAAGAGTTTTGGTAGCTATTGAAAAGTTTCTCTGCATCCATCATATAATACTATATATCACCCAATATTAGTCTTAATTATAGTTTATCTATGTAAGCCTATAATACTCTTTCTTCTTCTTTTACTTTGACAAATTATGAAAGAAGTCATATTCATTTGGTAAGCAAAAGCAGGCAAAGATTAGAAAAATAATATAATTCTATGGACTATTAATTTCAGTTAGATCTTAAACTTGTGCGAATATTTTTATTCATAGAAAGAAGAAAGAAAAAGAAAAGGAGTTTGGTTGTTGTAGATACATAGTCTTTAAAATTTGATACTTTTTATTATTATTAAAAATGAGTTTCAGTTTCTTATGTCTAAACTCTGAAGTTTGAACAACCACGTTTCTGAAGCCACTAGTGTTTGGTCTACCAACTGATCTTAGGTCCAATCTCTTAACTTTTGTTTTTACCATTAAAGGGCCAGAATAAATTTTTAAATAAGCCCATAATTAATGATATTTTTATAATAGTAAGCAACAATATCAACATCCGACCTTAGCTCAGTTGGTAGAACGGAAGAATGTAGTAGTTGCTGTAATCTTTTAGGTCGCTGGTTCGATTCCGGCAGGTCGGATTTTTTTGTTTTCAAATTTTGTATTCCTATTTCACAACAAAATTTTGTTTTGGACATCTCCTAATTCGCAACAAATTATCATGGTAAGAGCGTATTTCAATTGACGACAAAATAAGAAGCGTACTTCAATTTGGTTGTAGTTTTGTTTTTTTTTTTTTTTTTTGTCAAAACTTAGAATTTTTCTGTACAAAATACATACTTATAAAATTCACTTTTACATCAGTTTTCTTAACATCAGTGTCGAAATGATTTTTTTTTTTCGTCAAATCTATTATATTAAAATAGAAACACTTTTAGTGTTTGTTTAAAACACTCCCAAATTTTTTTTTTAATATATATATATATATATTAATTTAGATAACTAAAAATTTCCTTAAATATAAGTTATATCTATAATCTATAGATATTAATTTAAATAAAATTCTTTATATATAAGTTAAATTTAATTTAACATTTGAAATTTAAATAAGATTTTCAGAATAACACATATGTTTAATAAATATTTTACTATATTTTTTTAATCATATTCTATCAAATTAAAGTTTCACATATTGAAAAAAGATAAATATTAATATTATATATTAAATTGATAGGACTAATTAAGTTTTTTTATAATTATGGTCTTATGCGGATTAGGTTATCAAAACATGCAAAATATTAAGAGAAAATTACTTCAAAATTAATAAATATTTATATTATAAAGTAATATAAACGGGCGGTTTAGAATTATGGTTTCATAATCATAGTTTTTTTGGATTAATAAAATGAGCGAATTAAAAATATATTCTTATAATAATGGTTATTTTTTATTAATAAAATAACAAAATTAAAATTATGTTTTTATGATCATGATGGTCATAATAATACTAAAAAAAAAATTATATCTAAACACAATTTTTTTTATATCATTTATTAAAAAATTATATTTATAAATAAAACATAAATTAAATTAAAAATTTTAATTAAAACATGAAATGCACGGAATAAAATCTAATATTTTATTAACTCTCAATCCAGTTTTTCACGTGCTATGTTAAGAAACAAAGAATCCAGGATTTATTTGAAAAAGAAACAAACAAAAATCCAAAGTTTTGACGTAAAGAACATTTTTTGTAGCGAAGAGTCACGCGTGTCAAGCTACAAAGAGGACACTCCAAGTAACATAAAGAAAACACGTGTATAACACGTGTCAAACGCTGCCGCACCGATTCTTTGCCTCTGATCATGGGCCTGGACCTGGACCTGTCTAAGTTTGCATATCTTTGAAACCTCATTGGCTGAAGAATAATCTTTGGACAAAAAATGTTGTTGACCTTCACGCCACTGTTCGTGGGTCCAACGCGCCATCTAACCTCTTTTTACCGCCTTCTCTCCCAAACATTTTATCTCTCTCACACAACACAACAGATTGAAAATATCTCAGAACTCTTTTTAGTTTAAATATTCTCCGGCGGCTTTGAACTTATGTGAAGGAGGAGGAGCCTCCAGAAAAACATACAATTTCTCAGTTTTCCGGCGGTGGAGGAACACGAAGCCACTGGTTTTACTTTCAGGTTCTCTTCCCGATACTACTTTCTTGAATTTTTTTTTTTGTTTCCAAGATCTTGGATAAGCAGGTCGTTTTGTTAAGGAAAATTTTATTTATTTGTTTACTTATTGCTAAGTGTAAAATATCTTTGATTTAACAGAGTTAAACTTTGAGTTTTCCGTTCTGGTCCTTCTCTTCCTATCAGATTTATTTCTTTTAATTTGTTGTCAATAATTAAGTGGTTCTTTGTAATAGACGGATAAAAGGAATTAGGGATGACTGAAACTAAGAGTTATATTAGATTAAGATCCAAAGTATCTGTTGTTTAGCGAGTTCTATAGAAGATAATTAAACAGGGAAAAAATATATTTGTTGATAAGTTCGCTTTAGAGTAAAACGAGTGGGGTATGATATTTTTCCTCTTTTGGAAACGAAAACTTTATTGAAATGTGTAATTATTAGTTTTTTTATTGCTAAATTTAGTATCGTTTGTCGCTGTCACGATGTGGACCGTTCTTCTTTATTTTCACGTGGACCGACTTAAATACCCTGAAATTCTTTTTTATTTTATTTTAATGTTCCTAATCTAAGTTATTTACGAACGAAAATTTTACCCGTTCAAACTTCAAAGTTCAAAGTTCAAACTCAATTTCCATTTTTTGTAATAATTTTTTCCGTGAATTTTGTCCACTCATTTTTTTCGCTCTTTTATGGCTAAATATATAATAATTTTTCATAAGAGAGCAGTATAAAACTGAAAGAAAAACAAAACAGAGAAACAGACACAAATTTGTGGTGTTAGCTATGTAATACTTTTGAATCCAGTGTATGTGGATACGTGTTTTGTTCCAATATCGTTTTTGCATTTTTGAATGAAGCTTTTAATTGATCATTGATGTGTCTATATATATATGCAGCTGGTAGATGGTAGTTAGAGAAACAGCGATGATGCCTGAGCGAGAAGTAGAATCATCGACGGCACAAACAAGACATAATGGAGGAAGTGGAGGAGAGAATCATCCGTTTTCTTCATTGGGAAGACAATCCTCGATCTACTCATTGACCCTCGACGAGTTCCAACACGCTCTCTGTGAGAACGGCAAGAACTTCGGGTCAATGAACATGGACGAGTTTCTCGTCTCTATTTGGAACGCAGAAGAGAACAACAACAATCAGCAAGCAGCAGCCGCAGCTTCTAACCCTGTTCCGCCCAATCACAACGGTTTCAACAACAGCAACAACAACAATGGTGGAGCCGAGAGTAACGTCTTTGGTGGTGGTGGTTCTTCAGGTAACCAAGGGGCTAATAAGAGATCAGTGATAGCAAAGGAACCAAGTCTTGCACGACAAGGCTCGTTGACACTTCCAGCTCCGCTTTGTAGAAAGACTGTTGATGAGGTTTGGTCTGAGATACATAGAGGAGGTGGTGGTGGAGACAGAAGTGGACGTACCAGTAGTAGTAATGGTCAAGACAATGCTCAAAACGGCGGTGAGATCGCGGCTAGACAACCAACTTTTGGGGAGATGACGCTTGAAGATTTCTTGGTCAAGGCAGGTGTGGTTAGAGAACATCCCACTAACCCTAACCCTAACCCTAACCCAAACCCAAACTCAAACCAAAACCAATCTAGTGTTATACCCGCAGCTACGCAGCAGCAGCTCTATGGTGTGTTTCAAGGAACCGGTGATCCTACTTTCCCCGGTCAGGCCATGAGTGTAGGTGACCCTTCAGGTTATGGTAAAAGGACAGGAGGAGGAGGAGGGTACCAGCAGGCACCACCAGGTGTTTGCTATGGAGGTGGTGGTGGTGGGTTTGGAGGTGGTGGGCAACAAATGGGGATGGTGGGACCGTTAAGCCCTGTTTCATCAGACGGGTTAGGACATGGACAAGTGGATAACATAGGAAGTCAGTATGGAGTGGATATGGGAGGGTTAAGGGGAAGGAAAAGAGTAGTGGATGGTCCAGTGGAGAAAGTAGTGGAAAGAAGGCAGAGGCGGATGATCAAGAACCGTGAGTCTGCTGCAAGGTCTAGAGCAAGAAAGCAGGTTAATAATATAAACATCTTTTTCTATTCATTTGATGAAGATGAATGTTCCTTGTAGATTAATGTTGTTTTCTTTTGGGGGGGGGGGATTATGAAGGCGTATACAGTGGAATTAGAAGCGGAATTGAACCAGTTGAAAGAAGAGAATGCGCAGCTAAAACATGCATTGGTATGATTTGATCTTAATCTGGTTAAATACTTTATTACTTTTTGTGAAAAGGGATTTTAAGAATTGGTCTTTTGTTCTTTTTTTCATCAGGGGGAGTTGGAGAGAAAGAGGAAGCAACAGGTAAACAAAGCTTTTGATACAACTATGAGTTCTTTTGCATTTTCTTGGAACCAATATGTTGCGTCTGGGAAGCACTACAATCTTTTTTTGGTTTATGGTTTGCAGTATTTTGAGAGTTTGAAGACAAGAGCACAACCGAAGTTGCCGAAGGCGAGCGGGAGATTGCGGACATTGATGAGGAACCCGAGTTGTCCGCTCTGAACAAGCAATGAGTAGAAGATGAAGAAGTAAGGAAGTTTATACGTCGGAGACAAAAAGAGGAAAAAAAAAACTGATGATTTCTATGGTGTTGGTAGGTTGGTTTTGTTTTGTCATGAGGAAAAGAGATCACACAAATCTTTTTTTACTTGGATGTTTTCTGTGTTGGTAGGAGGAGGAACACAATCTGATCTTCTTTTACTTCTGTTCCTTGTCAACAAGAAAGTGATCCTCTGTTTCAACATCATGTATCTTTAGTGGATATAACAAATGTTCTGTCACTAAATTTAGTTTTACCATCTTCGCACGTATGTATCTGTTTCTGTTTTTTCTTCCTTCAGTGAGTACTCAATTGTCATCAAAACAGGACATGGAATCTGATCTTCTACAGCGGTTTGCCATTATTCTTGCTACAAAATCAGTCTAAAATGGATAATCAAAAGATATCAAGAATTACACCCAAAAAAAAGAAAATATCAAGAATGTACGTATAAAACAAGCCCATTTCCATTCACACATACAGATTCACAAAAACATTTAAGTCAAATTAAACCATGACATTTTAGAAAGGAAAAAGAAATTCAAGAGCTTGTTATTTTTTTTACTTTCTTCTTGTTTTTCTTTTCTTATAAAAAAAAAATCACTTCACTTTCTTCTTGTTTTTTTTTCCCAACAGGTTTTATTTTACCAAATGTACCAACTTAACAACAGAGAATATATTGAGACAGGGTGATAATAATTTGAAGAAAGCATTTTATTTTAATTTTAATTTCAATTTCAGTGTAAAGAGATATTTAGGCAGAAAACACCAAAACCCTCTGCGTCGGGGTTTCCATTCCTTGAGCTTACCTTTTTCTTCTACCTCCAACTATTCTCCTACTCTCAGGTTTCTCTCTTCATCTTCGTTCTCTCTTGCTCTACATTCTTCTAATTTGCTTCTGCCATTTTCTATCGCTATTCTCTTTGCCTTTGGAGTGTTTTAGCCTATAGTCGAAGTTTTTTTTTTTGTCGGGTTTCTTCTGTCTCAACTTGTAAATGCTGCAAATTTCGACAAAACCCATCTCGAATTTCGTCAATTCATAACGACACCGCTTGCAATTAAAATTTTCCTGGTTCAATTTTCATACTTTCCGAAACTTCAATTGAAGAAATGATGATTAGATAACTTTCTTCTTTACAGTCTCTTGTTTGATTTTCATGTTGTTCCTTTGTGATTGTATCATATATGACTCATAATTGAGAACCTCGGTTTCACTTCTTAGCCTTTCATGAACAGGTTTTGTTAAAAGGAAAACAATCACTGGTATCAGATTGAAGTGTGGTTTGGTTCTTGAGCTTTTGTACTGTGGTCTCGATATGACAGCTTACATTTCACCTTGTTTTACTCCATCCGACTCTCGGTTTCTCACTGTTCTTAGAAAGAATGTATCACCAGAGACTCATTTAGGCAAAGTACACTCCTTTAAGATGTTTGAGAGTAAGAAAAACCGAGTCTTTGTTGCTGCTCAGAGATCCGAATCTTCCCCAATCAGAAACTCTCCACGGCATTTCCAAAGCCAAGACCCTTTCTTGAACCTTCACCCTGAGATATCCATGCTTAGAGGTGAAGGAGCCAACACAATAGCCAATCCTAGAAAGGAAACCTCTGCGGGACCTGTTACCGAGGATTTTGAAGAGCCGTCTGTTCCGAGCAACTACAATGAGGCGAGGATCAAAGTTATTGGTGTGGGAGGTGGAGGATCAAACGCTGTGAATCGTATGATAGAGAGTGAAATGTTAGGCGTGGAGTTCTGGATTGTGAATACTGATATTCAGGCTATGAGAATGTCTCCTGTTTTATCAGAGAACAGGTTACAAATTGGTAAGGAGCTGACAAGGGGTTTAGGTGCTGGAGGAAATCCTGAGATTGGTATGAACGCTGCTAGAGAGAGCAAAGAAGCTATTGAGGAGGCTCTTTATGGCTCAGATATGGTCTTTGTCACTGTATGTAACTCAAATCTCTGATTATGACTATCGCATTCCGTTCTCCGTAGTTTTAAACTTTGATCATAGAAGAAGAAGTCTGAAACCATTTTATTACGTTTTAGTCAGTTTCAGTTCTTATCACTTATCAGTTAGTTCTGGTGATTTATTGTAATATCAACGTCACTGCTTGAGCATTGCTGGTCACATGTCTTTGTCAATGTTTAGGCTGGAATGGGCGGTGGAACTGGAACTGGTGCAGCTCCTGTAATTGCAGGAATTGCTAAAGCGATGGGTATATTGACGGTTGGTATCGCCACAACGCCTTTCTCGTTTGAGGGTCGAAGAAGAGCAGTTCAGGCTCAAGAAGGGCTTGCTTCTCTCAGAGACAATGTCGACACTCTCATCGTTATTCCAAATGACAAGTTACTTACAGCTGTCTCTCAGTCCACTCCGGTAACAGAGGCATTTAATCTAGCTGATGATATACTTCGTCAGGGGGTTCGTGGGATATCTGATATCATTACGGTATAGCTTTTAATGGACTTCTTGTGCTCATTTTTTTAATGTGTGACAAATGCTTTAACAGCTACCTTTGTGCTTTTCAGATTCCTGGTTTGGTAAATGTGGATTTTGCTGACGTGAGAGCTATAATGGCAAATGCGGGTTCTTCATTGATGGGAATAGGAACTGCAACAGGTAAACCTGGAATGATCGATTAATCTCTTTTGGCTGCAGAATTTCACAAGCTAGATATGCAAAGTACTCTAATTGGATTAGCGAGCTAGTAGATTTGGTTTGGCAAAATACCAGTGGGATACTGAAAATGACCATATCATATTTGTTGTTACTCAACTGTTGTGCATCTATGTATTAAAGAAAGTCTTGAACTTCTTCTTTAACTCGAGGTTTTGTTTTGTTTGCATCATGCTGATTTTTTCGTGCTATTGGCGATCAAGCAGGAAAGAGCCGGGCAAGGGATGCTGCACTAAATGCGATCCAATCACCTTTGTTAGATATTGGCATTGAGAGAGCCACTGGAATTGTTTGGAACATCACTGGTGGAAGCGACTTAACACTGTTTGAGGTCTTTCTCTATCAACTTGTTTCTTAACTCAGTGTCATAGATCCATAAACAAATCCGAGCAAAGCCTGATTTTGCCTTATGACCCTTAACATGCTCTACACTGTTTCTCATACACTTTGGTCCTTGTAGGTAAATGCTGCTGCGGAAGTTATATATGATCTTGTCGATCCAACTGCCAATCTTATTTTCGGCGCTGTTGTGGATCCATCCCTCAGCGGTCAAGTATGACCTTTGTCTTGTACTAACATATATGAGATGTAGAAATTGGTGTGCAAGTTGTTGAAAAAAAAAATTCATTGTTTGGTACAAGGTAAGCATAACTCTCATAGCCACGGGTTTCAAACGACAAGAAGAAGGAGAAGGAAGGGCGGTTCAGATGGCACAAGTGGATACCTCCTCAATGGGAGCTACAAGAAGACCTTCTTCCTCCTTTAGAGAAGGCGGTTCAGTGGAGATCCCAGAGTTCTTGAAGAAGAAAGGCAGCTCTCGCTATCCCCGTGTCTAACAAGTCCGATATGATCACTATCCTGCACGCTGCAGCGACCTTTGTCTCTCGTTATACTGCAAGATGTTCTGATGTATGATCAATAATCGTGTGGGTGTGTGTATATGCCTTTGATGGTGTTTCTTGAATAGGTTATTTTAGAAATGTTGTTTTTTTTATGACAGAAAAATAATAACAGAACCCTCTTGTCCTTTCTGGTACGTGAAGTAGGTCAATTCCGAAACAAGAAACTATGAACGTATTTCAGATAATGAAAAAATTGTTTGGTTGAAAGCAATGTTGTAGTTTAGATCTATCATTTGATTCTTTTTAGCTCATTAATGGTTCTTATCTTGAATTCTAATTTTGAATTTGGTTTCTACTTAGCTCCATGGCCAATGCACTGCAACTATATGGTTCTTGTGATGATCTGCGAACTATAATGAGATTCTTGTTGCACTACTGCAGAGTTAAGCTCTGTTCTTATTAATTATGATTTTAGCTTCGTACATTTTTTTCCAAAATAATTTCCGGTACGTGACAAGCCATCCATCAACCTATTATATGTAAAGATATCAGGCAACATGTCTTTGTCCAACATCTCGTTCACCAGAGCTTCTCCTTCCTTTCTTCTTCCTTCTTTCCTGAATCCAGAAACCAAAACATAGTACGTTGTCTCATCTGGTTCAAATCCTTTGCTTGATGCCAATACTCTCAATCTGTTTGCATCCATCGAATGATCAGAATCGCAGAGATCTCGAAGAAGCAAGTTAAACGTCACACTATCGGGAACCATTCCTGTATTCAGCATCTTCTCCATAAACCCTGATGCTTTCTCTCTTCTTCCTGATTTCCTCAAACCATCTACGAGTGTAGTACAAGCGATCAAACATGGGATTTGGCCATTCTTCCACAGCTCATCCACCATCTCCATTGCTCTATCCGCTTTGTTTTCTCTGCATAGCTTCTCAACTAAACCACCATAATCAAACTCGTTCGGTAAAACCCTTTTGTTCGAAAGATCAATCACCAATCCAGAAGCATCATCTACTCGACCTTCTCTACACAACCCATCAACAAGAATCTCACAAGTTGCTTCCGAGAATCTACAACCTAGCTCAATCATCTCATAAGCCATTTTAACACCTTCATCGATTTTACCATTCCCCAAGAACCCACTTATCAGAGTGTTGAAGCTAACCACGTTCGGTTCACAGCCTTTCTCCTTCATCTCCCTGAACAGATCCAAAGCCATGTCGAATCTAGAGCTCCTGCAATAACCATTGATGAGGATGTTGAATGTGCATACATCAAGCTTTGCTCTTTCCTTCCCCATCCTCTGGTAAAACCTTAAGGCCTTGTCCATTTCCCCAGATTTCACATACCCATTCATGACAGTGTTGTAAACTCCGATGTTTGGTTTACCATCGATCAATCTCTTCATTGTATCGAACGCTAACAAAGCGTAATCCATTTTCCCAGCTCTACAGTAAGAATCGATGGCGGAACGGAAAATGGGTTCGAGATGTGGACAAGAGAAGATACCTGAGGAACAAGGACACGGATTCGCAGCGATGAAAGAGAGGAGACGATAGAGATCGTCGAACCGGTGCGTGGCGGCGAGTGATCTCGACATCCAGAGGAAAGATTCGTGATCATGGCGGAATGTGTCGAGCGTGGTGGCCCAATTGAAGACGGCGAAGTCATAATGAGCGAAGAGCGGATGGTGGCGGATCTTGGAACGGAGGAATCCGAGGAGAGTTTGTGGAGTTAGGGTTTGGTGGTGAGGGAGGTTGTTTTCGAGGTAATTGACGAAACTGGAGTGTCGAGGAGATGGAGAGAGAGTAAGAGTCGGTGGAATCGAGATCTTCGGAAGCTGTGGCGGAGGATGGGGTAGTCGGTAAATCTCCGGCGACGGCGGCGTAAGCGGCGCCGGAAGATGATTGGATTTGGAGACCAGATTGATAACGTTATTCTTGTTCCATCGCATCACTCTGTTTGTCAAAGAAATCGAAAAATCTCAACTTTTTGTCGATTTCAATTTTAAACCAGCCATGTCTAGTAGTATTTGACAAACCGGAACGAACCGAGATTCAAACCGATTTCTAAACCCTATAAGGAACCTAGAAGCAGAACCTGAAAAGACATAGATCCATCCACCTACTTCCCGGATTTTTGATTGCTGTAGCTTCTGGAATTCCATTTTCAGCTCCAAAGATGTCAACTTTCAGCTCCAAATTATACTCCAATGGTGGTATCGCTTTGTTCCAGATTAACCAGAGCTCTTCTTTCACAAAGCATCGCAAATTCTCCGGAGCATTGCTTGCTACCAAGACAAAACGTATGTCGAATTCAGTTTTTGGTTCTTGCTTTTTACGCAATTTCTCAAATTTCAGAAGTGTGAATCTTTGAGTATATTATGTAGGATCCTCGAGGGTGCAGGTTGTATCCGCTGTTCAATTCCGACCTTGCATCGATATTCACAAGGTATGAATCAATTCACCGGTTTTGAAATCTGAATCCTTTTTATGGAACTCACTGCGTGATGGTAACTAGTTGGATCATATGGTTTTGAAGGGAAAAGTGAAACAAATAGTTGGATCCACACTTAGTGACTTGAAGGAAGATGGTTCAGTTCTCGTTACGAATTTCGAATCGGACAAATCTGCGGAAGAGTATGCAAAGATGTACAAAGAAGATGGGCTTACGGGTGGTCATGTGATAATGCTTGGAGCCGACCCTTTAAGCCAAGCTGCTGCTATCGGAGCACTACATGCTTATCCCGGTATGCCTTTGGGTGAATGTGAAAGGATTTTTATTCATACTGTTTGATTGAAATGTAAAGTTTTCATTTAATCCATGTGTCGTATATGATACAAGACGATGAATTCTAGGCGGTTTGCAAGTTGGAGGTGGAATCAACTCAGAGAATTGCTTGAGTTACATAGAGGAGGGAGCAAGCCATGTCATTGTCACTTCGGTATATAGTCATATCTAGGCTCTTTTGAGTTTGTTATCATAAGGACTTTTGCTAGTCGTAATCAAGCTTTATTGATATTTTCAGTATGTATTTAACAATGGAAAGATTGATCTTGAAAGACTCAAAGATCTTGTAAACATTGTTGGGAAACAAAGACTTATATTGGACCTTAGCTGCAGAAAAAAGGTGATTCTCTGACCGGTTTCATCTTATGTTTTAAATGTCTTTAAGTCTTCTGTCATGAAAAAGATCCGCGTTTACTTAAGAGGGTATTTTGCTGCTCAGGATGGAAGATACGCAATCGTTACTGATAGATGGCAGAAGTTCAGCGACGTCTTCCTCGATGAGAAATCATTGGAGTTTCTTGGAGGATTTGCAGATGAGTTTCTTGTGCACGGCGTAGATGTTGAAGGAAAGAAGTAAGCTTGTGCCTTCAGTGTCTTAAGAGTGGTTTCGTTTTGCATTGAATGAAATTACGGTATTAAGTCAGTATGTACTGATCCTTATATTTGTTCTCCCAAGGCTAGGGATCGATGAAGAGCTTGTTGCATTGCTTGGCAACTATTCTCCGGTGAGTAACACTGACACACATTTTCATAGTATCATTTAGGCGTTTTGTTTACATCAAGATGCTTTCGTTTGCATATGACTTCGATCTGATCTTTACTAATTTACGAGAATCAACAGAACTCAGCAAACTTGTGATGCTTTAGATGTTAATAAAACAGCGACCAAACCAGAATTGGATTGAATGTAGTGGTTATGCTTCATTGGAGAGACAGAGAGACTGGTTATTTCTCACATGTAATTTTTGACGTTGACAGATTCCAGTAACTTATGCTGGTGGCGTGACAGTGATGGATGATGTAGAGAGGATCAAAGAAGCAGGAAAGGGACGTGTGGATGTAACAGTGGGAAGTGCCTTGGACATATTTGGAGGAAATCTACCTTACAAAGACGTTGTCGCTTGGCATCACAAGCAAGAATCCTCCTCAACACTCCACTGACAATCCCCATTTTCGTCTTTGCTTTCTTTTATTTCTCCGACCTCGCAAGATTAAGCTTTTGTCAAGGGTCAACATTTTACTACTCTGACTCTATTTTTTTCCTTCCATTAATATTATTCAGATGATATAAGGATTCTCAAATGATTTTGACCAAAAAACTTATTCATAAGCAAAAACAATATAGGAAAATAGGTGTTGCTGTCTTCTTCTAAATCAAAGAAGAAAAAGCTGAGAGGAGTGAATTCGAAGAAATCTACAACTTTAAAACTGTAAAAAACATTGATGTTAAACATTGATGTTTTGGTAAAGAGTCTGCAAGGTGAAATCAAATCTATTATATTAAAACAGAAGCATATTTAGTACTTGCTTCCAAACACTCTTAATTTTTTTTAAGTGTTTAAAATAATTTTAATAATTATTTATATTTAATTTTGAAAATTAGTTATTAATTTAAATATTTTTAGAATTCTTTAAATATAGGTAATTTAGATTTGATTTGATTTGATTAAAAATTTATAATTAATTATATTTTTATAATCATAATTAATTTTAATACTATAAAAATATATCTAAACACAAAATCAATATTTTCACTTATTAAAAATATATTTATAAAAATAATTATATCTAAACTCAAAAACACAAATTATATTACAAAATTCGTTAAACAATAAAAAATATTCCCGTGCGGATGCACGGGGTTAGAATCTAGTGCATAAGTAAATCTATAGGATTGCGTAACACGTTATTTGAATTAGTACTTATAAATCATAGAATCACTAACATAAGATTTAAACATAAATTTTAAAATCAAGAAATTAAATAATTAATAACAATGGATTAAACGTGGATTTCTAAATCCATTAAAATCTTTGAATCAATAAACTATCATGCATATTTTTCCATGACAGGTAGTGTTGGTTTGGTTTTAAACTTTATATCTAGGTTTATCGCTTAAATCAATCACTAGATTTTAATCCCGATGTTTTATTTTTTATTTCTAATATAAGTTGTATTTATCTTTTTTGTTTAGATATAATTTGTTTTTGTTATTTATTTTGTCAAATAAAAAAATTGTTATCATATTTTAATTTTAAACAGTAAAATTTGTATATTAGTAGAATAAGAGTATACGTTAATTAAGTATACATTGATCTAATGTTAATTATAAACTTTGTTATTATGTGAATTTAAATTTACACATAAACAATCTTTATATCTATGAATTTGCTAATTCATCCGTTTAGTTGTCTAAAATCATTTTTAATATCCTACATGTTTTGACAAACTAACCCGTATAAGACTATAATTATAATTGTATAACCCTATAAATATTTACTAATATGGAATATTTGGATCAATTGATTATGAAAAAATATAATAAGATATTTATTTACTATTTGTGCTATTAAAAAAATGTGTATATATATATATATATAAACGGGCTAACCTGTTAGTTTAATTGTATCAAATCATATATATATATATATATATAACTCTAATCAGCTCGATCATATTATTGTATAATATAAATATTTATTAATTTCAAATATATGATATTTTAGACTGATTGTTTATGATAAAATACGATAAAATATTTATTAACTATGCATTTTTATAAAAATATTATTTAAATTTAAAATTTAAAATTAAATCTTTCCTGTATTTAAGAAATTCTAAAGTATTAAAATTATTATCTAAATTTTCGTAATAAAATTTAATTATAATTTTTTTGAATTTAAATTAAATTGAATGAAAATTTTTGTAACTAAATTTAATTAAATTTCTAATAATTTGAAATTTGAATTAAAGATAACCTAGATTTTAGAAAATCTAAAAATATCTAAATTAATAACTAATTTTCGAAAATTAAATATAAAAATAAAATAAAATATTATAAAAAAACTTTGGGAGTGTTTGGATGCAAGCATTAAATGTGCTTCTGTTTTAATAGAATAGATTTTTTTTATTTATCATTTTTAATAAACACTGACTGTCCTAAAGAAACCATCGGTGTTTATAACGTTAAGTTGTCTATTTAGGGCATATATTTGGCATACTTGAAAATAGAGTAATACATATGTTAATAAGCTTTTAATATTTTATATTTTCTTCTCAAGTTAAAAGACGTGATTTTATGAACGTTTTGAATTTAATTTGCATTAAAACTAAAGAGAAAAATTCTATCTATTTTTTAATTTCGAGTAAAAAATAGGATAGAAAAATAGTTGAAAACACTTGAGAGTGATAGAGCAAACGAGTGAATAATGAGAGAGCGAACGAGTGATGAGAGAGTGAAAGAGTGATGAGAGAGTGAAAGAGTGATGAGAAAGCGACGCAAAAGAGAGGGTACGAGCTCGAGAGAAGAGAACGAAAGAGCGTTCAGTAAATATGAAACATATTTTATGAAACATATTTTTTCTCGAAATTATTTTTTTGGTATTCGCAGTATGTCGTTTGCAATACTTCAATCTTTTATTCTTCTTCTTATAGCTATATTTGATTTGAATATTGTATTTCTAGGTTGATTCCAAATAGTAATTCGCAGATTATGGAATACTAGACCAACTATAGCTTTGTACCGAAAATACACAGGTTTTAGAGATATAAATTTGGATCGAAGTTTAAATAATTGGTGAACCTTCAATAAGTTCAGAATAGTACGAGTAATTAATGCCTAGAAAAAACCACAAACAAAAACATCAATAAAATATTTCATAAACATTCTGTAGATAATCAAAATATATATTTCATAAAGTATCAGCTCTTACAAATAAAAATACGTCTTTTCTTCCTTGCTTAGAATTTATTAAACACAAAATTATTTAGTTTTTATTCGTTTTTGTTTCTCTTCTTTCTTTTTACTTTTCTTTCTTTCCTACTCGATTTCTTTATCTTCTTCTTATTATTTTTGGCTTCGGTTTCGAATTTGTATTTTTTAATTTCAATGTTATGGCATTGCCAATTTCATTGGATGTTTTCCTTTACAAAAAAATTGACGTGCTGAAAATTTTTTTTGAAGAAATTTATGTTAAATCTAATAATCTTCATTACTCTCAATGATACAGCTACTAAGCTACCTAAAAAACAAAAATACTTGAAGAAATATGGTTTTATACATATAGGAAACTGAACTCTCAAAAATACTTAAACATCAATCATTCTTACATTCCAAAAAAAAAAACCATGATTGAAAAAAGAAAACATAAATACAAATATATCTTCCTTAACTATTTACAACGAAAACAAGAAAAAGTCTTAACTAAAAAGATTGGGGCCATAGATAAGTACAAAACGGTGGGGGCGCTTTAGCGTAGCCGTGTTTTTGAAAAAACGTTACTGAATTGCCACGTAAGCGCCAGCGACTTTTCAAAACACAACAACAGCTAAAAAAAACGGGTCCCACCAAAACTCAGACAAGACAACCAATCACACTACTAATCCTACTTTCCCCCTGGGACTTGAAACACTATATAACTGGACCCGCCAAATTTTACACTTGTCACGCCACGTCATCATCCACCCAACAAATCCGCTCTTCTTCCAGAAGCGAACCGGTTCATCCCTCCTAAACCGGGAACCACCGGTTCAACTTTTTCCGGTGGAAGCCGGCTCCTGATATCGTGTGCCCCACGCGACGACGACACGTCTTTGCAGCCGCCCCTGGTCCTGAAGATGGCTCTGAAACTCGCCAAAAAACCTGGTTTCTTGACCCGGTTTGCCTTCTCGGGTCGACCCGATTTTTGACGGCGCATCCGGCGGCTTCGTTCACTTTTGGATCTCACTCTACCGATGCAAGAGACATTAGGAGAAGAAGGCTCGAGCAGAGAAAGATCCGACTTTGTTCCTGACCCGACCCGTTTCAAGAAGACCCGGTTATTATTATGATCGATTCTTCCGCCGTTTCTCCGCTGCTTGGCCTCGTTGAAACACGTTTTCTGCGGTTTAGGTAAACCGATGATCGACGCCTTTGGTTTCAGCAAGAACCGTTGAGAGCTTGGATTTGAGTTTGGATTTGAATTGATATTCGCTGATGAGTTTCCTCCTCTATGTGAGTCTTTGCGGTCGAAGAAGGCGTTGTCGCTGAGCCACTCGAGCTGATCATCTTTTGATAAGAAGTAAGATTCCGGCGGGAAATCACTCGGGCTCACGGCGGAGTTATTGTAAGGTAAGGTGGTCTGATCGTCGTCGAGTGTTGACTCGGATGCGATCTTTCGGTCTGAGCAACCGGCGCATACTGAAGAAACAAAGCCTTCGAGATCGACTTGAGGCATGGAGCTTGTTGTAAAGAGAGAGAGAGAAACTGATATTTTTCGTGAGAGAAAATAAGAGATGAGAGATGGGCATTTTATATTTACCGAAAAAACACAAATGATCTTCTTCAGATTTTTATTTTATTTTTGGTCTTGTTTTTAAATTATGTTTTTTTCTGATCGATAAACCCGGGACGGATTGTCGACGAAAGAAAACAGCAATTAAAAAAAACAGAATTAAGCAACGACAAGACAACTATTTGTAGATCCTACATAATACATTTTTTTCCATAGGTAATTTAGTATGATTTAACTTGCAAATAGCACCGTCAAATCAGTGACAAGGTTAAGGGTTTTTTTATTCCTGATATTATCCACGGCTGTCGATTTAATAGATTCAGGTCAAAATGTAAAAGAAGCCGGTTTAAAACATTGCTAACGGTTTTTATAAAAAAAAGTTCCGTCGTTATACGTATTAATGACGATAAATTGATCATTAGTTTTGGCTTAAGGTGTGTGTATACATATACATAATACATGCATAAGCCAAGCCAGCATTATAAAGATTCGTTCTTTTCAAGGGGTTGGATCCAGTTACCTGACGGCTCATATGATATAATATATCCTTTTTATTTTTATTTTTATCATAATGAATTGAAACGACACTACAAGAAAACAATCGTTTTCCAACGGTCCATTACGACAATTTTTAAATCGTCGCAAATTTACAACGATTTTACGACGATCTTACATCTAATTTAAAAACCGTCGTAAAACCGTCGTATATAAAAATCGTCGTAAACTCGACGTACAATTTACGACGAATTACGACGATTATACATCAATAACGAGAGATTTGCTAGTAAATGTAAAACCGTCGTAAATTCGTCGCAAAATTACGACAAAAATACGACGACTACATTTCGATGTACATATTACGACGATTGTACGTCGAAAAAGGAGTTAGGTGAAAAACATTTAAAACATGTTTACCTAACAATTGTAGATGAAAAATTTTATCGCAAAATCGTCGTAAACTCGTCGTAATATTATTGTTGAATGTAAAACCGTCGTAAAAAGTCGTCGTAAAAGCGTTGTAAAGCCCGAAATTTTCCTATAAATAGATCTTCATTCCTTCATTCAATCACAACACATCATCATTCAAACATAAGAGCATCTTCATCTTGGAGACCCATTGTAGGTCTCTTAAATTTTAGTATAGTGTTGTAAATCTTTATATATTGGGTTGTCCATTGCTGAAAACCCGAATTAAGAGTTATATTACTTTGAATCAAAGAAGTAATAATATTATAAGGTTAATTTACTTCATTCACGTGGCTAGATGTGACACAAGAGACCACCTCCTTTATTGTCTAATCAATAAAAAGAGATATTATTTTGAGTTTATTTTCAAGATGTCTATATACGAGCTAAGAAGTTGGATGTATATGCGTAAAGATTCAGATGGGGCGTTGACAGAAGAGTTCAAGAACGGGTTAGAAATATTTATGTATCAGGCTACAAATATGGAGAGAACGAAAGATAGTGGGAAGATGTTTTGTCCTTGTTTGAAATGCAAGAACACGAGGTATACACTAACCAAAACCGTGTGGACGCATTTATTAAATAGAGGGTTTATGCCGCAATATTTTGTTTGGTATCTACATGGAGAAGGATATGGCAGTAATACTCATGGGAATGCTGGTGGTAATAGTAATTATCAAAGTCGTATTGATATTGATGAATCGAATTATGGTCATCAGCCTAATCAATAACAATATGACCAAAGTGTAGATCATGATAGGATGCACGAAATGGTGACTGATGCATTTCATGAAACGCATACGGTAATGCTGTTGAGGAACCTAATGTAGATGCCAAACGATTTGATGATCTGTTAGACAATGCTAATCAGCCAATCTACGAAGGATGTAGAGAAGGCTTGTCTAAATTATCGTTGGCAGCTAGGATGATGTCAATTAAAACAGATCATAAGGCTGAGGTTTGCATGGATGATTGGGCCGATCTTCTGAAGGAGTATCTACCGGAGGATAACTTGGCAGCGGGAACATACTACGAAATTCAGAAGTTGATTTTTAGTCTTGGTCTACCTTCTGAGATTATAGATGTATGTGTTGACAATTGTATGATTTTTTGGAAAGACGATGATCAGCTGGAGGAATGTCGATTTTGTCATAAACCAAGATACAGGCCTCAAACTGGTGGGCGTAAAAGGATACCGTACCAACGTATGTGGTATCTCCCTATAACTGATAGGTTAAAACGGCTTTATCAATCTGAAAGGACAGCTGCATCAATGAGATGGCATGCGGAACATACACAAGTAGATGGAGAAGTTGTTAATCCATCAGATGCAAAGGCATGGAAATACTTCAATATGGTATACCCAGATTTTGCTAAGTTCAAACGGAATATCTATCTTGGTCTGTGCACTGATGGTTTTAGTCCATTTGGTATGTCTGGTAGACAATATTCATTATGGCCAGTAATCCTAACTCCTTATAACCTTCCTCCAGATTTGTGCATGCAAAGGGAATTTCTTTTCCTAAGTATTTTGGTTCCAGGTCCAAATCATCCGAAGCGAGCTCTCGATGTATTTCTTCAGCCACTCATACATGAGTTGAATCAGTTATGGTATACTGGCGTTCGTACATATGACTGTTCTACGAGGAAAAATTTTAGTATGCGGGCTGTGCTTATGTGGACAATAAGCGATTTCCCCGCTTACGGTATGCTATCAAGATGGACTACACATGGGAGGCTATCTTGTCCTTATTGTCTTCATCGAACTGATGCGTTTCAGCTAAAACATGGTAGAAAAACTTGTTAGTTTGATTGTCACCGGAGGTTTTTACCGGATAACCATCCATATCGGAGGAACAAGAGGTTATTTTTGAAGAACAAAAGTGTACGTGTCCCTCCACCCGTTAATTTAACAGGAGCTGATATACAGGCGCAAATAGATCATTGGAGGGCAGAAGAAACAGTAATTCGTGGGGGAAACTGGCACACTCCTGCAAATATGCCTGAAAGTTATGGAGTTCATCATAATTGGCACAAGAAAAGTATCTTCTGGCAACTACCTTATTGGAAAGATCATCTGCTCAGACACAATCTTGATGTCATGCACATTGAAAAAAACTTTTTTGATAACATCATGCATACAGTTATGAACGTAGCGGGAAGAACAAAAGACAATGGTAAATCAAGATTGGATTTGCCTGATTTATGCAACAGAAGTGAGTTGCATCTACTGAGAAACGGGAAAGCACCAGTTCCTGTATTTCGGTTGAGTGCAGATCAAAAGTCAGCATTGTTCAGATGGGTTTCTTCTGACGTTAAATTTCCTGATGGGTATGTCTCTAATCTTTCCAAATCTGTTGAGAAGGGGATAAAGTTTGCTGGGATGAAAAGCCATGACTGCCATGTCTTTATGCAACGATTATTTCCATTTGCATTTGCTGAACTCTTGCCCAAAAACGTCCATGAAGCTATTGGAGGCATTGGTGCTTTTTTTCGGGATCTTAGTACACGAACATTATCAGTTGATGTAATATCACAACTGGCATTGAATATTCCAATCTTGTTGTGCAATTTAGAAAAGATCTTCCCACCATCATTTTTTGATGTTATGGAACATCTTCCTGTTCATCTCCCATACGAAGCAGAGCTCGGTGGACCCGTTCAGTACAGGTGGATGTATCCGTTCGAGCGTTTCATGAAGCATCTTAAAGGTAAAGCCAAAAACCTAGCTAAAGTGGAAGGCTCAATTGTGGCGGGAAGCTTAACGCAAGAGACTTCACACTTCACTTCATACTATTTTGCACCGAAAGTACGAACACGCAAAAGAGCTACTCGTCGATATGATGATGGAGGAGTTGGCCATACTTATGCCGTTGAAGGTGTACCTGACATATTCTCGCCGATCGGACGTCTTAGTGGAAAACTAAAAGATGTTTGGTGGTCCAATGAAAAAGATTATCACAGTGCACATACGTATATCCTATTAAATTGTGAAGAGTTGTCATCGTATGAAAGGTACCTTTTTAATTAATAATATCTTTATATGAGTTGTCAGTATTAATAACTATTTGTTGTTTTTCTCAGCACATTTGTTGATGAGGTTAAAGAATGCATATCTGGGGTTTCTGAAACTGAAATCAATGATTGTAAAGATCAACACTATGCCCAGTGGTTAAAAGGGCAAGTACGTATAAAACTTTAATTAAAAGAGTACTACTTTAATTTGCTATATATCGAAATCAAGAAATCAAAGCAGAATTTTTTTCTTATTAGGTGGACCCGAATGATCCGGATGAATTTCCAACATGGTTCCATAAGTTACTACTAGGTCCGATGGCAAAAATAACTACAGCCTCAATGTATTTCACTCGGGGCTATGTTTTTCACACATACCGACACGGTGTAAAAGCGGGCGACAACAAACTATGGAGTTTGTGTGAGGGGTGAAATCGATTTTTATGGAGTTGTGCAAGAAATAATTGAAGTAGAGTATCCTGCATTGTTAAAGCTGAAAACTGTTCTCTTCAAATGTGATTGATTTGATCCAACTGTTGGACGAGGGGTACGTCTAAACAAGTTTGGAGTTGTTGACGTGAACAAATCACGACGGTACAACAGGTTTGAGCCATTTATATTAGCTTCTCAAGCAGAACAGGTAACGTTTCTGCCATACCCTCGAGTTTGATCAACATGAATTTCATGGTTAGCTGTAGTTAAAGTGGCTCCGAGGGGCAAGATTGTAGGGGTTGAGGATGTTCCACTTCAACAGGACACTTGCGTAGATCTATCTGAACCAGATGTTGATGAGGAGATTTTCTTAATAGAACCTCGGAACAGGCAACTTGAAGATCTTCCCGATGATACAAAAGAAGAAGGTGATGATGAGTTTGCTGAAACCGATGATGACAATTTTTCGGAAGAAGACGGTGATAGTGATGAAGTAATAGAGGAAGATGAATCTGATTAAGTTTCATGCATTGTATTTAGTGAATGTTTGTTATTATGTAATTTGTAACTTTGTTTGTTTGAATTTTTTAAAAACCATAAATTCGATTTAACGACGGTTTTACGACGGTTTTTCTGAACCCTAAACCCTAAGTCTAGGTTTTTAACCCTGAATGAATAGGGTTTCAACATTACGACGTCTTTACGACGAACCATCGTAAAATCGTTGTAAAGTTACGACGGTTTTACGACGAATACACTATTTTGAAATCGAAGAATTTGAATCTTGAAACCGTCGTAATGTTGAAATCCAAGAATTTGAATCTTTTATATCTTATTGGTTGTAAGGTATTTCACAATTGTTTTTGATTGGTTATCTTATTTTATATGAAATGCTATCAATCTGATCAAAATCAAAAATTTGAAAAAAAAATATACATATTTACAAGTTCATGCATGTTTTCCAAAATGTTAAGTGAAAGGTTATATATTAGATTACGGAATTTCATTTTTTACTATCTCATGTCATAAATCCATCATACATGCAAAATTGTAAACTTTTTATTATATGTTAGAATACAATAACCTTTGCATTGTTATTTATGCAATACCCCATTTATAAGATTTAGGGTTTACTCAATTTTTTAAAAAACATTGTAAAACCGTCGTAATATAATCGTCAATTTACGACGGTTTTACGACGATTATACCCAAAACCGTTGTAAAACCATCGTACCGTTTGCACTGAATAGGCTCTTGATCCGAGGTACGAGGTTATAAATGTTTAGACGTTACGACGATTTTACGACGGTTTTGGGTTTAATCGTCGTAAAACCGTCGTAAAGTTACGATGATTTTACGACGATCACATCACGACACGTGTCGTATCATGCAGTGGACCGACTGTTATACAACCAAATCGTCGTAAAACCGTCGTAACTTTACGACGATCACAAAATCTATATAAGGGACGCGAGTTTTTCCCTTTCATCGCTCATTCCTCTCTTCCCCCTCTCTCTCTATAAATCTCTCTCTCTCTAAAAAAATTAATCTCTCCCTCACTCCCTACTCTCCCGACCAATTAATTGTAAGTTTTTTTTTTAAATAATTTCATTACATATTATTTTAGATTTAGGTTCGAAATTTAGATTTAGGTTCGGAATTTAAATTTACGTTTCGGAATTTAGATAAGCCCGAATTTTGTAAATTTTAATAAATATTTGAAAAATTAGTAACAAATTTTTTAAAATTTTGTAGATTCTGTCTCGATGGCTCCTCGGGCTAAGAGATTTCACTACCGACAGCTCGTCGATTCTGACGGTACGGCCCCGTCTACCTCGGCGACCGGATTAGCCATCCCGGAGTCCTCGGGAACACAACGGACGGTTTCCTAACCAGTCGTTGTTCCGCAGCCGGCACCGCCTCCACCACCACCAGCCGAACCAGCGGCTCCCGCACAGGCCGAGCCTGAGGCTGATCCGATCCCGCCTGTACCGTATGCCCAGTTTATGGTACAGGATCTTCTGGCGCAACCCGGTCGTGGGATCATAAACGAACTCGACCCGGATCGAGCCTCCGGCACCTTTTGGTACGTTATTTTTTGCCTATAATATTTTTAAATTAATTAATATTTATTCTTATATATTTGATATTAATTAACTTTTGCTCTTTCCATATTTGATTAGGTTTACGACCGTTTGTCGGTCGTAACGTTGCGGATATCATCAAGTGGTTTTTCGTACAACTCCATACCAGCTGGAAGAAGCTGGATCAAGCCACACTTGACACTTGGTTCAAGTGTTTTGCGGTAAGTAATTTACCATTTCCTTTAATTTTAATTTTAAATTTTAACTTTTTACAATAATTACTAACTTCTTTTTTTTCCTAGCAAACCTGGCATTGGAAAACATCCGCACACAGACGTGTGGAGACTGCCTTCAAGGAGAAGATGTTCCGATCTCTCGGGGTTGGGAAACATCCGCACACGGACGTCATCCACTAGGACGCAACCGCCGGTGCAGACGGACGAGGAGATGTTCCGATCTCTCGGAGTTGAGCCTCCTAGAGCCGGAGATCAGGCGCCGGCGGATGCATCAAACCGAAGACCCGGCAAGAAACACGTCCAAGACGATGGGGAGGAGGCCGGTGACGGGATCGACAGGATCGATTTAGATTTAGATTTAGATCTGTAGGGTTTTTTTGTAAATTACAATTAATTTTAATTTCAAATTTTCATAAATTGTAAATTGTAAATTATTATTTTTTATTTAAATTTTAATTTGATTTTTTTTTTTTAATTTTCAATTATATTAAACGTCGTATAATCGTCGTAATAGATTTATTCAAATCGTCGTACATTCGTCGTAAATATTACGACGAATTTACGACTACAATGTACGACGACAAATACGACGATTATACATCCGAGAATTACGACGATTTTATGACGAAATGAAGAAATACTTTACGATTGATTTACGACGATTTATGCGTCGTACATTTTACGACGATCTTACGTCGATCATTAACAACCACTTAACGACGGTCTAGGCGAATACCAAGTCGACGCAATTCGATGTAAACTCGTCGTAAACTGTACGACGCATTTACGACGATTTTGTTTCCCTCGACGTTACGACGAAACAAAACCGTCGTATATTATACGACGATTTTACGACGATTTATCTATTACGACGATGACTTTACGATGATTTCGAAATCGTCGGTAGTCCGTCGTAATGGCCCTATTACGACGAATTAACGACCATTTCGACCGTTGTAAAATGATGTTTTTCTTGTAATGTGAGACCAAATCATTTGGAAGCTTCCTTATCAATTCCTTATTTTCAGATATGCAATATTAATATCAACGTATATAAATTTAATTTTAAAACTAATGTCAAAAAGAAGAAGCAGAAATGTAACCAATTGAACCTCACTTGTTGTAAGACTTTCAGTTTTAATGAAAGGTTGTTCAGAAAAAGAAAAAAAAAAGTAACCAATTGACATGTATTGACCTACACTGTTATAATATGGGAAACTTTTGGACAGAGATATTAATAAGATATATAATTTCAGACTTAAAATCAGTAGACAAAAGGCCTCCGAGTTGGTATCTCTTTTAGATACAACGTACCAAAATGTGTATGTGTCTATAAGAATCCTGTATTTTCGTTTTCCATAACATTCAGGCAACCTACAATAATATATATCAATATATATCAATACATAAAACTGAATTGATGCAATCGAACATTTTAACTTATTCTGTGCATTCCGACATATCACACACTTCAGGGGTCCTATTGTATACACTTCGACTTACTTTAACATTTCCTTCTCTTGATTAATATCTAGCGTAAGAAGAAATAATACTCTAATTTTGTTAAAGAGAATTTAGTGATCAAGTTTTCAACTCCCAACCTCTAATAAGAGCGGTGGAAGAAGAAACATTAAAACTATTCTTTGAAGTTGAAAATATTACTGTTTTGTTGAAATAAAAAAATATAGTTTAATGCGATAGATTCCTAGATGATCAGTTTCTATGTTAACTTTACCATCTTCAGCCTCGGTTTTGGAAAATGAAATACCCACCAACGAATTAACTTGTGAATTAATTAGTTTTATATCGCATCATTTGATACTAAAGTGAGAAGCCCAAAATACAGACTTATTTATCTGGCTTTACGAAACTTTTGATGATACAATTATATACGCTAACTACTGTATTCTTAGGTGTTGATTGGTTCATCCGCTATCACTTGCAAACGCAGTGTTTGCTGTTGGTAGCAATTAATGGCATTTTATCACAATCATAAAAATCACTGCAAACTGCTTCGTATCGTTTTATACCGCTAAAATCCAAAAGCTACTTCCCGCCAGCGTTTGCGGTTGCGGGCGGTAGCGGTTAGGTAAAAAAATAAAAATAAATAAATTCACGCTAAAAAAAAAATCACATTAAAAAAAATTATAAAACAAATATAAATAAATTCTAACCTCTCACTTTTTCTATCAAGTTATAGTCTATAATCATGACTTTCCATATCAGTTGAAGAAAATTAAGATATAAGCATTAGTGCCATAATATTTTAGTTTAATTTATTTATATTAATTGTTCTGTTTTCACATTTAAATTTAAAGTAAGAAATTATAAATATGTATCTTATTAATTACAAAATTAACTTGTTATAATTCTTTTTTTTTTCTTCAAAAAGTTACATGATCAAACGAGATGACATGTGCGTTATTTCAACGGATCACTGTGGAAAAACAAAGTCAAGATAAATATCCTAAATTTTTTTGTGCACTCCAAAAAGAACGTATTTTGAAGAATACTAATGAGCAATTTGGAGTTGGTTTGAGTTGGGATCGTGTAAAAAATCGATTATATCAATTGAAGAAATTTTACATCATGCATAAGAAAAATTCAGAAGATCCACGTATTGGAGCAAATTTTTTTCAGTCTATTACATTACTAGACACAACTTTGGGTGATGTTCTCAATAATTAAAATAAAATATATTATAATAAAATTTCTTAATTTTTATAATAATTATTTAATAATTATTTATAATTTATTAATTATTTTAAACTATTGATTTTTATATTAATGATGATAATATAGTTTTTCTGTTTGTTTTATAATTATATATGATGTTCGCTAAAACAATCAAAATTATTTGTCAATCAAAATTGTCTCACAACGCCTTAAAAAATTTAACCAGTCATGTAAACTGTTAAATAACGCTCAAAACCGCAATCGTCCGCTTCCGCAAATTCCCGCACTCGCAACCACAACTGTTACGTTTAAACCAGTCAAGCCTTTATTGTTTTTATAGTTTCCATCCTCGTGTTAGCTTTTTTTATAAGGTTTTATTTCCATTTTTTTCCGGAGTACTAGTCAAAGTTTGACGAATAGTTTTCCTTTCCTATGAAGTATGAACATAACTACATGTGTTTCCCCTTTTATTAATTAAATACAAGTCAGCAATGTTTTTTTAGCTGTCGACAATTTAATTGTGTCGAATCTTTTTGGAAGGAATGAAGATATTTAGTGCTATAAAGAGTAACCTTGAATATTCAGAAAGGAATATATTTTCATTTTCTTGTCAATATTTCTGCCCATTTTTATATAAAGACATTTATTTTAGGATTGGGTATATGTAGACGTTTAGGGGCTGATTCGATCGAGTCATTGACTAATCTTACTTAATATGTGATGAGAATGTAAGATAAGCGTCAAAGGCTTTGAAAATTGTTGTGCAGTCAAATGTCCAACCTTATGGACTAATTAAAAATACATAAATAAATTAAAATATAATAATAAAACGAGTATGAGCTCCATTCTACTAAAATGTTTTTTTTTTCAACACAAAATAGTTTCTAGAAGCCTACAAAAAAATATATATTAATGGTTTCTAGAATCTCTCTTGGCCTTCACCAAGAACAAGAAAAATTAAAACCAGGTGGAAAGTAATTGTCTTTTCTCACAAAAGGACATTTGGGTTAATCAGACATGAATCTACGAGAAGATGGCAAACCGTTTGGACCTTAATTAATTAGGTATTCGATTAATCAGCTAGACACGGTTCAACTAGTCATTTATTTAGTTAGTCAGATTAACGATTAATGAAGCATACATTCACGTCGCTGTTTCGACTAGTTACTTAAACAATTACGCAATTATTTCTATGTTCGATTAGTTACTACTTACTAGTTACAAGATTGTTATTTGTTAAGCTAGCTGTTATCGGCTAGACATTCAGTTTTCTATTAATAATTTAAAAATTACAAAACCATATTAAAATCCAAAAAACATGAATATTTATCTCGGGTATCTACCATGCATGTGATTACGAGGTGAAACGTACTAGAAACTTAGAAGAAGAAAAAAAGAGAAGAATACTTCGAATTTTCTAGTTTTTGCCTTACTTCAAATTTTCTAGTAAAATCGTAATTTTAGTCACAGTAGAGCTGTGTGCACACTCCATAATTTCTAGAAGGTAATTATTTATTGCTTGTCTAGTTGTTTTCAACATTAATATATGACATATTAATTTGACTATTTATACACTAATTTTCAAAATATGTACGAATATGATTTCAACTGTCTACGTGTTCAGACAGTTCAGGTGTACCTGTCTAAGTTCAAAAACATTTAGCGTTTGAATTGAACGTCCAATTAAAACTTAAATAAATTTAGAAGGTATAAAGCACAAATAATATATTATAAATGTAAAATGATCTAATAATCTAAATAATAATGAAGTAAATGATCTACAAAACCCTTTTCACTATCTCTGTCTCATGCAATAACTAATTAACGTGACAAAGGTTGTAACTCATCGTCATTCATTTTTTGGTAAAATATTTATTGACAATTTTTTCGTAGCCAGTTAGTCCGTAAAAGTTACGAAAGTATTTAGTCACAATTCCGTCAATGGTAGTGATATATATTAACAAATCTACGCTATCAAATTTGATAAACTTAGAAATCATGAATATTCATCAAACACGAAGATCATATGGTCACACTCACACCCAATGAACATGCAGAGCCGGTTCAAGTGGATAAGGCAAGAGTGTGATATCATATACCCCACATATACATTACCGTTTTATGATACATGATATAAAAGATAAATGACTCAATCGCGTAAGAAAAAATTATATATATATCAATGACCGTCTTTCGAAAAAATATAAAGAAACTTACGAAAAGTCCAAAGTACTTTATTAAACTAATCGACCATGGCACCATTTTTGGGTACTATAACTTCAGAATTTGCTGGGCCGGGCCTGTGAAGACTGAAGAAAGAAGATGCATTGATTTGGTGGTAGGATTGTTTATCCCACGTTTGCTTTCCGTATCCAAAATTGATGTAGGATGTTATAAAAACCAAAACAAAACAAAACGTGTGGCCATGATCTAATGAGACAGTCTGAAATGTCGTATATTTTGCATGCGTCAACGTAGTCGAGGTTGGCATATTGAAAAATAAGGCAAATGGGGTTATCTAAATAACAGTGTTTCAGACTTTAATGTATAGACAAAAATTGTTGGTATTTGATGACTGAAAACATGACAGAGATGGATTTCTCTTCCTTCCTCCCTCCCACCAAAAACCGGTCAGTAATATGTCGAAATTAATTAGCATCTAGCTAGAATACGCTCTTGCCGTTTTTTTTCTCGGAATTTCCATTACAATTAACGTTTTGTTGCTGCCATTAATAATTATCGCGTCTAATCTTAGTGGTTCATAAGTTCGTAAAGTGAAAATTCCAATTTATTACCCGGTTATTTTTATTTCTTCTTTTGAAAAGTCACTAAATAGTATTATTTTGTATTCATTGAACCATCACTTGTCATATGAATATGATTTGATTGATTATATGCTTTTTGCAGCCATGCACGTTTACAATGAAAGAATAAAAAGATGATGTACACTTGTCCTTGAATTATAGGATACATTCCCCCACCAAATTAACATACATTCAGTATCATTCATGGACCACTGTCAAGAATGGCGCATCTTATTTGGAATGGTACATCAAAATTATCAGAATTATGAATGGACCAACACTAACATATTATATAACGACATGGATGTTTTTACTAATACCAAATTATTTTAAGTGGAAACCTATGATTCATGATTTTATACCGAAGATCATTAACACCAAACATATATAACTAATCTAGAGATATGTTGAATTCGGTCTTAAATAAACGAGGTCTAAAAATAAATAATTTAAGAGAATCATCATTTCGAAAATGTTGGTTAAGAATCCACATCGAACTTGTGAAGAAACCAGTATTAGTATATAAATGATAATTTTTTTTTACTAATTACCAATTAGTTTTAATCTATAATTTTTCATAGCATTTTTTTTAAAGCTTCCGTTGCATAAATTTGAGGGGCTGACCGTTACTACGACGGCTCGATGCCTTTGACTCCAACTCACTCTATCATTGATTATTCACTGAAAATGTCATATATATGGTTCAAACGCCGTCGCAATATATTTTCAAAACTCAAATTACGAATAAAATATCGAAGGTATAAATCGATACACTTTTTCCTACAACTCCTTCATAGTTGTTTTACCCATTTTCAAGTCATATATAATCAACACATACTAAACGAGCGGTAAATGGCTTTGTTTTTTATATATATCCAATTGAAATAATTGTATGTGATTAGCCGATTTTTATCTTGACAACTACTTTTTTTTTACAAAATTGAACATTTTAAATAGTTGTAGTCGTTTCTTTGTAAGTAAGAAATTATGATGGAGTTATTATATTCAAAGACTGATTGGCCATATATGAAGACAACTAGTTGAGAGGGCAAAGATGTATTCAAAGAAAGAGGCGAAACTAAAATAGATTTATAAAACATATCGGAAGTGGAGATACAATTAGCGTCAAAGTCGGAGAAGAAGCCAATAAATGTTGGAATGTAATCTCAAACGCGATTCATGTAAAGGAAAACACCATAGCCACAGACTTTTAAGTAAATCACTCGAGTTTAATGGGGCCACTAGAAAATTTTCGAGAAACTCTAAACCTTTGACAATGGACAAAGTCAAAAGTCAAGTGGCTATGGTGTTTTACCTTTAACACTTTCTTCCACTTGTCTCCACCTCATAACATTTTCTCGATTCATACCATCCTTGTTTTACCTTTCTTGCGCCTCCTACATTTACTTTCCATGCCAGTTTCCACTACACTTTCAGATTTCTAGTCGAATGAAAGAGAAAATACATATATTGTTATCGTATATGCTAGTAAGATGAATATTGTTATATATAATCAGCATATGTACTTAGTATGTATTGTCCAAAGTTAAAGCCTTGGTTCGTTCTCTTATATATCTTCTAGTTTACATGTTAAATAATAGCGTTTATTTTCTTATTAAAATGTAAAGTTATACTATTTTTATTAATCATCTCGTAGAAATTTTAAACGCAACATAAGTACCTACATGCGGGCAAAACAATATTTCATTTAAAATGTAAAACTATACTTAGATAGTAAAATTTTCAAACAAAAATATTAACATTTGAAATCCAAGTTATTAATAATTACGATTTTTTTACCATTCATCGATTAGTACATGTAGCTTTTAGAAGGTCAATCATTGTATAGCTTGTGGCAATAAACGTCCAAGGCAATAAACTTGTTCGGGTGGCTTTGGCAATTAAAAAATTTACTAAACAATTTCTCTAAAATTCTTTCTACACGTATCTACTTTATGTTCACAACCTGAGCCTAGGAGGTTGGTCTTGATAAAATAACGATGGGATTAACCGTTTAAGAAATTGGATATAAATTAAAACTGATCACCTTTGTTTCGTCTTAGTGCTGACCACAATGGTCAGCAGGAACGCAAGATATATAAATTAAAAATATAAAATAATTAGAAAATAATATTTAATCATTTTCAAACAGATAATGGTAACAACTAGAAGCCGTCACAGGCTCTCGTTGTATAGGAGCCGCCTTGCTAATCATTATTTTCTACATACTGTATATACAATCCCTACAAATAATAATTTCTTATTTTTTAAAATAGTACTATTTTAAATAGGGAAATAATTTCATCCCATACAACCACCCAAACTAACCAACTTAAAATCTTAAATGATTTACTATTTATTTGTGATATATTTTCAAGTTAATCAACAAATTCATGCACATATGTCAACATGCTATTCCATGACTTGGACTCACTTATTTTTATATAGCATTAAACTATATATAAATGTTATACACTACAGTACGACATTACTTATGACATCTTACCTACTACCAAATACTATATGTACATGGTTAGATGCACATGCACATATAAGAAACATCACTTAAGAAATGCTAGAGTTTATGTCAAAATACTTTTTTGTTTCCGTTCATTATTAATTTAGTTAGTGTTCGTCTTATAGTTATGTTTATATACGATAAGGTATAGGACAATCACCAACTCCTTAACTGAACTTGAATATTTGGTCATCAGAACATCATTAACAATTATTGGTTTATTTTTTGTGACACAAGCAATCATCTCGTTGAATAAAGGGCCGTGAATATACAATCCTACACTTATATATTAATCAAATGTCACGGACCATATGTACGATTACGAATACGAACCTCCGTGATAAGTTATCGCTTGCGTAATGTACTAAGGTATAAAAGATATAAGGGGTGCCACATTTATTCATTTATAGACTCCATAGACATATATCAAGTAGCCATGATTTACGACGAGATATATGCACTTTTATTATCATAGTAATTGTTTAATGTTTTTGAAAAAGACAATTCTCTCCGCCAAGAAATGCACCCCACTATTACAAGTCAACACAGACAAACAAAGATGGAAAAAAAATAATAAAATAAAGTCAAAGCTTGCCGTTTCTCGTTTTATTATATTTGTTTATACATCTTCTAATCTTGGTATATAATCACCAACCATCTTCTTCTTCTTCTATTTTCTTCATCTTCACAATCTTAATTATTCCACATATATCTTAAAAGTTTCCAGGGAAGAAAAACAGATATATGTAAAAAAAAAAATGCTGGGAAAAAGAATAGCTTCGTTCAAGAATCTTGCCAAGAAAGTGAAGAGCATCAACATTAGAGAAGGCGGCTCCGAGTCAACACAGAGCGAGACTCTTCTGATCAGTGAGGCGGACGGTATGGCCGCGACGGCGGCGAAGACGCCGACGGGGACGTTTGCGGTGTACGTAGGGGAAGAGCGCGTGAGGCGCGTGGTGCCAACAAGCTATTTGAACCATCCTCTGTTCAGGATGCTTCTCGACAAGTCACACGACGAGTTCCACTGTTTCGACCAGAAGGTTATGTTGGTCGTCCCTTGCAGCATCTCCGTTTTCCAAGACGTCGTTAACGCCATCGAGTCTTGTAACGGCAACTTCGATTTCGGCGATTTTGTCGAGGAGTTTCTTTGATATTTTCTTAGAGTGTTTTTAGGAAATATATATAATAATCATCATAGGAAATGATTGTGAAAATTTGTGGTACATTCATTATTACAGCATTGTGTAGTGAACACCCCTTTGTTGCGTGGTGTGGATCTTTTCTTTCCTTTTCTTATTTTTCTCTCTCCCGTGGAATTTGTAATTCCTTTCCATAATTATGATATACAGTATGTTATCTTACTTTATAAAACATCAATCAATATAAAAGTTTATCTATTGTTTATTCTTTATTTTTCCTAGTTCTTTTGCATTTATACTTAAAAAAAAATGTGATCTCTTGCTAAATGGAATAATAAAACATAAGTGTCCATATCTATATATATATTTTTTCCAAATGGTAGATGCAAAAGTGAAGTTAAGACGGTAGAAAATTTGAGTGGTGAGCTATTCATAGAGAGACTTCCAATAGAAATGCCATAAACTTCTACTAAAGTCTGTTGTCTGTATATTCGTCAAAACGCAACTGCCAAAATACAAAAACTTGTTAGCTTGTATTAGAACGGAACAAGCCTCAATATTTTTTTTCCTTTTTGTAACGTCTAAACATTTCCAACAACTTTTACAAAGATCAGTAGTACTGACAAGGCGAAATTACACAATAGTATCTTGCGATTATAAACCACTCTCAAATAACATATCAACTAATCTATAATTTTCTTCTATGTAATTGTCCATAAGATACATGATCTTATTTGTTTACCTTCTTCTAAATATCTAGTAGAAGCAAAATCGAAAGCTACTAGTCCATCACTCTCTAGGAGATGCGAATATCCATATTACATCGAACTTTCATAAAAGCCACGAATCTTTAGAGTTGATGAGAAACTAACTAAAACCGGACAGATGGACTCAGAAGAATAGCAAAAAAGGTTGCGACTTGGTTATTTGGGCCTTTAATGGGCTGATAAGTAAACTATGGACCTTGGTTTTGGGAGGGAATATGTAATCGTCGGCATGTAGAAGGAAAGGGCAAATTGGTAAACTCAGCATGAACAGACGTTAAATTCGAAAGAAAAAGAGGAGCGCCTCTTCAAATTATTCAAATCTCACATCCACCCCGCTCTCTCTCTACTAAGATTCCGTCGCCGGTGAGAAGAGGAGTGAGAGAAAGAGAGAAGAGAGAGAGAATTTCAAATACAGAATACTTGGATCTTGCCGATTGGCAGCAGATTTGAAATTAGTCTCCCTGGATTCGCCGTCCGTCCGCCGATTCAAAATGTCCGGCCGCCACGACAAGGAGAAAGGCGTCAATGTTCAAGTTCTTCTTCGATGCAGGTACAATCCAAGTCCAACTACTCTCAAATTGAATTTAGGGTTCTGGGATAGCTTTTGGGTCTAATCCCATTTTGATTTAATTTTATTTTATGTTTCAAATTGAATTAGCTTCTGGTTTCGTTACTGGGTACAATCACACTTTTTTCTTCTGAATTCTGGGGTTTTTTTTTTTTTTTTTAAACAGGCCATTTAGTGATGATGAATTGAGGAACAATGCTCCTCAGGTTCTCACTTGTAATGATTTGCAAAGAGAAGTTGCTGTCTCCCAAAACATCGCCGGGAAGCACATCGATAGGGTTTTCACTTTTGACAAGGTAAAAAAAACTGGAGTCTGCTTATAATATGCAGTTTGATTTATGGTGAATGAGGGGGATTAGTTAGCCAAACAAGTGTTCAGGGTTTGTTTGAGTGTATGTAGGATTTGCGTAGTAACTTAAGTTCCCTCATTTCAAAAGCTTGGTAACTGAACTAACAACCATTTACTCTCAATTTGTAAGCTTGGATCCCACAGCTGTGTGTTTCAGGAGACAAGTGTACTTTGGTATAATTTATAGTGGAACGTTGCAGTATCGAGACAGTTGTAATGTTCATTTGTTCAGCCCGTTTGCTTATGTAAACGAGAACCACCTTAATCATGTGATTGTCGATGGACTTTAGTGAGAATCTGTGTTTATATATGTTGAATACAGGTGTTTGGACCATCGGCCCAACAGAAAGATTTGTATGACCAGGCCGTTGTTCCAATCGTGAATGAAGTTCTTGAAGGTTTTAACTGTACAATATTTGCGTATGGCCAGACTGGTACAGGGAAAACATATACGATGGAAGGAGAATGTAGAAGGTCAAAGGTCTGTGTTTTGTTGCAGTGTTTTTTTTTTTTAATAAGGTTTGCTGGTGCCTATCTAAGCTAGTTATCTCTATTTTAATTGGCGCAGGGCGGGCCTAGTGGAGGTCTCCCAGCAGAAGCAGGTGTTATACCTAGAGCTGTAAAACAAATCTTTGATACGCTTGAGGGTCAGCAAGCTGAGTACAGTGTTAAAGTCACGTTTTTGGAACTCTACAATGAAGAGATTACCGATTTACTTGCTCCTGAAGATATATCCAGAGTTGCTTCTGAAGATAAACAAAAGAAACCGTTACCTTTAATGGAGGACGGAAAAGGTGGTGTTCTTGTTAGAGGGTTGGAAGAGGAAATCGTGACAAGTGCCAGTGAAATCTTCACTTTGCTCGAGAGAGGTTCCTCTAAACGGCGAACTGCAGAAACATTCTTGAATAAACAATCAAGGTAAAATCTTTGATGTTTGTGTTCCTTTGCACTCTGATGTCAAGGTTTCTCTCCTACATAATGCAATTCTTCACTTTCAGTCGGTCACATTCTCTCTTCTCAATAACAATACATATCAAAGAAGCTACTCCGGAAGGTGAAGAATTAATTAAGTGTGGCAAGCTGAACTTGGTTGACTTGGCAGGATCAGAGAATATTTCACGTTCTGGTGCTAGGGATGTTAGTAGCCTCTTACTGTTTAATTGAGTTAGAATGTCTTTCCTCTCAATTTCTAGATTATCTGTCAAACTTACTCAATATCCTCTCTCTATCTAGGGCCGCGCTCGAGAAGCTGGTGAAATAAACAAAAGTCTTCTTACATTAGGGCGAGTGATCAGTGCTTTGGTTGAACATCTTGGACATATTCCTTACAGGTTTAAGCTCCTTTTCTGGGTTTTTTTTTTCTTTATGTTAGTGATCATGTAGCAGTGCTGCAAGCTTATGCTGAATCCTGCTTGCACTGAAATTTAGGGATAGTAAGCTCACCCGCTTACTACGTGATTCACTTGGTGGGAGAACGAAGACATGTATCATAGCAACAGTTTCACCTGCTGTTCACTGTCTCGAGGAAACCTTAAGTACTCTAGATTATGCACACAGGGCAAAGCATATTAGGAACAAACCAGAGGTAATGTCATTTATTATAATCTTCTCATTCAGCAATTTCAAACCTCTATTTTTTGTATCCCTTTAGCATTGAAAACTAGAATTCATGTTCGCACTCTTGTATTCTTTTTGGCAGGTTAACCAGAAAATGATGAAATCTACATTGATAAAGGACCTTTATGGTGAAATAGAACGGCTCAAGGCAGGTAAGAGGATTCTCACTGTACCCGTTGATAGAATAATTGGAGGGGTGACTGATGTAGTACTTTCACTGAGCTTAATAAATCAAGTCAATACAAAGTCTTCTGCTCTGACTCCTCTGCTTCTCTATTACTCATATGTTTTCTTTCCTTGTTTTTATAGAGGTCTATGCTTCCCGTGAGAAAAATGGTGTTTATATGCCAAAAGAGAGATACTATCAAGAGGAGAGTGAACGAAAGGTATTGTGTTTCTGAGAACTGTTGCTCAGATTTTTCATAGGTTGTAACCTCCTCGCCTCCTTACTCATCTACTAATACAATCCCTGTTTTGCTTTGTTTCTAGGCAATGGCTGAGCAGATTGAACAGATGGGTGGTCAAATAGAGAATTATAAAAAAGTTGGTTTCTTCTTACTCAGTAGATCAAAAAACCGTTGTTATTTACGATAGTGTCAGAAATGACATTTAAAGTTAGATTATTTACATTTTTTTTTTCCGGCCAGCAACTTGAGGAGTTGCAAGACAAGTACAACTGCCAAGTGCGGGAGTGCTCTGATCTGACTAGCAGTCTTGATACTACCGAGGTAATGCTTACTTCCTTTCGATGGGCCTTAATAACTATATCAATATGCTCTGAGACTTCAATTGTGCTCTTTAGAAAAACTTGAGCCAAACAAGCAAAATGCTTGCTTCCACAAACGAGGAATTGAAGAAATCTCAATATGCTATGAAGGAGAAAGATTTCATCATTTCAGAGCAGAAAAAATCTGGTTTTTTCTTAAATTAGACTAATCCTTTTTATTATTTATTTGTTCGGATGCTTGAAAAGTTGTCTCTAACATGCTTCCGCATTTTCCAGAAAACGTTCTGGTTCAACAAGCTTGCATTTTGCAATCCAACTTAGAGAAAGCTACTAAAGACAATGCTTCATTACACCAAAAAATTGGTATGTGTATTCACTGTTTTGGCTGTTTTTTTCATTAGTAATATCATAAGAATTGTTAATATATGATCTATTTGGGGGTGCAGGAAGAGAGGACAAGCTCAGTGCGGATAACAGACAAGTGGTCGACAATTTCCAAGTCGAACTTTCTGAACAAATTTCCAATCTGTTCAATATGGTTGCTTCATGTTTGTCCCAGCAAAAAGTACACCTTCAGGGTGTTAATAAACTGTCCCAATCTCGTTTAGAGGCACACAACAAGGTATGAACTGTTTTGTTCTTCGGTATACTAAGAATCAATGAATAGTTTCTTGTCTGACTTTTTTTTTTCCAAGTGTAGCATTAAATTTTGCTGAAAACTGTTAAAAGTTTAATAGAATTGTTTGTCCAGGCCATTCTCGAAATGAAAAAGAAGGTTCGAGCTTCAAGGGATTTATATAGTTCTCACTTGGAGGCAGTGCAGAATGTAGTCCGCTTGCACAAGGCAAACTCGAATGCTTGTCTTGAGGAAGTTTCAGCATTAACGACTTCGAGTGCATGTTCCATTGATGAGGTACACCTTTGTTAATTTCTTTCCTTTTCTTTTAGTGACTTTTTGGTGTGTTCTAAAAGTTGTTTTGTGGGATTCAGTTTCTTGCTTCAGGGGATGGGACAACATCTTCGTTATTTGACGAACTTCAGGATGCTCTTACGACCCACCAGGGAGAAATGGCTCTCTTTGCGAGGGAATTGAGACAGGTTAGTGCCCTGAGTTATAACATTTTGTTAGCTTATACATATATTGGCCGTAGAGATTTACAAAATCTGTTAACTGGATTGTTTTCTCTGCTGTTCCTAATACGCAGAAGTTCCACACAACGATGGAGCAAACACAGGAGATGTCTGAATACACAAGTACGTTCTTTCAGAAGCTCATGGAGGCGTCTAAAAATGCTGAGAATCGTGCTGCAGAGGCAAATGATAGTCAAATTAACAGCATTATCGATTTTCAGAAGACTTACGAGGTCATAATGCTACACCTCTTCGAGTTTTATCCTAAACATGTTTGCTTGAGCCCATCAATAACTGGTGTGTGTTGTGCAGGCTCAGTCTAAATCTGATACAGAGAAACTTATAGCGGATCTAACCAACCTAGTCTCAACTCACATTCGTCGCCAACACGAATTGGTTCGTTGCTTCTTCTTTCATTTGTTTCTTTTTGTCTTCCACTTCATGATAATAAAACTGTATTGTTTTTTCCTGGTAGGTGGATTCAAGACTCCATAACTTCAAAGATGCCGTCTCTTCCAACAAAACTTTCATGGATGAACACGTCTCTGCCGTGAATAATCTGGCTAATGATGCAAAACGAAAGTGGGAGACATTTTCCATGCAAGCTGAGAATGACGCCAGGGAAGGTGCTGATTTCTCGGCTGCGAAACATTGTCGAATGGAGTTACTGCTTCAGCAATCGTAAGATCATTGCTATGAATTTTGCGATTCCTTTGAGTTACAAACTTTCAGTAACGTATTTTAACCTTTGTATCATCCTATGCTTTAGTGTGGGTCATGCGGAATCAGCTTTCAAACACTGCAAGATAACTCATGAGTCTCTAAAGGAGATGAACAGTAAGCAAGTCGCAGATGTCTCTTCACTTGTTAAGTCTGCTTGTGATAATAACGAGCAGCACGATGCCGAAGTAAATTCTGCAAGGACTGCGGCTGAGGAAGATGTAACCAAGAACAGCGATGAGATCATCCAACAAATTGATCGTGAGTTCTCTTTTCTTACCCATGACTGTTCCTCTGGTTACTTAAAAGACATCTCTTAGGTCTAAACTGATATCCTTGTAATCTTTCAGGCATGTCAGAGGACGAAAAAGTGTCTGTATCACAAATCTTGGAAAATGTCAAGACACACGAAAAATCTCTTGAAAGTTTCCAACAGGATCATTGTTGCCAAGCCAGATGCATTGAGGATAAATCTCAAGAAACTTTTCAACAAAAATACATGGTAAGTTTTTCCTCACATTATCGAAGCATAATAAATAATATTACTCTCTTCGCTCTCTGAATAATCTTATTTGGTGAATCGCAGGAGTACGAGCCCACAGGGAAAACTCCATCGAGGAGTGAACCAGAGGTCCCAACCAAAGCCACCATTGAATCGCTACGGGCCATGCCAATGGAGACATTGCTTGAAGAGTTCCGCGAAAACAATTCGTATGAATCCTTTGCGACCAATGAATCAAAATCGCAACAGCTATCACGGTCGCCTCTCTCACAAGTCAACTAGGGAACCACCTCTGTTCCATTACGGTCTTTTGGTTTTTAAAAACCTCAAACTCAGTGTCTTTTGTCTGTATAACTATTATCTATGTACACATTTGTGCAGTCCCAGTTACCGCCCTGGGTCTAACACCCATATATTTTTTTGAAAAAAAAAATGTTTCAAAATTTGATAAAATAGCCCATTATCATTTTTTATTTAAAAAGTAGATCTATTATCTATTATTATCTAAACTTATTTTGCATTCTAAAATCTCATATATATTTCCAGTTTACTTTATTTTTATTAGTGAATACTATCATAATACTAGAGTTTTGTATATGTTAGTTAACATATAATATAAGATATTTTAATAAAAATAGACACCATCAAAAATATAAAAAATGATTGCTAGCTACAGAAAATAGAAACCACTAAAAATAAATATTTACATAGTAATATACACCAAAAAAACATTTTATTATATAAAGGAAAATGATTCAAAGTTAGTAACTCGCCAAGTCGATTGACATGTGAATTGAAATCAATACGATTTGTATAAATATTTTATGATTGTTGATAATTTTTTTTTTAACTTATGTATTGTATATTTTTACGAATGATGTCATTTTGTTTTCTATTTTTATTTACTTTTCACAGATTATAAAATATAAAATTATAAATCTATATATATGCAAGTATTTTTTTCAGTAAATTATAATCCCAAAATACGAAAATCTTATTTGTTTGAAAAACGGAATCCAGGTTAGATTATATCATATCAAACACCTTTTAGGTTTTTAAATTATTACACCTGTAGTCTTCCAACGTCGTTGACGCAACCATATTCATAATCTATTCTAGAATTGCTAGGTGGCGATATCGGTCACTGTTCTATTTTTTGGGTCAATTTACTCGGAGTTCTTGTAAAGACAGAACATTAGGAGAGGGATAAACTTCTCGTAAAAACATAAATATACCATCCCAAATAATTAATTCACATGCTTAAAATTGATTTTAGAACAAAAATTTGTTCAAACTATGCACAATACTAAAAACATATACGGATACGATCAATGTGAAATCATTTAATACATTTAATGTTTTTATGGTATAACTAAAAGATCCATATTTTATATTTTGCCTAAGGTCTGCATTTTTGAAAGTGTGGGATCAAATCTATCTATGAATAGTCAGATGATTCTGACACATATTCTGAGTTTTATGTCGTCAAACTAATCTCTTATCTGTGGGATTTAATTTCTGTCACCTGCATTGTAATGTATGATTTCTATTTCAGTACTGGAATTTCTTATATCAATGTAAGATCTCAGAGAGTCTGTTCTAAAACATCAACAATATGCAAATTTTGGGTCTTCTTTGTTCATGTTGTTTGTGATGTGCATGCATATACCACTTGATCACTTTCTATATATGGCTCAACCATGAAGATTCTTTCAAATCCCAACAATGAACATTTTAAGTTGAAAATCAAGTAGCGTATGTGAATTCAGAGTCACTGTGCCACTTAAAAGATTCTTCTTTCTCACAATATCATGAAAATTTCTAGAAAACATGAGCATGAGAGATTCCCTTGAATCTTCCTTAACCACTTCAGTGTGTAATTATGAACATCTTTTTGTTCGTGCAAGTTTCCAAAGCTTTACAACTCAGCAGCGATACTCACTTGGAGTTATATTAAAAATCTCATTTGTGTATGTATATGACATGTTATGACACTGGTAATGGCAAATCTGGTTTCTATACCAAGTTTTTGGTATCTGGTCATTCATTTTAGATAGTGGAACATCAATAAAGTGAATTATACACATTTATATATATATATATATATATATAATTGTATGGTAACAAACTAACAATTGTTTAAAGAATATTGCGTTAAGCACTAGCCTCAATTAGAGTCAACCCGAGATTTGGTGATAAGTCCTGCAGGTTCATATACACAAAAGGTAGAAGCAAAGGCTTGTAGGTGCTGTTTCACAATTATAGCAATAGAATCATCATAACGAGCAAAAAAGTTGTGGAAGTATTGCTGGTTTAGTGGTTTTGAAGGCAACCCGGACTTATGAAGAAAAATAAATAAAATCTGATTTTGAAGCATACCGGAAAATTGGGTTTTGTGTGGAAGTAAGTTCAATGCTAAAAATGTGAACTTAAAACTGTGCGAAGAATCTTTGCTTCACTTTTTGACATTATGATGTGATGGCCTTTTCTAGTGAAGGCATTTCTCAAATATAACCGGACATTTGGTTTGTTATGTCTCGACTCTCGCGTACTGTCTCTAAGTGGTCTGGTTTCAACTGGTTCTTGGATTAAATTGATCTATATACATACAAGTGAATTTTAAAATACTGTTAATATCAAGTCTCATCTCTTTTTTTTTGGTTTAGTTAAGAAAAAGCTAATCAGTTTGTTAATAATCAACGATTGGTAATCTCCAATTAGGTTAAACTATATATTAACATTATCAGACCTTAGACACACTATAATCTCTTCCCCGGAACTAAATCATGTTAAATATTTAGTCCCTCCCTGTTGTCGCAATTCGAACCTTGGACATGCAACGTCCTTGAACCTTGGACATCAACCCTAATACGAATTATTGAAGATAAGTTATGGAAATATAATCCAATAATACTCTTTAATTAAGACATGCATTAAACTATGGATAATTACACCGGGAAAGCCCGCGAAAGAAGGTGTAAAACTGCCGGCCAAAAAACTTTAATTTTAATTTGGATAAACAGAAAAAAAAAAAGATTATAAGATCAAAAAATAAACTCGATGTATATCTTCCTAATTATAGTCAGAGTAAAAAACTCCGCAATGGATTAACTTTATCCTAAAAATTATCTATTTTCTGTTACCTTCCTCCTCATCCTTCGCCTATATAAACATGACAACAAACTATATTCTCCCACGTACCCAGTTCTCACATTCTTCAAGTTACTATACTCCACTTCTACACACAAAAATACCAAACACCACTGATCGGATCCTGAGTTTTTGGATCAATGGGTGTCTCAAACATTGTCTCCGTGTTCTTATTGCTTGTACTAATCAATTTAAGCAGTAATAATATCAAAGGAATTGAGGCTTTTCATAAGGTTTACGAAAAATTGCAATCTCAATCCGTCGAGTCAGTGAATCCTCTTCACCGATCTGCTTTTCACTTTCAACCTCCGAAACATTGGATTAATGGTATATTGATCTCTACCTTTCTTTGAAATATAATATATAGTTCGAAATAGTTTTTTTCCTTCATTAATGTTTATAATTAGAATATTCGTTTTGATGCTTAGTTTCTAATTGGATTTCTGTTAGAATTTTATTTCTTATATGAAATATGATTCTACTACCACCAGTATGTGTGATAAACCAGTATTTTAATGAAAGAAACAACAAAACTACCATCTTCATACTTTTACAAAAAAAAACTACCATTTTTTATAAGAAGATATTTCTTCCGCATATGAAATGTTCAAAAAAAAAGTCTTCCCCGATCCAGAAAAGAAAACTTCCTTCTCCGATTAGATTATTATATATGTCCTAGTAATTTCAGGTATTGATAATACACCTTCAATGTATAGGAAGCCAAGAAAATAATTTTTACATGGGTTTATATATATTTAAACTTATTTATGTAATATATGCAGAACGCATATATGACAGAAAAAAATTATATGTATAGAGTATGAAAGTTTTAGCTTTAGAGATTCATATGCACCAACAGAAAACCCGGCATGTATAACGTGAGGACACAGCTATACTTATTTTTTGTATATAAACTATGATTTAGTTTAGTTTATTAGGGAAGTTTATAGATGCATATGAAGTACATCGTAGCGCCAATAAAAACACATCATATATCACGTGAGAACGCAGCTATGCTTATATTGTTGTATTATAAAAACTATGCTTTTATATTTATCTGTGATTGTGTTGCCAAAAGGGAAATTCTGTCTGTGAGTGGAAAGGAATGTAGTTAGTGTAGCCTGTCAAAAACTATTTTATATAAAATATATGTACATTATCCAGTCATATAAAGAAATGTAAGAACAATTTTTCAATGGATCTTTATAAATAATTTGTTAAAACCTACATCAAAACCCCATATTTATTACTTCTCCAGATTGTTTAAATTCTTTTTCTTTATGAACGAATTGTTTAATATCTGAAAAAACTTTTAATAACTAAATCAGGGAACAATTATGAAATGTTTCATTTCCCCTTTCAATTTTTTTATAGCTTGATGTTATTTTCTTTTTTAAACCTTGCAAATAAAATTAATTAGTCAATATGTATGTTGAAGAGAGATCGGTGATCTGGTAATAAATACCAAGATAGGTACTGTGCTTTGTAATTTAGTTACATTTTCTCTTCATTTTCACACTTAATTTCATCTACTAGTTGTTCTATCAAATACTTTCATGTGATTCTCCTTTTATCTTATCTTATTTTTCCTCAAAATCTAAATCTACTTTTGACAATTCTACATAAACTAAACTCATTTTCATTTGTTTTTGTGTGTTTCCATGTGGCATTTTCGACAATCCAAAAGACCCGAATGGTGAGTTATCATACTATACTTCTCTAATTCTCATCATTAGTTTAATGTTAATTGTGCATCACTAGTACAATACAGTCTAATTTGGGTTTCTTTGGAAATAGGTCCATTGTACTACAAAGGTTTCTACCATCTCTTTTACCAATATAACACCAAAGGTGCAGTTTGGGGAAATATTGTATGGGCTCATTCAATTTCAAAAGACTTGGTGAATTGGGAGGCTCTTGAACATGCTCTTTATCCCTCTAAATGGTTCGACGTGAAGGGGACATGGTCCGGTTCAATAACAATTGTACCAGGAAAAGGACCGATTATTCTCTATACCGGTGTTAATAAAAATGAAACTCAGTTGCAAAACTATGCAATACCAGAGGATCCATCAGATCCATACTTGAGGAAATGGATTAAACCGGATGATAACCCCATTGCGATGCCAGATTATACTATGAATGGTTCAGCTTTTCGAGACCCGACCACGGCTTGGTTCTCCAAAGATGGACACTGGAGAACAGTAGTGGGCTCAAGAAGAAAGCATAGAGGAATCGCTTATATCTACAGAAGTCGAGATTTCAAGCATTGGGTCAAAGCTAAGCACCCGGTTCACTCAAAAGAATCAACCGGTATGTGGGAATGTCCTGATTTCTTCCCGGTTTCCACAACCGATTTCGAGAACGGTTTGGACTTGGATTACGTAGGTCCAAACACCAAGCACGTGTTGAAAGTTAGCTTGGACATAACCCGGTTCGAGTATTACACGCTTGGCAAATATGATCCTAAGAAAGATCGGTACGTACCCGATGGTAATTCACCCGATGGTTGGGAGGGTTTAAGATTCGATTATGGTAATTTCTACGCCTCTAAGACATTCTTTGACTACAAAAAGAACAGAAGAATCTTGTGGGGTTGGGCCAATGAATCCGACACCGTTGAAGATGATATTTCAAAGGGTTGGGCTGGTCTTCAGGTTATCTGTCTTAATTCTTAACTAAACCTATAGATTAATGATTTTTTTTTTACAAACTTTCTTACCAATTATCTAATTGTTGGTGATTAAAGGTAATTCCAAGAACGGTGCTTCTTGACTCAAACAAAAGGCACCTAGTGTTTTGGCCTATTGAAGAAATAGAGTCATTAAGAGGTAACTACGTCCGAATGAACAACCAAAACATCAAAATGGGTCAACGCTTAGAAGTCAAAGGAATCACTCCTGCTCAGGCCGATGTGGAAGTAACCTTCAACATTCCAAGTCTAGAGAAAGCTGAGACATTCGACCCGAGCTTCAAGCTGAAACCGTTGGAGTTATGTAAGATGAAAGGCTCGAATGTGACAGGTGGTGTAGGACCTTTTGGTCTGATCACATTAGCCACTCCTGATTTGGAAGAATACACTCCTGTCTTCTTTAGAGTCTTCAAAGACACTTCCACTCATAAGCCTAAGGTTCTCATGTGCTCCGATGCTAGACCGTACGTTTCCATGATCTCCCTCCATGCTTTAATTTTTTTGCTTGATAGTATATTATAATATGGTTTTCATTTGATGAATTAAACCATTAATTTCGTTGTAGCTCGTCGTTAAAGCAAGACAGGGGTCCACTCAAGCAAGATAAGATGTATAAACCATCGTTTGCTGGTTTTGTGGATGTTGATCTAGCTGATGGAAGGATTTCTCTAAGGAGTTTGGTAAGTATTTATAAGAATCTTTGATATTTTCTTAATGTTTATGTAAATATGTAATGTGACATAATGGAATTTATAATTTACAGATTGATCACTCGGTAATAGAGAGCTTTGGAGCTTTAGGCAAGACAGTGATAACGTCAAGAGTGTATCCGGTGAAAGCAGTGAAAGAGAATGCGCATTTGTATGTGTTTAACAATGGGACACAAATCGTGAACGTAGAGAGTCTCAATGCTTGGAGTATGCAACGTCCTTTGCAGATGAATAATGGAGCTCAATAATTTAGCCTTTTTCTTTCTTTCTTTTAATGTTGGTTAGTAACTGGGAGATAATGTGAGATTAGAATGAGGAACTTTGAGATTAGTGCATGTCCGTATTTCATGTATGGAGTATTGTACCTTTCTATTACTAATCACTCAATAAAAAGAATAAAAAATAATATTGGAAACCAAATTAAACATCAACAATCTGTCGTCTGATTTGATCAATTTTCAATAATTAGGTTAGCAATGGTGGTGTTTAAACATTGAATCATCTAACTCGGTTATACTAATTCATGTCATTTTCGTTGATGACATTTTTATAGACTGTAGAACGGTTAATGGTTTAATGAACTACAACTTAAGAGTAACAGAGTAGACTTTTTCGAAATTTTTTTAAAAAGGCAAAAATAATCAGAGTTACGAATAATCTTGCAAAATAAAAATCCACTGAAACAAGTTTGTGTCAAAACACTAGAGATGAGTCTTTTAAGGGAAAAGACAAAAACATAACATAGATAAAAATGAGCTTCTGGCGAAAAACAGATCACTTGATCTTCTTCTTCGGCCTCAACTGCAAAAGAATCAGAAACCAGAAGTTAGTAATTCGTCACGCAAACGCAGTCAAACAGTAAAGCAAACAAATCCAAGGGAACTGAAACTAAACCTGGTTGCTGTGGCCACACTTCTTCTTCCTGCAGTTCACAGCCCTTGGGTGCAGACGAGCGTAACACCTAAATCAAAACGTTACTCAACAATGAGACACAACTTCACACAAGACTTGGATCATTTACATCAAAACACTCCTATATCTATAGATCAGAACTAAACGAACAACTTAAATTTTAGTGTAAAAATGGATGGGAATAGCAAAAAAAACAATTTATGTTCATGCTCTCAAGATAACAAAAGCAACAATTGATATGAAGAACTAGATTGCTAAACCATTGCAAAAAGATCAAATACATTTTGCGAAACAACAAATTACAATCCAAAAGAACATGACATTATATTGAATGTGGCAGTACTAAATTATATTCACAAAACATGGCAATATTCAGAAACAAAGGAATCATAAGCTTACTTGCGGCAAATCATCTTGTCCTGATTATACTTCCGAGCCAAAGCCATCAAAGAAGGCTCAATGATACCTCCCCTTAGCCTCAGAACAAGATGAAGAGTCGATTCTGTTTAAAATCAAAAAGGGAATTGAATCAACATAAGAACCATAGCTAAAGGAAATAATTCATTTAACTAAATTTCATTCTCCAGAGAATTCACCGAGTTTTTACCTTTCTGGATGTTGTAGTCAGCCAAGGTGCGACCATCTTCAAGCTGTTTTCCGGCGAAAATCAACCTCTGCTGATCCGGAGGGATTCCTGAAACATAGAAAAACGAATCGATAAGAGATCACAATCACATTTCAGAAAGCTAAAACGCAGGGTCACTCGAGTGGATTGATACCTTCTTTGTCCTGGATCTTGGCCTTGACATTGTCGATCGTGTCGGAGGACTCGACCTCGAGAGTTATGGTCTTGCCAGTGAGTGTTTTCACAAAAATCTGCATCTTTGCCTTCGTCTTCTTCGCCGCAAGTCTCAAAAATGCGAAGGTGATGAAAAGAAGAATAGTTATACGTCCGTTTCTAGGGTTTGGTGTAGTCTGTTTAGATGGGCCCTATATTCCCAAAGCCCACAAATTTATGGACATTTCGACACTCCATACATATCAGAAAACTATAGTTAAGATCTTTTAATTTTAATGTAAACTGTATTTGGGTTAATGTTAATCTTTTAATCGTTGTCTGATATAGGCTAATCAAATAGACCACTTTCCAACCAAAATTTTAGATTTATACTAGATGATTACCTGCATAGATATGCGGGTTTTTTTTTATAAATCTATATATTTATGTGTATGTATTATTAGTGATTTGATTAGTTTTTTCTTAAAAATTAATCATCTAATATACAAATTTGAAAACTTTGTTTAAATAAATATTTTCTTCAGATATTTGGTCATTATTTAACCTACATCAATATCACCTGAACATGAATTACATAATCAAATTAAAAAACATACCATATTTTTTATGATATTAAACTTTTTACTAATTCATTTGTGCTAAAGCAAACTAATCTAATTTTGTTTGACATTGGTTAAGTTTTATGATTCAGCACTCAAATCATTAGGTACTTGGTTTTCTTTGTTCTATTTACCAACTACTTTGTTGTATTTTATGTTTGGCTATAAACATCAGAACATATATCTTACATAAAAATTTACCGAATTATACAAATAGTCTTAACATGGATGAATTGTTTCTTTTACATTTTCTATTAAAATATTGGATAACTTTACATTATGGAACTCTTATTTGTCTTTTTTTGTTTGTTGGTGACATCAAAAGAACGTGATGTATCAATGTGTTCTATTTTGCGTTTTGGTTTACTTTCAATTGACAATAGTTTAATTTAATTCACCATCTTCATTACAAAATACACCTAGATAGCCTATCATTAGCACAGATCCAAAATTCAAAAGAATTATTATTCCCTGTATATAGTTAACTGTGGACAAATTACAAACATCAAGTTAAGAATCAAAATGTAATTCATTAGAAAAACTCTTTGCCTGATTATTTCTCTTAAAATTCTACATTGAATATCTATTTCTATCAAGTAACATGGAGAGTTTGTGATCCTGTTAAATAAATATGCTAGTTTGTTTCTGAACATTTGTAATAATATAACTTTAATTTGTAAGACGTTGTTATTTTAAATTATAAAGACAGAGAAATGAACTTTGATTTGAAGTGTTTTTTAAAATTAAACATAGAACAATTGCCAGAACCCATAATTTTAAGAAAATAGTGAAAACTAATTGTCTATAAAAATCGACAAGTATTTAATATAGATGAAAAATCAGTATTTTGTTTAGTGTTCGTTTTATACTGAATAACTTATTTTGCTATATCTTAAAATTTCTTCAACTTGCAAACATTTTTTTTGTTCAGTCTCTTCTGTTTCTCTATTTTTTTGTTCAACAATGGATATTGTAATGTTTTTCTTTTTGGAGTTTCATTCAGATTAAGATACAATGTATTTTATTATTATAAGTAAGGTTGAAGTAATTATTGTTGGAAGGTTGAACGTGCATGATAAGAATATATAACGTTTTTAAGGTGTTTTTACTTTAATTGATTGGACCAATGACAAATGTTTAATTTATTTCAGCTATGGATTTTTTGTTTTTAAATGATTTTGAAGAGCTCATGTGGTAAATGATGTGTCTTAAGGATATAAGCTTATGTGTCAAGCTTGTGAGACTCAACTGAGTCTTTATATAATAAATTTCTTAGGGCAGCTCCATTGGCGATTCATCATAGGTTCTTAAGTGGGTCCAGATAATTTTTTGGATTTAAAATAAATGTAAAAGCTCATTTTTTCTGTGAACCGATTCTTGCGGAAGAGTTTTTGGAGTCGGTTTTTAAGGAGTTCGTCCGGCCAGCTGTCCTTTCTCTATAGGTGAAATAATTTCTTTTTTATCGATTTTTTTTTTTGGTTTTTCTTATCGCTATTCTTTCGTCTTCTCCGATTGAAATTCCAAAATCACCTTAAGATTATTGATTTTCCTAGACTGTAGAATTTCCTGATGTCTCTGAATGCTAATATGGTGTCTGGATCTCAGACGGAAATTGGATTCGATGACGGTATCAAAATTTGTTGATGGATTGGTGGGATTTGAGGTTTTCAATGCTCGGAGACTTGATGAACGACATGGGTTTGTACTGGATTGATCGGAATTGAGTTTTTTCCGGCGATGTCTTTTTGAGTTTCACGATATATTCAAACGTATCTACAAGAAGAAGAGACAGCTTCACTTCCTCTGTTTCTGCTCTTGTTTTCTCCAATTCCTCCACCATTTTATTTTTAATAACCCTATCAGGGATTCACCAATGGAGGACCAAATTAATGAGAGGTTCTAAATTTTTAACTCTTCAAAATTTTATTATAAAATATTTGGTATGAACCTCGTGAGGGTTCACAGGTTGCCCTTAACTTAGCACATAGATGTTGAGCACATAAACTATGGGCTTTCCTTCTTGAATTGACAAACTAAATATTAACATTAATTAAATTAATCCCCACGAATTTTCTCGACAAACACAGGCAGAAAATAAACTTAGTATTAGCGCTTGCCGTCGTCATTTCATTTAATTAGGTCGTATTTTTCATCCGATGCAGTAACCTAAGTTTTCTGTTTAAAATGAATAACCATAACCAAACTGCCCAATAAGATGCTTAGAAGCTCTCACATTAAATGATTATTCATTATTCCATTTCAACGCATCCTATCAAATAAAACGGGCAAAGACTCATCAAAGTAGGAAAATGTTGATCAAATTAACAAAAAACGTTCAACTCCAAAACTCTTCCACAATCTAAGAAACACCAAATTCTGACAAAATGAAACACATGGAAGTAAACAAAGACATTTCAATAAGGCCAAAAACTCAGAGCCTCCTTCCTCTTCTACCACCCTTTCTGCGGGTACTGTCTGTTGGGATCGGAGTAACATCCTCTGCAACAACAAGTTCAAATGTTAGAAAGGCTCAATCAAGAAACACAAATTAAACCAGTGTAATCTGAGATGAAATTATGGTATGCAGCTTACCAATGCGGCCAATTTTCATGCCAGAACGAGCAAGGGCTCTGAGGGCAGACTGAGCACCGGGACCAGGTGTCTTGGTCTTGTTTCCACCCGTGGCTCGGAGCTTCACGTGCATGGCGGTGATTCCAAGTTCCTGTGTATTGAAATAGTAGTTCATAAAACATTTACATACATGAACAAAGTGGGAGGCCTTAAGTTTTCTAACGAATATCTTATGGTCATATATATAAATATTGTAAGCACCTTGCATCGCTGAGCAACATCTTGTGCAGCAAGCATAGCTGCGTAAGGTGAGGACTCGTCTCTGTCAGCTTTCACCTTCATTCCACCTAAATCGAAATGAAAAGGAGCACAAAACAAGCGATAACTCAATAAACTGAAAACACGAGAGTTGTTTAGAGACTAAATATAACTTCATCTCACAGCCACTAAAGACTACAAGGACAATAACATCAGAAGCAAGAATAATCAGTTATAAATTCATCCTATAAAGGGATGAGTAATGATAACATTTGCGCTCAATCAATAATAGAAGCTTACCAGTGATACGGACAAGCGTTTCACGTCCAGAAAGATCAGTAACATGCTGCAATTTTATAGAGATCATGTCAGCTTCCTGTGTAGATGGATAATGATATCTCAATAATAAGGCACTAAAAAAAGAAGTGATTAACTCACAATGAAAGTGTCGTTGAATGAAGCAAAAATGTGGACGACACCGAAAACTTGCTCTCCCTCACGAACAGCTGGTCCAAGAGTCACATTCTCCTCCTTTGGCTCTCTTGTCTTCCTCCTCGACTAGCCAAAAATGATACATAAATCACTAATTATTAATTTCAATTGGAAAATCGAATCTCTGATATCTCTTCAATAATCAAGCTCGATCATAAACATAAATCACTAATATCATTCTCAAACAATCCAACCCATCTATCCAACTATATTAACAAATTCAGGATCCAAAAAACAACAAATTAAGATCGGAAAAACGAGAATCTTCAGAGGGATTATCTAGAAAAATGAAGAAAACTTTATACAGAGGAAGCTTACCATGGTTAGGCGAAGAAAAGTAAAAGATCAACTCGGATTTGAAAGAGCTTCTTCTTCCTGTAGTTCCGCCTACACAGAGATTGGCAAGAGAGCTGCAATGCCGAATTAGAAATCGAATTTATATTAGGGTTTATGACGACTGAGTGAGCTCGATAAGCCTTCGTTTAGGGTTTCCAAAATTACGTTTTGGGCCGAACCTTAACTATTGAGCTAGCCTTAGTACAGCCCATGGCATATACTAATTGGGTGTGTCATAAGTAACGTCGTCGTTTGTTGAATTGGGGCAATAGAAAAAAAAACGAAAAAAAAATCTGACAGCTGTGGGATTTGAACCCACGCCCTTTCGGACCAGAGCCTAAATCTGGCGCCTTAGACCACTCGGCCAAACTGTCAGTTGATGAAACAAAGGCAACTTTAATTTATATATTTAGAATTTTAAGAACTATTGAAATGTTACAACTTATACAACTATCGACTAGATTGGTTTTTTTTTTTTTTTGGCTAAATAGATTGGTTCTTATAGAGACAATGCAAAGACAACAAATAAAAACGAGACATGTCTCGACATTTTGGATTCTAGATTCAAATTCTATGTGACTCGAGCAAGTTCCACAGCTCTTTTGAGAGCTCCTAAGAGGCTTCTCATGATTCTTTCTTCTCCCGGAGGTGCCTTGTCTTTCTTCCGACCATTACGCGTAGCTCGGAACACCGGTCCTGAACCAGAACCACTCTCTGTGCTCTGGTAAACCAAACAGTCGATGTAAACCGGAACATCAGTTTTTCCTTCATCCTCCATCACTATGAATCCTAACCTCGCTCCTCCACTTATTCTATCCACCTGCTCATTTTTTTTAATCAAAGAAAATTGTAGCTTGTTATTATTATTCTTCTTTAATCAACCATATGCAAGTACACACACTTACAACTTGCTTGTGGTTGCTTGTTTGTTATTTTTTTATAATTACAGCCACTGATGTGTATTGATATAAAAAAAATTTCACTTTTCATAAACTTTATAATTTGCACGTTTTGTTTATAGATTTCGATCGATCACAAAAAGAAAGAGCAATTTACCTTTAGAGGAACAGGAAGAGGTATATTGGCTCCTTGGCAAAGACTGTTAGCCCACTGTTGCAAAAAAAGAATTGCATAAAGAAAATCACTCAGCTAATTAATCATTAAATGAAAATATCGCTAGAAGGAGGGGTCGAACCTCCGACCTTGTGGTTAACAGCCACACGCTCTAACCAACTGAGCTATTCCAGCTTTGCATGTTATATGAATCACATTTTACCTGAAAAAGAAGGGTCTCAAATCTCGCGAGATCGGTATCTACGGGAAGCTTCATTGTACCCAGAGAAACTCCGTCTTCCTCCACCGGCAGAGCATTTGCTACAAATGGCCTCTTAGTTTTCCGGCTTCCACCGATTCTGGTACTCGCTGCGCCAATCTTCGGAGGAACGAGAAGTCGACAAAGATTGGAGGGTCGGTGAAGGAAACCAGCCGGAGATCGGAGGCTTAAGGGAGGCGTAAAGTAGAGAGCCGCTGCAGCGAAAGCCATTGTTCGTGTCGCTTCCTTCACAGAGAGAGAGAGGGATAGATTTTTAGCGGATGAGTAAACTTAGTGACGTGTAAGCCAAATACTTGAAGAATCGCTGACAAAAATCTTAATGACGTGTTATTTTTTGAGCCGTTGATCTCAAGGGCACATTGTATATCAAGTTTTGAATATTTGTTAGTGTGTTAAAATATCATTTCAATATAAAGAAATTACGATGTAGATGACTTGATAGGAAGGACCCAAGATTACAAATGATAAAAAGTGAATTGACTTATAATTTTTTTTTCTTGATAAAAACCAGTAACAAGGATCAGTACATAGTTATAGGTCTTCATGTCATCGTCGTTTACTTAATGACTCTAATCAATAACTTTGGTCCTCAGGATCTTCACTTCATGGATTGGCCTGAAATTTGACAAAAGAAAAAGAGATTTTCTTCAATCACCTGGTTTTTTCAGTGATTCTCATTGATTCCTAATTGAGTAACCTTACCTGTCGGTGTTATCGGTTTGAACACTACCGAGCCTCTTGATCACCTCCATACCACGGCAAACTCTGCCAAATATTGTGTGCTTTCCTGGAAGATGAACATATAGATGTCAAACGAAGAGCAACATTGAGTGACAATTCACTTCATAGAACTCAAAACATCATAGCAAATTAAACCGGTGTTTTCCAAAGATGAATGTGTGTACCATCCAAGGACGGTGCTGGTGCTAAAGTGATGAAGAACTGACTCCCATTTGTATTGGGGCCAGCGTTTGCCATTGATAAAATCCCAGCTCCTGTGTGCTTCAACTCTGGCTTTATCTCGTCCTCAAACTTCGAACTAGTACCAAAAACAAGAAAAAAAGACCCATATATAAACAATGCTAAAACAATATACGACATGAAATTATCATCTAGAACCTTTGGTATTCCAAGCCTTTGGGACAAATCAGTGGACCCAAAACAAGAATTATTCGGACTACGCATGAAGCAACTTGAGCTTAACATTTTGAGTAAAGTTTTGCTCAATTTCAGAAAACTCTGTAAGTCTTGAGTGAAGATCAAACGAAAAGGAAACTAAATCTGTTTGCACTGAATATAATCAATCAAAACCTAATGGAGCTACTTTACTACAACTTCCATCAGAGTTTAGCCATATTCCTGATCCAACTTCGTTTACTAACACATCCATGGAATCAATCAGCAAAGCAAGCATTGATTAAAGAAAGGATATGATTAGATAAACATTGAAACGTACCCATAAATGGATTGGCCTCCTCTTCCAGTTCCGGTAGGATCTCCACCTTGCACGATGAAATCCTGAAACAAATCAATTCCAAAGGAATCAAATTCCTTGAACTTTATCACAGTGTTCTCAGTACAACGAAGAGTTAGAATGGAAACAGGAAAACAGACCTTGATGATTCTGTGAAACAGAACGTTGTCATAGTAACCTCTCCGGGAGAGCTCGATGAAGTTCCGGCAAGTTCTCGGGGAGTGTTTGTGATACATCTGAGGAATTGACATAGGTGGAACTCTAAATCAAAACACTGTATACCCAAAACCCCGTCCTAAACCCCAAATCTACGCATAGTAGGATTCGAGAAGAAAAATCTAGATCTCAAGTTCGTGCGAGCTATACATGAATGTAATTAACCGAAACGTTTACTCGACAGCCAAAAGGAAATAATAGCAAGAGAGGGAGAGAGGGAGGAACCTCGACGGTGAAAGGACCCATGGAGGTCTCCAGCGTAACCTCCGGCGGACTTCCTTCAGGTCTCGCCGCCATCTTTTCACAGACGGAGGAAGGGAGAGAGCGAGAGAGAAAGAGATTGAGAGATGCGACTCGTCGGGGACGCTACTCGGCTACACTTAGGGTCGGATCTGATTCTTCCTCGATTACGGGTCGACCCGACTATTAAACGTTTGGGCCTTTTAAATCAGTAAATATACCGTCGTAAATCGTAATTGGGCTTTTTCGAGTAAAATGCCCATTTATTCTGTAAATCACAAGTTTCACAACAACGTACCAACAAGGGCATGATTGGTAATCTGCGGAATTGTGTTTAAACGTGATTGGTAATCTGTAGAATTTTGTCAATCAAAAAAAATTTGCGGAATGAAAAATAAAACGTGAAAACGCAGTCTGCGTTTTCAGCTTAACAAAAATACCAAAAAATCTATTAAACAGAAAAGTGAGTTTTAAATCGTTTATTTTATTTCATAGGTTTTTTTCCGCAATTATGCATTCCAAAAAACTGTTATCAATCAAAGCCAAGAAGTATGCATTCCGCAAAACTATTACCAATCAAAGCCAAGAAGTAAATGAGAGAACTTGTACTTTATATAACATGAAATTAGGAACAATTGTGAGTGTCTCATCTCCATTATAAAAACTTGACCCACACGAAAGTAGCTTAATACATTGTTACAAATTTGAAGCTTCAACAATATAGCCGCCTTTTTTGAGGCTTATTATACAAAGGATCGGATTACTCTATGTAATTTATTACCCACATAGCCACATATATATTGAAAATATTTTAGTCTCTTAATAACGTGTAGTGACACTTCACTCACTCAGTGGCCTTCACGTTCCATGTAAGATATGATTTCACGGGTTAATTTAATAGCCACCACCTCCTTCTCCGCTACCAGCACCACCACCGTATCCAGATCCAGCAGCAGCATAACCTCCACCAC